>NW_020449296.1:325289-392687 GCF_003343035.1 Apteryx rowi | reverse complement strand
GAAGGTGTCTGCAAAGCTGGTCCTCTCTTCCAGCTGTACTTTGAGAATGTGGTTTTAATTGGTGTGTTTGCAACGGTCAAAAAGGATTTTTTTTTTTAAATTTGTTGTTTAAGTTATCTAGTAACTTTTGTAAGGATAGAAGTGGAGTGCTAGGAAGCTGTGGTGCAAGCAGAGCCATGCTGTGTATATTATTATGTTTTGTTCAAGAACTGAGCCGAAAAGTGGCAGTGTCTGTAGGAGGCAGGAAATTACTTAGTTCACTGAGGTGTTCAGACTGGATGATTGAGCAGAATAGTCAGATACACCTCTGTTTTGGTAATTGGTTCCAGTGAAGTATATTAAATGCAGAATTGCTCAGTTTTGTGTAGATTGGCTATTATGTTGTCCAGTTGGCTCTCCAGGTGCCCTGTCCAGGTGAGTAAGACACTGAGTGGGCAATACTTGAGATATCCTGCCACTGTGTTATGTCACTCTAATGCTGATGGGCTATGGCCGTAATAAAGGAGATTTAGATAAGACTATGATATATAGCATCTAGAGAGGTTCAGCTATCCGGTGGGTTACCGACAGGGATGTATATGTACTTTCTGTAGTGCTTCCCTTGGTCTGGTTTCTAAAATGATACTGAAGCTGGATGGAATTAGTATGAATGTGTCCACCCTTAGCACAGGAATCTGGAAAACCCTTCCAAGCAGTGTCACCTATGTCCCAGCTGCTATCGGTCACCAGCCTGTGGACAGAAAGGGTGTAGTGACTGTTAGGAAGCAACTTGTTGGAATATTGCATTGTAAATTAAATAAACTTGGTAGCTTTGTGTGCCTCTGGAAAGGGTAATGAATTTGCAGATCATCTGATCAGGAAGATGCTAATTCATGTGCATTAGGAGGAATTCTAATTCATTCTCAAGACATCTGGCAAAATGGAAATCTCTTGGGTAGATCAATTTGCTACCAGACGCAACAGAATATATTCTCTTTCTTTTTCCTTCTTGAGAGAATCCAGGAGTGACAATAGTTGCTTTTTGGATGTAGTTGCCTGCTAAACTGAAAATAACTTCCCTTTGTTTGACATAGTTCCCAAGATCTTGAGAAAAGTGAGACAAGTTGTCCTGTGGGCATTGAGAGTGGTCTAATTGAGGAAAGCTCTTTGCTCAAGCTCAAGTACAGGAACTGTGATGTGAAAGTGGGTTTTTCATTTTGATGAACTATTAAAAATTAATAAATGCATACTGTGTCCATTCCATTTATTTTGGACTACTTATTAAAGCAGAGAGATCTCTCCGTTCAACTGAGGTAAGTTTTGTGTTCCTGTTGGCTTGCTGTTCAGGCTATCTGGATTCCCCCACTACCATCTCAGTCAAACAGGTGATGGATTTTTGAAGGACCGTTTCATGTTTTAAGTCAGGAAAAATCCTGTCTTTAGACCCAACATTAGTTCTCTTGGTACTGTTGGTATCTGTGCTATGTTCCTGTCGTAGTGGCTCTTCCTTCTTTTGCTGTCAGAATAGCGCTGGGGTCAACCCAGCCCATAACAGATATCCATTCACACCAAGCAATAACAAAGTGTTATTCTCTGTTTATTGTGAATGCGGTCTCAGCTTTTATGTCTGTTGATACATGAAGGTACCCAGTGTGTTTCCAGCACGTCATTCTTTGAAGGGAATACGCTGGTGCATACAACGCTCCCTTCACCGGCGGAGCAGAACAATGCTTATGTGTAAACCCGTGATTTTTTTTCCCTGGCAGCAAGACAAAGCGTGGAAGTAATTAACCTGACTTCAGTCTCTTGTCGCTTAACGGCCCCTGAGGTGCCGAGGCATCTCTCGGGTGCGATAACTGTCTTAACTCAGCAGTGCTCTGCCTCTAGGAGACGGGGTCCGAGTGGGCCCTGTTCTGGGCTCTCTTGCAGATACAGCAGAGGCTCTCAAGGCGCTAGTGAGTGCCAGTGAGTTGCTGACAAGGCTCCTGTGCAACTATTCTTTTCCTTCTTAGCTAGTTTAGCTAGCTTAGCTTTTCCTTCTGAACATTATTTAGCTCTGAATGTATGAGAATGCAGTGAAGCATTGTTTTTTAAACCTGTCTCAGGCTGGGAAATACCACAGGGCTGTGACATGTTGAATCCTGGTAACAGGCTTGGGGAACCATTCAACTGCAGTTTCATCCACCTCTTCTTTTCCTAGAGTCGTGATGGCATGAGAAGAGTTTCACAGCACCGTCATTCTGCTGTTCTGCCGTTGCATGTGCAACTGCAGTTAATAGCACGACTGTCTGATGCTGTTGGGCTTCCATATGTGAAACAAAACAGTGACCAGCTTAGCATGGGGAGGGGGGTCCTCAGGCTCTGCTTTTTACAGCATGGAGCATCTTTTGGATTCTTGTGGTGAGGGAAAGGCAAGGCTTCATTGCCCTCGAGTGGGAGATGAGGATGTGCAGGGGCCTGATCTATAAAATATCTCAATTTTCAGGGCGGGGAAAAGTACCTGTGTGTCAGGGTTGGACCCCCAGGAACAGAGCAGTCCTTGGTAGATGCAGCAGTCTTGCATCACTTGCCAGCCTTTCACAGGTCTTAGAAACAGCTTTCAAGAAGTGAGGGCTGGGTGTTGAGTTTCTGGCTCTGCTATGAGTACATGTGTGGTAGCAGTTGGTGCAGGGTTCAGATGGCAAAATGGTCACCAAAGACTCAGTGCAGCTTATGCAGGAAATGTAACAGCCCTGTAAGGCAAGAGCAGTGCCTAGCCAGCATTTCCCCCTCAGAAGGGATTCCCTCCTTTCTGCTTGTGTGCTGCAGGATGCACAGGGCTTGAATTTGGTGTGTTGACTTAGTCTTGGATAGTACAAGCCTCTTGCAGTTGTCTCTTACTTCAGTTGCTTAAGCAACCTTTGCACCGTGCTTTTATCACTGTGTACTGAAGTCTGAGGCACCTGCAAGAGGTGAGAAAAGCCCAGCAGAGTGAAATGGGAATATGAACTGATTCTGCTGTTCCGGTGGAGACAGTTACTGTACAAGTTGGTACATGGCCAGTTCTCTAAAACATGTTAACGCTGCATTCAAGTTTTGCAGGGAGGAGGAAGCTGTTTGTCAAATTGCTTGTGTACTTCAGCTGATCATGAAAATGCATTTTGAATGCTCCGCTCTCAGCATTGCTTTTCTTTTTAAGATTGCTAATTAAACAGCATCTTTCCCACACAGCCCATCCTTGGTATTTTACTGGCCTCTGTGTCAGGATGTAGATTTTGTTGTAGTGTGACGAGTGACCAGCTCGTAGGTCATGTGCTGGATTTAGTTAGGATGTAATCTTTTGGCCGTCTGCTTGGGCACTCCCTGTGTCTACATCCCTTGGACTTGCAAAGCAAATGTTAAAAGTGAGCTTGAATCTGCAGTTTTTCAGAACATCCACGTTCCTCCTAACTGAATAGGAGCGTGTTCCCCTTCAAGAGGTTTGAGAAATGTGTGAACCTCTCAGTAATTTGGCATGCTGGATTTTTATTCTCTGGCTGGTGTATGGTATACCCAGTCAGAAAAAACATCATTCAGAGGAATTCAAAAATAAGCTGATAGCAAGAATTTCTCTGTAAAATTGAGTTTAAGATAACTGTGATGCATATTCTACTGTTGCTTTTCCACCCTCTCAAAATGTCTGGGCGTTTTCTGCAAACTCTGGCTTGTATTTTATCTCTTCTAGGCTTTAGGAGTCTGTCTGGTTCTCCAGCATTTTGCAGCTAACAGGTATAGAGCCCTTTATTTATTTGCCCTCTTTATTTAGAGTAACACCAAAATGGTGAAGGATTCCCAAGGACAATTCTCTGGACGAATCAAATGTTTACATCAATTATAGTTGCTTTCATATCTGTCTGCCCAATATACATCCAGTTATTTCGGTGCAGTCTGTCTGCTTTCTGGTGGGTGTTATCAGTGCTCCTGTAAGTGAGGTGTTGTAGGTGTGACCCTCATACGCCCGTCTTTTTTTCCTGCAACTAAATGCACCTTTATTTGCTCAGTGAGAGCAGGTGCATTTCTGTGCATTGGTATAATGCAGTGGTCCCACAGGGCAGTGCAAAGCTCTAGGCCTCTCTCTGTTCTAATTTTCTATCTTTTTCATTCCCTTCCTTCCTACAGAGTGTTGCAGCAGCCTATGAGGATTACTGTTCAGCGCAATTTAATGTTTGCCTCTGAATGGCCGGGCTTTCTGTGCTGCCCAGTTTGCTGAGGGCAGCCATTTGAAACTGGACAGGACTTAACATTTCCAGTTAGTTTCCAAATGCTGCTTTCCCAGAACTCAGAAGTGCCTGTGGGATAACCTTTTTTGCTTGTTTTTTGTTTGTTTGTTTGTTTTTGCATGTGAGTAAGGAAATCACTCGTCTAGATCTCTGATTTATTTTGTCTTCAGGTTTTTAATTTGTGACAGTACTGAAGCAAATGCATCTGTGATACCTGGCATTGCTGCGTGCTCTGGAGAAAGGTTTCCTTTTGTGATACAAGTTTTAATCTATAAAGCGTGCTGTTCCATGTGACTTGATTTCAGTCTGCCGTCATGCTGAGCCATGGGAGTAGCAATGGGCTTTCAGTCTTTGCTGCAACACTGCAATTAACTGGTAATGGTTCAGGTTCTTTCATGTCTTCGTTGCTCCTTGGTGTCATTTCTTGGACGCTTGACATATAGGGGCCTTTTAGGGAGCTCCAGTGAGACAGAATGAGCAGGTGTGGGTACCAAAATTTCCCTTGGGGAAGCTAAGCTATTGTGCCTTTCCGAAGCCACAGTTCATCGCAGTGGCATGATGCACACTGTTCTGCTGTATTGCACCCAGCCTGTGAACACGCTGGGTCTTGGCAGTGTCTAGCGGCTATTTCCAGCTCTGGACTCCGGGATACGCACCCCATTGTATGGGAGACCCTGTGGTTTTGCAGCCGGATCTGATCCTGAAGCGTTATGGAAGCTGCACCTTTGCAAAGGATTTTACATATGCTTTAGAAATGCTTTCCACTGAGCTAAAAAATCAAAATATGTCCAGGTTGCTTTTCCTGGGACACACTGTGTTAACTTGCAGAATGAGCAAAAGAATTGCTGGTGTAGATGAGGCTTCCGGGTTCGTGATTCAGCTCTTCTTTACAAGCCCTGCTTGTGCAGTTGGAGGTGTAGTTTGTTACTACTCTAGGTATTATAAATACAAGACTTCATTTTTGTGTTATGTGCTCTGTAGCAGGTTCGGAGTCTTCCGTGTTTCGCCTCGCTGCTGCTCCAGAACATCCCCTTTGCTGTGACCCCCGGGATGGCTCTTGCTGGAGCCCCGCTCCGGGAGCTCCTCTGCGTACCAGGGCAGTGGAAGCTTTGCTATATTTCATCAAACAAACCTCTTAATATTTAGAGGTTGAGGCCACAATTCACAGCCAGCCATCTGTCTCTTAGTTTGCATGTTGCTTGCTGCAGAGACCACGTTCATCTCTGTGTGGCTGGGAGCGATTGGCCCGCGCTGGCTGCTTTTCTGACCAGTAATCCTTGAATTTCCACGCTGGGGGTGCATCCGCTTCCCTGCTAACAGCAGCAGAGCCTGTTACTGCCGACTAGGGAGCGAGACCAGCTGAAGCTTAGCTTACTGCACATGTCCCTGCCGTCTTTCTCCCTTTTTCCCATCCCTCAAGCACATGCACTTGTTTCTTTGTGTCCCCTGCCTTTTCCAAAGCAGAGGGCAGAGGGGAGGATCTAAGGTAACCTGGTGTCTGCCTGCTCCAAGGCAATGTTTACTCATGAAACACCTGCTTTTGTGTTGTATCCAAAGGCACCTAGGAAGCAGGTAGATTGCCCTCCCTCTTTCTCTGTGATTAAACAGATTGGTTGGTTTGGAGGTTAAAAAGGAATCTGCACCTTCAGCCAGCTGGAACGCTGGCCATGACTGTTGAGTGGTTTGCTTGTACCACTGGGTTTAGCATCAGGAATACTTCAGGCCCTGAATCTGGGAGAAAATGTACCTGTTTATTTTCGAAATAAAGCTTGCAGGGCTTCGCAGTCTTGTTAAAAGCTACAGCACTTCTAACTTCTCTTTGAGACCTCCCTGTCCCATGCTACGACTGGTGCAACATTCCCTGCGTAGCAACACCTGCCTGGACTGTAAAGAGGCATTTAGCACATAGCGAGGGTGTTCTCCAGCATCACACTCTGTTGTAACACTGTGCGTATAACTGTGTGAAAGGCCTTAAAAAAAAAAAAAAAAAAAAAAAATCCATCTAGAATGTTTCTCTTGGAAATTAGTCACCGTGGGATGTTAGTAAATGCTGGGTGTCCTGTTTTCTGGAGGAAGATGCACTACCTCCCTTCTGCAACTGTTTTTTGCTCTCAGGCGTATCTTGGTTCCTAGCTTGTCAGTTATGTTGTTAGTGTTATCATGGTTCCTTTGGGAAAACTAGGGGACCCTGGAGATGTCTTGCCTCAGTACTTACACTTAGCAATGTCATTGAGGATATGAGCTTGCAAAAACAAAATCTCGCTTAGTTTGACGTGGACCATCTCCATACAGAGAGATAAGAACCAGTGCTGTTTTATGTTCTGATCCTTGTGTTTTGATAAATACTGTCCTGGAATTAAATTAACAAAAGAGAGCCCAGAAAAGTGACATTTGAGTTCAGCCTGCTGCTTGTTTGGCATAGAGGGTTCATAAAATTTTGTTTACAGATGTCATATTTTAGAGGTAATTCTTAGATGATTATTTTCAAGTTGTGATTGAAAGTCTGCTGTGTCCTGCTGAAGACGTGTTCTTTGTTTATTTAGTAATGCTTGTTTCTTCTAGAGTATCCATAACTTTCCAAGTGAGGTGATATGAAATGATGTCTTGCTAAGCAGAAATAATAATTTCTGGTTTGCAAAGGACTGATTTTGAAATTATTTTGTTAGCCACATTGTGGTGCTTTCCAAACATTAATCCTATAATTCTTTTTTTTTTTAATTGCATCAATTTAGAGAGGTGAGATGGGGCACAGAAGAGGCTCTGTCTCCAGATCTGTTAAACTGTGAAAATCAGTACAGTTTTCTAGCCTCCAGTTCTCTGTTGGAGATGTTCCCCAATGACACTGTGCACCTCCTAGAATGAAACTGCAGCAAGACAAAATCACTAATAACCTCTTGTTTTTCTTTCTTTACAGTAAAGAAAGCTAAACTTCAAGGACCACCAGGTAAGCCCTGCTCTGCCCTTGTTCCAGTTGATCTTGTTCACAGCAGCAGTGACACTTGCTCTCATTCCTGCTCAAACTGCCCCCCTCCCCACTTTTCTTTTAACTCCTCTCTGCTCCTCTGTGTTCTCCTAATGAGTGACAAAAGCTACTCCGGGAGTCCAGGCTGTCTGAGTTAGACCTGGTGTCATCGTGCTGAGAAACCTCCACCTGCTCACCTGACCTGAACAGGCGATGAGTGAGGAGAGTCGATTTTCATCTACTGTGACTGGCTCCCACCCCAGCCTGCCCTTTCGTCTCATCCTTCCTCTGTCCTATTTAAAAACAGGATCTGAAAACATCTGCCAAGCAGGACTGGTGTGTCCCAGTCACCAGTGTGTGCCTGTCTGGATCCAGCGCCTCCCCAGTACTGACTGGGGTTGCTGGATGCTACTACAGAAGTGATTCGTTCTCTTGTGTGGCAGCCCTTAATGGCTGTAATTGGGATCAGAATCCCATCTGCCTGGTTTTGTGTCCATATAATAGAATAAAAACAAACACCATAGAATAAAAACAAACAGCTTGTGGCACACAGAGTTTGCAGTCTAAACAACTATTTCACTGTGCTATGGTATCAAGCAAGAAGTCCCTCAGTAATTGTTTATTGAATACAATTTGATGTGCTTTTTACAAGAGAATAAGCAGTTTGCCTTTTTCTTGGAGCCCAGTTTCAGGTGGTTTGTCAACTTGCTTGTTTGAAATATTGGTTTTGGGATGCTTAAAGAAAAGAAAGAAGTGTGCCTTCTGGAGAAACACATGTTAAAATCTTTAGGTCCAAAGCACTTTCAGGGCTGTATTCTCTTGGTATAGGGGTTGGCAGGCTACGGCTGAACTGCAGGTGTGCTTGTGTGTATCCTTTTACTGTCTCCTTGTTCTTACTCCACATCAGATCCATATCTGTGCATGTACCAGCCTTGGTTTTCCAGGAAAGAAAAGCTGAGTGCATAAACTGGAAGGGAGACAGTATGTACTCCAGGTGTTTGCCATCCAGCAGCCCTGCTCGGTGCTGCAAAATACGTCCCATAGTCTAGATTTAGCACAAGTGAAGTGTGTGGCTTCACTGACAAGCCCAGTGTGCCAGGAGGGATGCAAGTAGTGTAGCTAGATATGGTGTCCAGCTTCCAGTGACATGCACTTCTGCCTGAGCTTCTGGATCGTGTTGTTTCCCTTTCCTTCCTGTGTATTAAGGTATTTGAAGCTAGATGGTGGGATGTGCTATAGTAGCCTGCAGCACTGGTGTGTGTGAATTGGGCAGTATTAAAATAGGCTGTGATCTGACTTACGCAGGGCATAGATAAAGCAGAACGCTGAATTATTAGAATTTGTTCTTTGCCTTCTCGCTGTTTAGTGTGTGTCTTGTTCCAGGTTTGATGATACTAATAGATATGCCTGATGCAGTAACTCCCCTTAAAGGGGGTTTGCTCATTCTCAGATGCTGATATTCAAATTTCCCCTGTGTCTGTTTGCCTGCTTTTGCTTTTATTAACAAAGAAGTAGCAGCAACAAGGAAAACAGTTGTTCCAGGCTTTTTCATCAGACTTAAAAGAAAAAACAAAAAATCTAAACAAACCCTGTTTGTTCAGCTGGTTTGGCACTACAGATCAGTTTTTGCACATTTAGCATAGATCACTGTATTTCCCTTCTGCCCTTAACTTGTCGTTAGAAAGCCCTTTGTGGACTCACAGGTGGAAAACCGGATCGGAACTAGGAGAGCAGTCAGGCTGATTATACAGTCTTTTCCCTTCTGTTCCAATTGCTTCTTGCTTGTATGTTTTGCAAGTCTGCTTTTAGCTCTGCATGGTCTGTGTGATAGGCCCTATCTCTTCAGACTGTCTCTCCTTTCCTTCCTCTGCGTTTCAGTAAGCAGCCACTCAAAGTGTCTGTGTTCTTCAGGATTTTACACTTTTTTTTCCCCTCCTGTCTCTGACTTATTTACTGCAAGTGCTTAGTTGCCTGTTGTTTTGGGGGGAAGATTTTTGTTTGTTTATGGCATGAATTTCTAAGAAAATTGGGTTGACGCTTTGAAAGGTGAAGGCTTTTGAAAGACATCTTGAATATTTGGGTCTTTAACCCAGTGATGTCTCCTCACATGGGCTTTTTATTTTGGGCTCCCTGGAGTGCAATGTATGGACCAAAAGCCTTGAAATGTGCTTATGTGGTGCAATGGTATGTATGTTGAAGGGGATAACTTTTTGCCTCTCGTTCCCCAGATAAATTCAATACGTATGTGACCCTGAAAGTGCAAAATGTGAAGAGCACGACAGTAGCAGTGCGAGGTGACCAACCCTGCTGGGAACAGGACTTCATGTTGTAAGTATGGTGTTGCATGGCAGTGAGGTACTTGTGTGAGTCCTTCCACAGCATTGACGTTTATGGGAAGCTCCGTAGCATACTGTATAAAATGGAGTGCTTATGCAAGCAAAATGCACAAACCTGCTGACAACCTAAATCATTTGCTTTTCTATTTTATGCAGTAGCCTATGCTCAAGGAGATATGAGCAGGGACAACCTCCCAGCCCACGGACTGGTGGGAGTAGCCTGTATCCTGTAATGTTTCCGGGTTGCCTGGATTCCTGCTCCTGGATCCTGTGTGTCGGGGCGCAGCGAGGGCTGGCTGCTCCCTGTAAGATGGGGATCCAGGAGCCGAGCACGATACCATGGCTGGCAGGGCAGGGAGCTTGCCAGCCAGGGCCCAGTCTCGCGGTACCTGAGCGAGGCAAGCAGGGCAGACCCAAGGATCAGGCCAGGGTCAGCTCAGAGGCCAGGGCATCATATGAGGCAGGTTCGAGGGCAAGCTGGGAGCACAAGTGAGGCTCAGGCCCGGTGAAGGTAACCGGGGTCAGAGACAGCCCTGTGATGGCCAGGCAGGGGCAGGGCCGTGGCGGAGCTGGAGATGGGCACTGCTGTGGTGTTGCTGGGACAGGGACTGACAGCCCTGGGCTGGGCTGAAATGGGGCCTGGGCCTGGGCAGGGTGTGGGGAGGCCCCAGGTGAGGCTGCTCAGGGCAATTAAGGCCTATTAGTGCACTCAGGGCCCCAGCACTGTGACCCTGCTTAGTTCAGTGTGGCAGCTCTCCTCGCTCAGACTTCTGGCCCTTCCAGGTGCCCACGTTGCTGCTTCTCCCCTGGGCTGGTGCCCACGAATGTGCTCTTCAGCTGCCCCGCTGCAGCCATCAGAGGGGCTGTCAGTCCCTGCCCTGAGCAGCAGAACTGGTGCCTGCTCTCCCTGGCCTTCTGGTGTAGTTGGCACCTCTGATTTGCCCTGGTTCTCGTGATGCTGACACACAGTCAGAGAATTCCCAGTATCTCTTGGGATGGTGAGTTTTTTGCTGATAGATGAATGCCTCATTCATATATTGCGTCTGGTTCTCTTCCTCCAGCTTTCTAAGACAAAGTGAACTAAACTTATTAAATCCCAGACTCCAAATGTTTTTATCTGTCCTTGGCATGGGTGCTGCTGTTGGTTGTGTGAATGATGTGGTGCTTGTGTTGTGTTTTTGAGTGGTCTGAGGTGTTTGCATAGTCCCTGTCACAAGACACCCACATGGTGCTTTGTGAGTATGCCCCCGCCATATAGCAGCAGTCGGTTGTCCTCTCCCAGAGTGGGAAGCTTTTGTCTCTGGGTGAGGAGCTCACCTGGTTTGGTACAGGACAGAGTTCTGCTATCATAGCTGTGCTTCCATGTCCCTTGTTTTGTGGCCCTCGTCTCCTTTTGGAGCAGTGCGTGTGGTGTGTGTTCCTCCTGCAAGGAGAGCTGGAAGTCCATCTTCCATCTTCAGAGAAACATGAATTGCACCATTGTCTCAGCTCAGCACTTTCTGTTCAGACCAGGACTGCGGCTGTCGTTAGGGTAGACCATGCAGCTCTGAGGTAATCCCCGCTAAGGGAGGCTGGGGCAGGGAATTCTACCCATCTGCCAAATCCCATGCCAGTACCCAAGCTATTAACTCATTCTTTCTGTGCTTTGGGTTGGATCTGTGGGCAAGAACTAGCTTTAAACACAGCCAGATACTGAGGAGACTGCTCAGGAGTGACTGAAGAATGGCAGGTTTGTTTTGGATGATCGCTTTCACCACCGTTCCTCTTCCTTCTCCCCTTTGCCCCTGGAACTGCTCTCCCCTTGCAGCTGGGAGCTTAGCTAGCATGCTGTAAGGTCACTCTGCCATTCCATAGTTAGTTGCTAAGGGATGTAAAAGCAGCATATTAGCTGAACTACCTCACCCTGGTCTTCCCTGCTTTTATCCAGGCAACAGCACAGTTATTGTGATGTTTACGGCACGTGGCAGCCAATGTGTTTTGCATGAGCCTGTGTACATTAAACTGGCCCAGGAGAATTAACACTGATATTTCAATGCTACTGTTTACTGGTTTGCTCTTCTTTCTGGAGTTGGAAAAGGTTTTTGAATACAGTATTGTTTTTTCCCTGAGGGAAGGGAGCTTTTACTGTCTGTGTTTGTTTTTACCTTTTTTATAAGGCATGGTAGAAAAATACGCTACAAGCAAGAAAACACTTTCTGTATGTGTATGCTGGTTTTTGCTTCTGAACTTCTTGTGAGAAATAAGAATTTGAGGCTTTGGGGATGTTTGAGATTTGTTTATTTACCAGACAGGTAAAGTGCTTTAATATCTTCTTTGGGGACATCCTTTAATTTTGAAGAAGCTTTAAAGTGAGTGCATATTTACAAGCAAGCACCTCTTTAGTGAACACACAAGCTATGATGTTTAAAACATGATTAAAGCACTGTTGAAGTTGTTAGAAACGTCTTTCACTTAAATTCTGTGTGCATGTGGAATGGGAGGGACATTAAATTCAAATCTCAGCTCTTTTGTTTTTTGAGGCTATTCTGCCTCTAACCAGAAGGTGGAGAAAGGGAGACGTAGTCAAGGCAATCAAAGCCACTGTCCTGAAAATCTTTCTTTTGTAGCTGGTGACCTGTCCTGTGGAACTCTGGACAGAAGCCCCATGGGTGTCTTACAGTCAGAGTCTTGCTCTGTAGGTGTAGATTGAAGCAAAGACCATGGTTTTACGGTATGGCTGAGCCAATCTAGTGAATCTTCCCTCCCTTCCCCTTCTGGCCTCACAGTGATCCAGCCAAGAGAAAATCACTTGTTTCTGTTGTTGTTGCAGGTTTATCTGAGCAGTGAGATAAATGTCATCTTCCCAAGAGGGAAGCAGTAGGATGGTACCACAGTGGTGGTGTGAGTGGCTAGTTGTTGGCTTGGCTCAAGCCATATTGTGTAGCCCTATCCAAATAGAGAGGGCTGGTGGAGACTCAACTTCAACATACTAACTGTAAACTCATAACAAGACTGTGTCTTAGCTTAATTTAAAGCTGTGATGGACTGACTCGCCCAAGTAGTTGATACTCCTGACCTCGCTTTGTGTGTCCTACACAGAGGTGCTTGGATTTAAAATAGGTGTTAATGTGTTTTGCTGTAGCAGTAGGGTTTGTCTTGAACCTTGTAGATACAAGCTACTCTTTTCAAATATGAGATGTCTTTGAGACAAAGCCCAAATAGATGTTGGAATTTGCAGCAGTCCTTTTTTTGGCCATGATGACAGTCTATAAAAATCAGCAATTAACAGACTTTTAACTTCCTCTGATAAACTTAACATGGGTGCATTTGACTGGACAGAAGGACAACAGGGAGCAGCACTTTGTGTCTGAAATACCTAGTTTTGGAGATTAGCAGCTGTACAAAGGGCAGTCCTGATCTCAAACAAGAAGGGGCAACAACATTGCTACATGATAAGTGTGAGACAGCTGTGTATCAACAGAGAGCTCGAGGGCCTTCTGAACTTTATAATTTTTCCCCATATTCAGGCTGTGCACATGTTACACTGTTCTTAAGTAGGCATGTTATAAACCACCATGAAAGAGAAAGGCATAAATGGCATGGAGCATTGGGAAGAAGTGAATTGGAGGTGTATCCTTTGCTCACTGATAGGGAAGACAATCGTGAAAACCTTCTGACAGGTATTTCCAGGGGTATAGCATGCAAAGGTCGTGTGGTTGTGTTGCCACATGGTGCCAGAGACTCACATGGCTCCAAACCTTGCAATGCCATGCAGGGGAACAAGCTAGTGCAGGATCAGAAGCAGTGCAACTCGGCACCGAGCAATAGGTAGTGCTGCTAATGCAGCTATGCTCTATTTGAGGCTATTACTCTTGGCATGTTGCAGCTCTGATCACAGGTGCGTATTGGCATGTTTGAGCCTGCCAGAGTATGCTTGTGTTGCTGAAGGAAGGGAGACTCTCACTTTGTTAGAACTGGGGATGGCTGCTGACAGAGAAGAGCTCACCTCTGTTTCAGTCCGAAATCTACTTCTTCCTTTGTGTGTATAGCTGCTGAGATGAGTTTCCGACTCTGGCAGTCCATGAGATAGTTCAGGGTTTTATTTGCAATCTTTGTGCAGTTAAACTCTGAGAAATCGACCATTAGAAATGAGTGTTCCCTATGAGCGTGAGCCACCTTGGCCACACACATTCCTTCCAGAAGCCCTCTGCAGCTTGATTAAGCTGTGTGGAAAGAGTTCACTGGTGTGATCATGGTGCTAATGCAGAGTCTTGAGCAGAGCTGGATTGTCTTCTGCTTTTTCCTCACCTGTGCTGCCTTTTCTTTTCTTGCAGTGAGATCAGTCGGCTGGACCTGGGCCTAATTGTTGAAGTATGGAACAAAGGACTGATCTGGGACACCCTGGTCGGGACCGTGTGGATTGCTCTGAAAGCCATTCGCCAAGCTGATGAGGTTAAGCTGACACACCAGTTTTATTGTGGCAGCACCACAACTGATAGTTAATGTGTTACAAATTTAGCTTGGTGCAGCTCAGGACTGTGCTTCTCAGCAGAACTTCAACTTGCAAAGCTGAGACTAGAAGAAAGCTGCCAACACAATACAGTTGAACTTAAATAGGTGTCTGTGGTCTCGTTCCACTCATATGAACTCAGAAAATAGGGCTTAATGTGTTAAGGAACATGCATTTTTGGCAAGTATCTGAAGTCTGAGGCACTGACTCCTTAATTTGATACTCAATTTTTTATTTTTATTTTTTAAGTCCCTGCTAAAGACAGAGGACATTGTAGTTGTCCCAGTAACAGACAAGCTGACTTTTAAGGTAGGCGTAGGGCATGTCTACATCATTTTCCTGCAACTGCTGTGTGCAGCATTAGAGGGCGTCTAGTGGTGTTGATTCCTATTAAAAAAAAGTAGGAAACTGGATGCACTTACAATCTGTATTTCTCCTAACTACTGGATTTAGCATTGCTTGCAGCTGATCAGAACATACTTGGTTCTTTTACCTCAAATTAAGTGCACTTGTTTAAAATATTATTGAATGTGGTCTTGGAGCAGGGAGAAGAAATTTATATTATCCCTGAAAGGAAAAGGGTGGGGGTGCCCTGCAGAGTGACCGTAAGGTCTAGCCAATGCTGAATTCCTCTGGCTGTCCAGGCACTCCTGGGTTTCTGCCTTTGAGGACTATGTCTCTTGTCTTCATAAAAGCCTTTAGGATTTGTGAAACCAAGGCTGCCAGCGTGTGCTGAAGGGATGTCTGTAGATGTTAAAACTGAGTATCAGGCCTTGATAATATTTTGGGGCTCTTATCCTAGCAAATGCGTGAGAATTACTGCAAAAGCACCTGCCAGACCTGAAACTTCATCTGAGGCTTGTGATTCACAGGAAGGTCCAGGGGAGTGGTCTACACTGGAGGCAGAGGTTGTAATGAAACGTGATGAAATCTGTGGAACCAAAAACCCGACTCCTCATAAAATTTTGCTGGACACAAGATTTGAGTTGCCTTTTGGTGAGTGAATTTCAATAAGTTACCCAGGATACTGACCCTGGAGAGAAAGTGTTTGGGAGCAATTTGAGTCTTGTAATCAAGTTGTGTTCGTTCACAGTTCAGGCAAAATAGTTCAGTGCAGATCAATGCTGGTGACCATTCCTTGACTAGCTCCTTTCTTACTTAAAAGGTCAGAATAATAGGCAAGATTTGAAGGTCTCTGACTGGATGAATGCTTAGAAACTAGTAATACTTATTTCAGGATTGTGCAGTCTGACATTTTGTACCCAAGCAGGAAACGTTCACTTCTTTGCATCTATATACATTTGGCTCTGGAAGAGTTAAAGTCTGCTGTTAGAGCTATTTTGAATGAGCTACATGCAGTAGATGCACTTGTTTTCTGATAGAAGTGTGAAGTTCAGTTAGTGAAGTATTAATGCTCAGTGTTTTCGAACATTATCATTAACAGAGCATATAAATAACTCTGTCATAAGAATAATTGCTTTTCTTGGGAGTTAACTTGTGGTTGAAAAGTATGGAATGTGGAAAAGTAGCTAATTGGAACAAACCTGTCTCAAGTAAAGATGTTTTTAATAAAATTAAAAATAATAAAAGAAAAAAGAGAGTTTGGGGGGGAAGGAAGGAAGGGTTTAGCCAGAATGCATCCACGGCTTTTATAGCTTCTCTTTCCAGTTCTAGCTCCTGCGAGTTAGTGAAGAACAGAGATAGTGTTTGGGAGGATTTTGTGCTTTTTTTTCTGCTTCGTGTTAAAGTGTTTCAAGGTTGTCTGTCATTGCAAGGTTCGTCTCTCCTCCTCTGCCTGTTGCTTGTTTTCTGCAGCTAAGCTCCCAGCAGTGTGAGCGATGTTGCATCATGATCTAAGCACTGGTGGAACATTTGTGCATCCTCTGGCATTTGGCCAGTAGTTGTCAGGATTGGCCATCTGCTCTGGAAAGAAGTTAGGTCATCTGTTAGTCTCACACCCTCCTTCTTGGTGCAAGGGAGGATGCAGGCCTTGGCCCTGCAGCACTAAAATCAATGTAAATTGTATCTCATGTTCTGAGAGCTACACTAGATGTACTGTTTTGAGGGCACAGTCAGCTGAATGATGCAAATTCGACTGAATGCAATGTTTTATAGAAGTAACAGGCACTGCTGTTTAACTACAGTCCAGTATGTAAAGGAGGAAAGGTATCCAACATCTTAAGTTGTCGAATGTTGGTGTGGAGCTATCCCTCTTCCCCATGAAAACTCTCCTGGTGATTCACTGCTGTCACTCTGACAGTGGGATGTTTGTTACCGAAGTTGCCTGTTTTATAAGGAGAGGAGCAGCTCACTCCTCGTGGAATGAAAAATTGCTTCTATGGGGAAAATGTTCAGGCTGCCGAAAGGGAGGGAGCAGAGCACGTGTAGCTGAAGGCAAGGCTTGTAGCTGCTACGTTCTCATTTGAATTCATCTTGACAACATTGCTTGTAAATTATCTCTGCTTTAAAAGAATATGAAGTTGTGATCTCTCTCTCTCTCTCTGAATTCAGAAAATATCCAAAAGAGAATTCAGTTTCTTCTGAAATTTGTGTTTTGGACTGCATTGCAGTCTGTGAACTGTGCTTAATAGAAGTAAAACAGTCATCTGTGTTTCATGTGTAGGAGAACAGACTCCCTGCAAAACAAGTATGTGTTAGAGCACTCTGGATTTAACAAATGAAAAATATTTCATGTAATAAATGTGCGTTTTCTCCCTGCTGCTGCCCTCAAAACACAAGACTTCTTTTAACCACTATTTTAAAATGTATTACGTTGTACAGAACCACAGCATGTGCAGAAGACTGAGAACACTAAATGAATAACAAGCATTTAGTGACTTAGCTGTTTTTGATTTAACACAGTTGATCATATAAAACACATCTATTACTTTTTCCTTTGCTTATTGTGCCAAATCCTGAAATCATAGATACTCCACACTTAACTGTCTTTCAGAGGTCTGAGCCAATGTCTAATATATTGTATGAGTCTTTAAATGAGGATGTGAATTAATTTTCAATGGATTATAGATTTAGTAAGAAAACTCTAGGAGGAGTCTGAGTCTGCTGTATTGAAGTAAATTTATTTTGGAGTGTGAAAAGTTGTCCCCTTTTCCAGGGTTTTGTAATATCCAGTGAAATATGGGAACACCAGTTTGCTGTTTCAAGGCTTCTTCTGCTCTTGACGCAGAGTGCTGCTGGTTTTCTTGGATCCTCTCCCTTTTCCGTCTGTCCTGCCACAGGAGAGTCAGAAGCAGATCGAAAAGGTGGAGGTGCCAAGAGTGTGGAAGATTCATCTTGGGAAGATAGCACCTACCCACATCACCTTCTCAAGCGATGCTTCCCCTCCCGTGGCGACTGAATGTCTGCTGCGTCCACCTCTTGGATGGAGGAGAAGGGACCCTGCCAGATGGGTTGGGAGTCTTGGAGGGATGCATGGAGATGGCTTAGCTCACAGCACTACCCTTGCCTCTCTCCCTGTGGATTCGCTGAGCAATCTCCCTCTAGGCTGAGGGCAGCAGCATGACCTCTTCATGCCCCACTGATTAAGATTGTGTTGCCTTATCAGCTGGGAACAGCTGCTCTAAACCTGCACAGAGAACTAAATGGATCTTTGATCTGCCATGCAAGTTCTTACGTCTGTAGCTCTGTCGCCATAGACGTAACCTTTTAATAACAGCATGTTTGCAATGACACTTAGGAACATCGTGTATCATGTTTTGTTTCCCAGGTGAAGATCTCCTGGATATTGTAGGAGCACAAGACCAGGAGTGATACGTGTGTGCTCATGTACAGCTTGTGCTGCTTTCCAAATCTGGTAAAATATGGTTACCTGGGGTAGCAGCTTTACCAAAATAGTGTGTTCTTCTGTTGGGGTGTGCTTTTATACTTTTTCTATCACTTCTGGCTGCTCTGTTTTAGTTAGGTTAGATGATGCATGTGGATGCTGTACCCAGGCTGCTCAATCTGTACATTTAAAATGTTTCATTGTGTTTAGGTAGTGCTTGAGAAGTTTGTAAGGGAGTATAAGAGAAAATAAATTTAAAAAACACAAAAGCTGAAGTCCTTGGTGTGAAACATGATTGTATCTCCAGAGAGGTTAGAAAGGAAACTGGATTGTTGTTTTTAATATATTTATCCCAGATTAGTTGTTGTTTCTGCTTCTACCTAACACGTTTAGGATTCTTCCTCCCTGGTGTGTCAAGCTTTCAGGCTTCCTGCACCGTCTGCTGGTTCTCTGGAAACTGGCAACGGCTAAAAGCTGAAAGAAATGCAGAGCATGCTGATGCTGTGGTTAGTAGTATATGATGCAGGCAACCAAGAGTTGTTTTTTTTTCCTCCATGTTAACTTGTTTTTAAGCAGATAGCAGATTTGGAGTTGAGAAGCAACTGTCTTCTAAAAGGCTGGTGAGGGCTGCTGTAGCCTCTGCTCCTGGTGATATAATCAGATATGATCTTTCCAGAGATCATCTAGGATTTAGACTTTGCTAATGCTTACATTTCTAATGGGACCGAGAACATCTGCAAGATCCTCAATATATACTCTGTATATCCCATTGCATGTTCTAGTTGCAGGTCTTGATTTGTGTTCAGTAGTGTTGTGAGTGTGGTGTTAGCTGTGGTGTGTAGGGGAGAGAGTAGATCTGTGGACCCTTCTGCGCTGAGTTCCTGTGTGTGATGGAGCGCAGTGCCGGGGACCAGGCTCTCAACTAAATGTTTGCTACCAGCCCCGTGTTCTTAAATGTTCAGTCTTGCAGAAACAGTGACTGAAAATCCTCTTCTCTGAAAATGCAGGAAAGTGTGAGCTTTTGAAATGGGAAGTGTTGGTGAGAGTTTGATATTAACCCTTACAGTGCAAAGCATTTTTGTGCTTAGTAGTCTTTTAAAAATGGTAATAAACTGCTTTCTTGATGGGAAGAAGTGTTAGCTAAGACAGACTAGAACAGCTTTGGCTACTGATCAAATCTGATTCTTCTCAGAAACAAGACAGACATATCCAGGATGGGAGACAATTAGATTTTCTTCTTACTTGTTTTAGAAACTTTGAGAAGATAGCCCAAGAACCAGTCTTACCATTGTTGTCCTGAGATGTAGTGAATGTGTGCTGGCTTCTCTCCAAGATGCTGCTTTTTAAGTGTAAAATTTCACCACTAAAAAGCAGTTTTACTCTGTCCCCTTGCACATGGCCACTGCACTTCTAAACAAGTCTCTTGCATGGTGGAGTACTTAATGTTTTTGGCTCCCAAAGTATAGCAGTTTCGGTCTGTGCCAGTTAGTTTCTAATAGATAATTGGAGTGAAAATGCTTTCAGGGTTCTCACCTCTGCCAGGCTGGGAGCATGCTGATCTGCATCCAGCCATCAGGTGGAGTAAATGTGCTTTGTTGTTTTATTGTCTTGGGAACTGTACAGAAAGAGAAATGCTCGCCTCTGCAATGGCATCTTAGTGAGAACTTGTTCAGACTCCCATACCTCTGGAAAGGGAAGAAATTGGTGCTGGTAACTGAGGAAGAAAGGAATTGAAGGTGATTAATTCTTTCTTTTGCTTCCATCACTTGTTCTTGCTCATGCACAGCTGGGGTGTGCCCCAGGCCAGGACTTGCTACTTGGGAAAAGCTCAGGTGGCACAGGATGATGTGCAAGGAGTAGAGTGAGGAGCTCTGGACCAGCCCCACAGTACAGAAGAGCTCTTGTGCTGAAACTCCAGGTTAGTGCAAGCTAGAGATCTTTAAGTGAGAATACTGGTGTGTTTAAGAATCCAAGGGGGTCTGACTGTGGGTGAAGTGGTCTGTAGAGATGCAGAAAATTCTCTTATAGTTGGTTCCCCCAGCCTGATTAAGTCTCCATACTGGAATGCCCTCATTTCTTGATGGCTCAGTGTGCTGCAGTGTCAGGGCCCTGAGTGCCCTAATAAGCCTTAATGGCCTTAAGCAGCCTCCCCTGGGGCCTCCACCACCCACACCCCTGTCCTGAGCCCAGGAGCACTATTTCAGCTCAGCCTGGGGCCTTCAGTCCTTGCCTGAACTACATCAGAGGTGTACTGGTCTGCAGCTCAGCCCCAGCCATGCCCATGCCTGGCTGCGGGTCTCGCAGATCCAGACCCTGATCTGCAAACTGAATTCCTGAGTTGGCCCTGGACCTGCCTGTCAATCACTGGACCCGATCCTGACCTGCAGACTGACTTTCTTGCTTGACTGTGGACCTGCCTCATCATCATGAACTTGCCCAAAGATCTGGACTCTTGGTTGAACCTGGCAACGATTTCTGGGTCTGTCCAGCTTGTCTCGTTCTGGTACAGTAAGCCTGGGCCCTGGCTGGCGAGATATCAAGTTCAGCTCCTGGCTCCGCTCCCTCAGGGAGCAACTGGTCCTCACTGCGCCCTGACACCAGGAGCCCAGAGCGATGGAGGGGTTTCAGCTTTCAACATTCGGCTGAAGATGGCAGTAGAAGCAAGGAGGGTAAAGCTGGCAACCTTTCCATGTGAGTGTCAAATTAAGAAGCCCCAAAAGGTCGTGAACAGATCTGCTCACTGTTCTTGTTCAGCAGTTTTGTTTCACCAGCATATGGCCTTCCTCTCTTGTTTACCAAGCATGATGTCAGTGGAGTCCTTGGCTGACATCAGATGGTCTCTGTTTGGACTCGTTCAGCTGCTTGTCTTGTAAGCAAAAGTTAATGTAGCAGAGTAACTTGGACTTGTAATCAAAGCTCTGTATTGATGTAGGAGCTGGCTAGTGGATGTGCCTCGTAAACAGTCAATCTGTGATCTCTGCGCTAGGGGTTTGGGTTCTCTGTGCTCCAAAGAAGCAGCTTAAACAAAACAGGTGATTAAGGCCAGACACAAATGGACAGTAAAATTAAATATTTCTAAGCTGCTTTCTCAAAAAAATCAAGAGTTCTGGCTTGTTAGACATCTGTTCTTCTGAGACAGTAACTTCACTCAAATTCATAGGCTGGCTACTTAATGTTTAAGGCTTGCTTTGCAGTAACTGTACTACCATTTGCATTGATGACAAGAGTTTCTCCAGGATCAAAAAGATGCCCTTAAAAACTCAAAATTTTGACCATAGAATATTTCTATTTCTGACTTGCGTAAAAAGCTGTTACTATAGAGCAGTAGCAATCCTGTATTAAAAATCTGATAGCTCTGTGTATGAAACTGGTGACTTGGATACAGGAGATTAAAAACAAATGCAAGAGATGCGCGGTGCTCCTTGTTGCCTAGGCATGCAGATGAACTCTGATCTATGGGTAAGCTTTGAAGCCTGCTCTGAGACCACTACAATTTCTGCAGTGTTATGATATCGTTTCATCCCTCCTGGATCTCACTGGATTAGATTTTGTGCTTTGGAAGGTTTATTCCTCAATTTATAAATTATTCTTTAGCTTTTAGAGATGTGGTGGCTTCCAAGGGCAAAATTACATAGGCTTTACTATAATATTTGGATTGTTTCAAATCTTTGTTTCTTGTCCTCCTAAATTGCATTAGGTCCTATGCCGATGGCCTTCAATTAAGTGATGTCCTCTTTGTAAATCAATTCTCTCCAGATTTCCTTCAAATATCATCCCTAATTTGTGCAGAACTCATCTAAGAAATCTGTGTATTTTTGATACACAGCCCTGATGATCAAAAGCATATATGTTTTTCTGCAAGTCCCATAATTGTGGAAGACCTTCTTATGTTTCTCCTGCCTTGTTTTCTAATAGCATATGACAACAAAGCAACATACTGTGCATCAGAAAGAGCAACTGACTGTGTATTATGGTTAAAATATATTACCTTGTTGATCTCCCCTCAGGAAAGGAGAAACAACTTGTCCATTTTCTACTTAATGCAGGTTTTCAAGACCCAAGTACTAAATTTTCGTTCCCTAAAACTTCCTCAAGTGAGGCTTGTTTTATCCCCTTTGTCTGTACAAGGCTTACTGCATAAAAATACAGTGGTGTTTATTTTACAGAAGCGTAGACATTCATATGTAGTCTAGGGAAGTACCTCCTTCTGAAACTTGAAATTCCATGAAATTTGGAAATGTTCGTTATTCGTGTTGAAGCTGTTCATGTTCTAGTATAGTGGCAACTGATTTCTCCAGATGTTTTTGGGTCACTGCCTTCATAAAGATGATGGTTTGTGTGGCTGAGAGAGGACATATGCCAAACAGGTGTCCTCTCTGGGAAAAAGAAGAAAGTAATGCTCAGTCCTTTCTGAAAGCACAGTAGATCTTTATAGTTTCCCATCCCACTAAAACACCTATCCTCCAAAAAAAACCCCCTAGTTTTCATTATTTCTCTCGGGAGCTAGAATGGATGTAACTTTTGGAAGTACATTTTCATCAGGAAACCATCCCAGCATACTCCTCCTATTCTTGCCTGTGTACAGTTTAACATGTTGTTGAGCACGTATTTGTGTGATGCAGTTCATTGCAGCAAAACAAACTTGTTAGGTGTAAACATCTTGGCTCCTAATGAGGCACCTGAGAAAGTTAAGAGTTGTAGGAGAGGGGAAAGCCAGCTAAATTCATATAAGTACTTATCCTCATTAGTTAGTCCTGAGGATAATCAGGTTGGCAGGGTTGATCTTGTCTAGCCAGAGTAGTCCCTGGTTTGGAAGCTTGACTAATACTGTGCTTTCAGTGTTTGTTTTTGTTTTTGTTTTTTTTCTTCCCTTGGTGCTGTGCATCAGTTGTTCTATTCCCTAAGCACAATTCATATCTAACTTGCGTTGTGTTAAGCTCTCTGCAGCAGTTCCTCTGTACCTTCAAGGGTGCTCTCAGAGAGGTGACATTTTCTGAGTGGCAGAATTCATTGTTCCCTTCAAACCATTAGGCCACAATACTATTTCAAAGTGTGAAATAGAAAATAGTTACCAAAATAAAGGTGGTTATGCTTGCTACTTGCTGTTAGCTGTTAGCTTGGTAAATCTTCTGGAAGGTAAAAGGGTGGCTCTGATGCATTTCACAAGGAAGTTGCATTGAGGTATAAAAATAGGAATGTACTTTGACTGAATGGGTCTATAACTCTGTTCATTACCTCACAATATATACCCCCCGATACTTCATTTGGGTCACCTCAGGTACATAGGTGGGGTGTACTATCCAAAAGGAGTCCTTGTTCTTTTGAGGTTATGCAAGCCTCCAGGAGAGGCTCTTGATCTTGTTATGTGTTATCAAGTATGTAGCAAGTCATTATTAAATGACACCTTATAAAACTAATACTTGAATTAAATACATACCAGTCTGTCTTCCTCTTTCCTACTTTTGTGTGGCGTGCATTTGGTCAATCAATTTTAAACAAAAAAGTAGTGTTTGTTCTGAAGACCTTGAAATGTGTTACTATTTAGAATGTTTATTTTTCCATCTGAATGCTAGTATAAGGCAGTTTTATTACTTCAAAATTAAGTGTGCTTTTTGTGGTGTGATCTTGAAATACTCTTAGTGCTGCTGGTGATAAATGCAAACTTGCATTGGTCGATAAGATGGTGTGACTTTGATTCTTTTCCTATAGATATCCCTGAAGAAGAAGCCAGATACTGGACCAGAAAATTAGAACAAATAAACTCACTTGGAGATGATGAGGTAAATAGCTGAACTGAAAGATGAAGGTAGGAATGCAGCCCTAAATGTCCCATAGCTTGCTTATATTTTTGGTATTGAATCCCCATGATTAAGGTAACTACTACATGTTCTGCATTTACAAGTCTTCCACGAGCTGTTTTCAGGACTGTTTTCTTAAGTGTAATGTTGGTGTTAATCAGAGAAATATTTTTCCATATGTTGGAAGTGCTCAAATAGAACTGTTGATGCATGTCACTCAAAGGTTACATTATTCCTTACCTTGCAGAAGGGTGAAGCAGTTTTTGACAAGCTGTGATAGGCTCTCTTCATTCATCAAATCAAGTCAAAAAGGATATTTTATAGTTAACTTTTTTCTGGGAAGACGACAAAAACAGTTACTGAATCTCTCCTGGAAATGAGACATTACTGGAGGGAAAGCTTTGACCTGATCAAATTGTTAATGGCTCAGTTTATGGATTTTGTGTTATATTATCTGCTAGCTATGGATTTGCTTTCTTGGATTTTCTTGTGTGTACTTGGGTAAACAGCTATAAACTAAAAATTATGATTTTTATTAGAGTGTCTGGAACAGTTCTATTATTAAAACCTTTCTTTACATCTCATACTACTGTGCTGTTTGATGAATTTCAAAATAAGATCTGACATACTAATGCCTGTGATTGAAGTTTTGCATTTCTTACCTCTCATGTAGCAATGCTAATACCAGTGAGTAGGAACATGGTGCTTGCTTAAAATCTGATAGGTCTCTTTCCTTAGCAAGATACCTTGCAAAAGGTGCTGTCAGTGACTTTAGGAGCTTGTTGTTCTGGGATCTGTCTTCTATCCTTGTCCATTCCTTATTTCAGCCATTGGGTTTACTGTGCAGATGGAGAAAACTAAGGTGGCTTTTTCTTTTTAATAAGGACTGATCAATATTTAGGTGTATTAAAAAATAATTGCTTGAGGGCAACCTTTCCTGCCTTCCCAGAAGTTTGAGAACCTCTTGTATTCGGTGAAAAGCTATTCAGTAGTTTGACTTCTTAGTAATACTGCTGTGATGCCTCCCTGGTCCTGTGGGCTGTAACAGAAGTCTGTGCCAGGTACTTCAGTGGAGCGTAGATGCCCTCTAGTGCTTCACTGAACCTTTACTTGGTGAAAAATGTCCTGAGTTTGAGACTCCTCTTTTCTTGGAGTGCCATCTGTCTTCATGTTAAATGCATTCTTTTACCAAATAATAATAACAGTCATGTCACTATTTTTGCGACCTAATTTATAACGGATGTTCCCTTTCACCAGTAAGAAAATTAAAAATGTAAGAGCAGCTGTGCAGGGCCTGACCCAAGGCTCGTCTAGTCCCATGTCTGATGGTGACCCAGAGAGGAACATAACAAGGCAAGTGTGCAGGGACACCTTCCTTGCATATTCTCTGACTCTGCAGCAACCTGTAGTGCAGGAACTTCTCAAGCCCGAGGCAGTAACTTTGTGTTTAACAGCACTTGATGGATTTTTCTTCTGTGACTGTCAGTTGACTTTTGAACCCACCTAAGTCTGTTATGTTGTAGCAAGGAATTCAGCAACTTAATTATGCACAGCATGAAGAAATATTTTGTTTGCTCTGAACAAAGAAACCCTTCCTTACGAAGCCAGCTGGAGGCAGGTTTATTTAGAGGAACTGAATGACTGATCCTCCTTCATCCTCCCTGTGCTGCTTAGAGCTCTACAGATCTCTCCTTTGTGGCTTTCAGGCTGCAGAGTCCTAGTCTGTATAGCGGCATTTCATACAGGACAACTTTGTGCCTTTTATCTTTTCTGTGCTTTTTTTTTGCTATCTCCATTGCAGACAAAGGATGAGCAGACTAAAGTACACAGTATTCAAATTGCCAATTCATTAGGAGTTTATATGGTGGCATAATAATGCTTTCTGTTTTCTATTCCTGAACACTTAGTGTTCATTTTCCTTTTTGGGACTGCTGCTAGCCATTGGGCTTATGTTTTAGAAAGGACAAACTATTGCCATTCTTGAATCTCATCTCCGAGTATGACTGGTGGTTCAGAACCTGTTGCTGCCCTGTGCAACTAGGGTTGTTCATCAGCAGACTTCCTTCCACAAGTTTGCTAACCAGTTGGTGCTATGAGATCTTGTTTTTGCGATCCTGAATAACTCAGTGAAGTAGCAGTTTGCTGATGATATGGCTTGCCACCTTTCAGCATCACTCGGGCATTTTAAATAGCACAGATATGAAAATAAACCCCACAGAAGTTTGTCGGTTGTCCCCCTCCATTTAATGAGCTGATCATTAATTCTTACCAAATCGAAGGAGCTGCCTGGTGTCACTTGTTTTGTACAGATTGCAGCACCTGGGTTACTAAGTTGTTGGTTTCCTTGTCTTGGGACCTTTTGTTCCTAGCAAAGACTGTTTTCACTGTTTTGCCCAGTTGTCCTAAATTTCTTATATCTCTGTGTAATATGACACAGGAGAATAACAAAATAAAACCACTAGCGTTCCTCTGGGGAATGCTTTGATGCTATAACAAACAGCTTTGTAAAAGTCGAAGCTAGTTAATTGAAATATCTCTGTTTTCTAATTTGGTGTTAAATGAGATGTAAAAATTCTTCACTGTGGACATACAAACTCTTCTGTGATCCACTGCATGTGTTGGCTGGGCAAACATATTACAGCCCTGCTGGGCACGCTAATTATGTAGCTGCCCTTCAGTCTCCAAGTGCAATATTGCTGCAAGCCCTCACTTTGTCTTGAGCTCCTGAAGGTATGCTTGGATGTCTAAAACATAAGTTGCCTTCTACTCAGTTCTGAGCTCCCCACCACTGTAAAACTTCGATGCAGAGAGTCAGATCTTTTAAATGCCTAAATTGAAGTCTCAGAATTGAAAACAGTGCCTCTGCTTTAGTAAAGCAGACTGTGCCCTAGCCAGATGTGTAATTATTATCATCTGTTCTTTTGCATAAAAAAGGGAGAGACTTCTGGGAAAATGTTTGGATATGGGTATTAAGAAGACTGCTTTGTGCTTTGATACTGCCAGAGATGTTTTCTCTAGTGTGGCATGTCATACTCTGAAAACTGTTTCATAAATTTACATTTACTTTCTTACCAGTTTGTGTTCCTTTTCTTTTCCTTTAGTATTCCTATCAGGAGGAAGTCCAGAAGAAACCGTTGCCCAGTGCTGCCTCCCAGTGTTGTAAGTCAGACCTTTTTATTTCTTCATAACACTTTTTCCTCCTTCGGTGTACTTCATTGCCTTCTCTGGTTAGTTGTCGAAGGATAGTACATCTGAACAATGTTTTCATGTTAGAACTGCATGGAAGAAGTGGCAGGTCAGCTGGAGAGAGCAATACTTACGTCTCTGTCAAGCTAATAACTTTTGTAGGTTGTGAAAAACTCTTCCCCCACAAAAATGTCGGTCTAAAACTCCTGATGCTAAAAAGTGAAATCAGACATTGAGTCTTTAACTTGTCAATATGTCCTCACGTGCATTAGGAAAACAAGGTGTGTCCAAGGTCACCTAGACTGTCAGATGCCCATAATACCAATGCAAATGAGAAAATTGGATGCTCAGTTTTCATTGTATAATTGAGTCAGGCTATATTCTTTTTAAATATCATGTGTTCAATATTATTTTTATGACTTTTATGGAATTTTAAGAGGAGGAGAGTAGTGAGGGATGCTGCCTATAGCATGTTAAAATGTAGCTGTTTTACATACTTGATGTTTAATTTCTTTGATAGTACTTTTAAGTGGTGAGTTGAAGGATGAAAAATGTTTTTACTAATTTCTGTTTATCTTTTTTTTTTCTTCCACATTTCTGAAAACCCGGATGGGAAAATAGCATTGTACACACTATATCTGATGGTTTGCAAAATTATATTTCTGAAATATTGCTCTTAAAATATGCTAGATGAAACCTCAGTGATGTCTCTCTTGAATGTCTTATCTACTTTTGGCAGCAACATTAATAAAATTCAAGGTTCATAATTTAAGCAAGTCTTTTATCCTCTGCTTAAAATTCTGGAAGACTTGCGTATTACACTTTGCAGGATGTTTATCCATTAGGCTGATTATAGGATCTCTACAAAGCTGTTAACATTAGGAAATGTTAATTACTCTTTGCATTTTTTGGAGAGAAGAATTAATTTTATCTGTGTGCTTTTATTATGTTATCTTAAAATTAGCTTCAGAAACATGGACATTGACCAGTTGCTTAGGAAATCTGAATGTCTTGTGTAGCTGAGATGTATAAGCCTATATGAAAGTATGTCAGCAGTGGTATCCTAAGTAACACCAAATGTGTCCTCCTTTTAAAAACAAAACAAAACCCCCCAAACCAAAGCATACATACACACACATGTGTGCAAATATGTATATGAAATGTGTGTGTGCATATTGCTTAAAAATATGGAAGATATGGAAGGATGCAATTGATTTGTGAAGCCTACAAACAAGAAAAGTTGTTGGAGAAACTGTGATATTTGTCTAAATCATACCAGCATAGTATGCAGAACTCCTAACGGCAAAAGATCAGAGAAAAGTTGTCTGGTATAAAGTGTCGACAGACTAAGTGTCTTATAGTCTGTGAGTTCATTTCACCAAATGTGCCCTGGGCTTTGCATTTGTTTGAGAAAGGCTGGTTTAATTGATTTGTTCTAAATATTGTGATATATGAGTAAACTAGCAGAACTATTTCTCTGTAGGAAAAATAGCTGCACCTGTTCCTACAGCATGGTGCTTTTACATCTTCAAGCTCTTGTAGCAGGTATCTTCGCTGGAGTACCAACTCACTTCTTGCAAATAGGCATAGTAAAAGAGTAGAACTGCAGCAGCCCTTTGTGTTACCTGTTAACAGCCTGCACCTTGCTGGAAAGCGACCTTTTAAAATGATTAATCGAAGGCCCCTGGTTTGAACAATTAATGTTGTATAAGAATGAATTTAATCATTCATGGGTTTAAAAACAGAGTCACTAGAATTGTGATGTTAGAAATTTCATGCAGTATGTGGCTAACATTTAAGAATTTTCTGGTAATTCAATAAAGCTTGTGGCACTGCATGTACTCTTGCTTATCTATTGCCTGCAAGTGTCCAGCATCTATGAATATCAAATTGTTTACATGGCCAAATATAGAATAGACATTTAATGTAGCAGTAAGTCTTAAGTTTGCAAAATAAACTCTGCCTGTGTTACTCTGTGCATAGAAATTGGAAACTTGCCCAAATGACTTGTAGTCCTTTGGAACTAAAGAATTCAACCCTGGAGACTCATTGATTGTGGCTCCGTATTGAAAGCTGACCTGACCTTTGCGTATGAAGCAGGCACTAAACCCCTTTCCACAGAAACACTATGGCTGTCCTTCCTGAACCAAAAACACTGAGTACAGAATGTTCTTACTTAAAACATGGGTAAATAACTGATAGATATATTTTTAGACATAATAAAAATGGGCTCAAGAAACTTTACTCTGTAAAACTCATCCAACTTTCCATCACAATGTGCTAGATGAGATCTGTGGTCCAGCTAATGGTCTTCTGTTCCACGTAGTGATCAGGGCTAGCTACCTAGAGGCAAGAGCAAGAAACTGAGTGTGAGTAAAAGATTTTTTTTTTTTTCCCCAAGAGAATGTCTTCCCAAATCGTAAAACTTACATAGAGCAAAAGTGGACCAAAATGCTGTGTATAGCTTGCATTTAAAGAAACTAGCTGTACATGTAGACTGACTTGTCAGTAGCTTGGGTCACTCTTGACCTGGTTTCTTGGAGACAAGGATTGTAGGGCTCTTCTCCCTTGCAATTAACTTGTGTTCCATGGTACAATGGGATTACTGCTCAGGGAGAGCAGCTGTGCGTGCCGCTGGTGTCCTGCTGAGCCTTCTTACCACTCTAAAAAGACTCGGCTGGCTTCTTTGTTCTAGCTGGAGAAAATTGTATTCCAGTAGGCAGGTTCTGGTTCATTAAATGGGGAATACTTGTCCTTAAGTGTTAGAATTAGATTAGTCCTGCTGTGTTCTGCTCCTACGTTCTCCATGTGCCTCTGGTTGCTTACCAAAGCTACCTGTCTCTCATGGTTATTTTCCCATCTCCTGTATGGATGTGATTTCTGTTGCAGGGGAAGTAGAGAGGGGGTGAAAGATGGGGCAATGAGTGAGGGAAGGGAGCTGGCTCAGGGTTGTCTGTTTATGGAGCTCGTCAGTAGCCTCATGTCTAAAAGTGAAGGTCTGATCTATGGTGGTGGGCTCTCATTTTGTGTGGTTCTTGTGTGTGTGCTGCTGCCTTGGCGTGGTGCCATGCGAAATCTCAGGTCAGACTAGGTGCTCTTATTTCTCCAGAGATTATGGAGCTTTCAGGCATGCTTCACAGCCTGAAATGCTGCTTTGTCTTTAGAAGAATTTGACTTTTTCATTACTGATGTAGTGCAGGATTTGGGCTTCCTACCAATTCCTCAAGTGAAACAGGTGGCTCAGTGCTTGCTTGTACATGCAGTCTCTTCTAACTGGGCCCTTCTAGTTTTGGCACTTCTTGCCTCTTCCTTCATCATACTTAGTCATTTCACTTTTTCCTCACTACTTCTGTGTTTCTCTGCGCATTTGTCCTGCCCCAGCAAGATCACATGCTACCAACTGCTTTAACTTCTGCTCATCTTAAGCCATAAGTGAGGCACTATAGTGGTAATATATTTAAACATATATAGAGGTAATATATTTAAACAAGACTTCTGCCATGATTCTTTCCTGAGAGTGAGTTCTGTCTGTAATTGGTGCCTCAACTATTCACCTCTTGACTCCAATTTTGTTTACATTTCTATTAAATGTAATCTTAATCAGGTATCAGGAAATTCAGAATTGTTGGATAATTGCAGCATCCTCACATTGGCTTTTACCCACAACCTGAAATTGAATGTAAATTAAAAAACAAAGCAAGCTTTTATTGTCTGGAAACTTGCTTTAAATGAACCAGATTGGGAAAAAAAAAAAAGTTATTTGATTACTTAGAGCTTGTTGACTCAATGAATGTCAAAGTTATTTATTGTTGTTGTGGGTACAGATTTATTTTCCTTGCATGCTCACAATTATTTCTGGCAATGTCAAAGTCCATTATAATCCATAAGTAAGTCACTCTGTCAGTATTTTAAATGCAACTCTGACTTGGAGCGGACAGCAATGCAAACTAGAATGAGACATGTATTCTGTAGCTTTGGGAAAAATGTTTGACTGCCTCAGTTCATGTCAGCTAGTGTAAATATTGCTGTATCCGTTTTTCAGAGAGTTCACAAATCTGGAAGAGAGCAGGTTTTTTCAGTATGATTCTCAGAAAAGATAAGCTGTGTGCCACTGGATCAACCAATTTTGTCTGTCCGCCCATCTTTGGCTGATAATCTTTCTGAGAAAGCTTTATCCTCCCATCTCTACATGTATTTTTCTTCCACTTCCTTGATTCTGTGATGTTGCTCTTTTCACAGTTAGACCCTAATAGACTACAGTGCACCATAGTGCTGTCTTGCTTGGTTTCCACTGTGTAAAAAAAACCCTGTTCACCAAGGCTGTGGGTTCTTTTCAGAAGAAGGTAAATTTGTTGCCTGGCTCTGGATTGTGAGTTGATGCAACAATGAAAGAAATAATTTCTCTGATTTGCTGTTACAACAGCAAAAGCAATCCAAGCCCGCCTGTCCTTGGTCTGTCAGCAGATGAAACAGAATGGAGCAAGACAACATCTAGTCCGGAATAATAAACAAAGACCCTAAATACTGTCTAGAATATGTGTGCCTGTGTGTGTATGCACATGCATGCAGGAAAAAAATTTTTACAGCTTTGTTCTTGATACTTGGATGCAGCCTTTTAACTACTTAAAAGCTGGCAAAATATTTTGTACATGTTGTAGGAATGGGCTTCATTCCAGGCCAAATCAGTTTGCTGCGTTGACCCTCCTTTCCCAGTAATATTTAAAGAAGTCTCTTTTTTGCAAAATATATAAGGTAGAATTTTGTTAATATCTTTTAATTCATTAATCCATTGAAGTACCAGAGGCTCATTTTGAAAAATTGAGAGATTTCATTCCTGATATTCATTAGTTCTCTCTCTAGGAGCTCAAATCCCTTTGATGCATCAGGAAGATTTACACATTCTCTGCGTAGGCTGAGCTTATGGCACCTTCCACGGTACTGATGAGGATCTTTGTCTGCTAACATGCCAGATGTCCACCTCCTTTCCACCTTATTCCTGCCCCGCACTCCCCAGCCAGCCCCAATACATTCACATTGATTTTGTCGTGTGTTTAGGGTGCTGTACGGTGGATGCTAGCATCTTTATTAATGGTCATTAATGTGCCATTGAGTTAGGGCTGTGTAAATCTGTTGCTGGGATTTCAATGGCATGAGGGATGCAGTTCTTGCAGAAGTGGTGCTGTGTTCACGGCTCTGCCTGTGGACCCAGTAGAGCCAACTAGAGCTCTTGCTTGAAGAGCTCGGGTGGCAGAATATGCAACCTGTTCCCATGGAGTGCACTCAAAGTGACCAAAGGTTGCAAGTGCACTGGCTCAAACACGTCTTCTCATGCAGTTGTTGGATCCTTTAGTTTATTCTAATTGGAGTTCAGTTGCTGCTGTCCACCAGTGTTGAACCGGGAGAGCTGACCCTATGGTAGTGAATGTGCTGAAATGCTAATCTGTTGAGAGATGATTTTTTTTTCCGTTTTATAACAACATTTAAAAATAATCTGCTATACCAGGCATTCAAGGCTAGGCAATATCAAAATGCTTTTAAATAAGCCACAACTTGGTCATGTTAACTGTTTATAGAGGTGTCTGATCTGTAAGATTGTACTGGCAAGCAGTGTAGTGCAATTGCAGGGAGATTATATGGCTCTCCTTTTTGTAGAAATGCATGCCATACCTCTAGTTTTTTGGAAGCTTTCTCTGAAGTTATTAACCTGCTTCTGCATTTAGAAACAACAGTGGGTTTGCAGCTACCTATGGCATCTCTAGATAAGGCCAGGCCAGTTTGGGAAGGACAGCGAAGAGGTCAGTGACCACTTTTCCCTCTTCCTCAGTGGCAGGTGATGCTAAAGATCCTGTTGCTATTGTTGAAAAGCTGTGGTTTAGAAACAGCAGTAAAACTCCTGGCTGCAGTGCAAACAGCAAGCCTTAGGACAGTCCTCAGAAAGCATTTGGTGTAACTCAAGACGTGGCACATGAATGAGGGTTAAATGGTAAGGGGAGATGGTGGGTAGAAAGGAGATTAGTGGGTTGTTGTTATTATTGAACTAGGAGGAGAATAGTCACCCTTGTCTGTACCAGTGAAACAAATATGAGGTGTTCTGTGGTTGTTCAGCTGAGGGACTGGGAAAGGGGCGCCTCTGTTTCTGGAGGACTGATGGCTCCTGTTTCTCTTTGTTTAGGTGGGGGATAAATCCCATCTGAGAGATTTTGTGTTTTATGGTTTTGTGGTACTCGCTGTCCTGGACTGGCTGGAGATGCGATGGGGCTGCTCCAAGGAACGCTGGTTCAAAGTCCTGCTCTGAACTACCTGCCTCCATTTTTAGTATAAAGCTGCTACTTCAGGACTGAGTATGTCTAAGGAAAAAGTACTCAGCAAACTGAAGTTAAAAATAAAAATAATGGCTATACTAGAAGATTATACAGTAGCAAAGTTGCTAACATTTGATCTACTGCCGAATGCTGGAGGAGAGCAGATCTGTGGCTTTGCTGCTGATCCTCTAGATGTACTTTGTTAGTTATCACTTTCCTAGAGCACATGCTGAATTTTGAAGGGTTTTGACAAAGAAACGAAGCTTTGACTTTTAATAAACCCAAAACATAAATGTGTCGTCTTTTAAATGCTGAGTACTGCTAATAGTGACACAATTATCTATAAGTAATGATCAAAAAAAGCCCAATGCTCAGTAATGACTTAGGTTTCCTAATTTGTTTAGTGCTGTTCATGAATGCCTTTGTTTTGTTTTGGTTTTCTTTTCTTCCCTTTTTTCTGCCTGGATAACTTTTTTTTTAAGGATTCTAAAACTTTAATAGTCATCCTATGATGATGTCACACCAATAACAGAAAATTAGTTTGAATTTTTATACCTCAGTGCAATATAACCTTTTTTTTTTTTTTTAAATATAAGATTTTAAACGGATACAAAAATTATTGCTTAACTTCTGCACAAGTCATAAGCATATGTCCTGGAGCAATGAATCTCGTACTGAAAGTCTAAGATGGAACATCAGAAGAAAAAGGCACCAAATCTTTTATCTCAACTACCAGTTCAACAGTATATTCTTCATTGCTTTTTGTATAAAGGTGATGTTATATGATCAAGTATAGTCTAAAACTGTATCTCAAGGAGAAGTATATAAAACTTTGTTTCTTATGTTTATGTCTGTTAGCTGAATAGTCTGTGTGAGTTGGCAGCCCAGAAACTGAAAAAACATCTGATAGCTCTTTCAAATATTCGTGAACTGATACAAATATTATGGGTTTTCCATTGTGGATAAAATCAGTGCTCTGCCTGATTCTTTTGTGTGCAGTTATTAATGAGTTGCACAAGTCTGCAGTAACTTAATGGATACCCTTGATGCTTTGATGGTGATCCTAGCCCTGCTTAAATTTTCACCTCTCAGTCCGTTTGAGTTGACCATAGTAAAGTTGGCCAGAAGGGCCTTTTAGTTTAGTGAAATTTAAAATACCCCAAAATTTCAGCATAAACTAGATGCCAAACTGCAGTAAAATGTGTTTGAAAAGAGGGAGTGTAGCAGGGAGGAGAGGTACAAGTACTCCCGTGCTTGTCCTTGACTCTGTCAACTCCTTGTAGCTCATTCCCCTCCTGTGCTTTCTCATTTCCTTTTGAGCAAAAACCTTATCCCTCATTTGTGATCTTCCAAAAACGAAGTGGGAACTGTGATACTTGGCATGAAGCCCTCTCGGTTAATTCCTGCTTACTGAAAACTTGATTCTAAAAGCTAGCTATTTGACATTTGTTTTTATATTTTGGAAGCTTATTCCACTAAATTACGGCGTGTTTAATTTTGGAATGTACATCAAACACTGGAATAATTACATTTTTATAGAATCTGCTGAGATCTGTGCATAGTGTGTGGAGGGTGTTAGCTAGGGGAAGAGGAGCTATATAAAACCTCGGAGAAAGAACTGAATGAGACTTGCCCATCTCTGTTTTCTCTAGAGCAGTATTTTATCAGCACCAAATATATGGTAATTTCCTGAGCTCAGTTTGCTTTTTTAAAAACTTGTTTATATGCTGTCTGCCCTTGCTCAGCACGGGTTGTAACAGGAGGATTAAAAAATTGATCAGCATGACTGTAAGAATTGGACAGTGGTAAATGATAGTGCTCTGATGGGGGTAGTACAGCCCAGCCACTCCAAAGGACTTGTAAACAGTGAAACAAAATGACATGCAGAAAATAAAATTAGACGACTTTTAAAAACTTGGAATATTCTGCTTTTCTTCAGTGTCCCTGCTGATCCAGGCATGACAGTGTGAAGTGGGGAGGAGGAGTTCCTCCTTGAATAGTTGCATAATTTGAGACACAGAACGAGCATATGCTCTGTTCAGCTAACTGTGGGAACTTCGATGTATTTTATAAAATGTGTTAATGACAGGAATGTTGTAGCTTCCAAGGCACCAGGCTTGCTGGCATCGCTTTGCTCTTAATTGGAGGTTTATATGAAACCTCATTTTTGAGAGGACTGAAGCTTATGAATACAAAATAATGTGATAACTAAGACACACACTGTTTGTGTTTAAGAGCACATAGAGTAGCTAGTCTGATTTGTCCCTTTCATCTATTGCAGTATTAACGTATTTTATTATTATGTCTTAGAAAACAGAAAGTTGCAATTCTACTGTCTGGACTTCTTGGTGTTTTCAACTCAAGTTCGTAACATTTTAGCTCTGGCTTACAGGCCTAAATGTGTTCCCAAAGGTGATCTCAATCTTGAAGCATAAAAACAACTTGAAAAGGCTAAAAAGAAATTCTGTTTTCATTAACCTTCAAAATATCAAGACTGTCAACCCAGGTCTTCTGTGATTGTGCTGAAGGACTGAGATATATACTGTTAGCTCTTGAATCTTAAATGAAGCAGCATATGTGTTGAATCTTTAATAAATTCATCTTTTATCCAAAATGTTAGATGCTGAAGTGAAGTGGGTGTCAGTAAAAACAAACAAAAGCGGAGTTTTGGGATCCTGGCTGAAAATCCCTTCCTCTCTCTGTTACTGCATCTCTTTCTGGCTGTTGCTGCAGTTTGTCTTTCCAGCAGCTCTCTGGTTCTAGTGTGTCCTGTTTAGCCAAGAGCCAGCTTAGAGGGTAAGGAGTTGGTTTCTAAAGGCAGCTCCTCTTCTCCCCACTCTCTTCCTATCAACTACTGTTTTTCTTATGCATTTTTTCTTATGCAGAAATAAGTCTCTAATATGCTTCTGAAAGTTTGTGACATTTTCATGCTGTATGTAAGGAACTTGGTAGCAATAATGTAGAGAGGTAGGTAGCTAGCTCAGGGGCATCATTGTCAGTTTGAGGGCTCTTGTCTATGGCAGGTGGTAATGCTTCCCCTCCAAGGACATACTTTGCCTCCGTGAGGGCCATTTTTAGTGCTTGGTGGTTTTCTCCTTGTTACCTTTTGAAGTTGTGAGTAGTATTGTGCCAGCCATCCTAATGATTGCTGTCAGCGAAACAAGGGCTAGGAATGGTCTGAGCTGGTTTCAAGAGTCAGGCTTTCTGTTTTCCCTTAAAGAGCCCCTTGGTCCTTCTGTGCAGATCAATGTGGTTGTGGTGAGGGAATGAGGTTGTCACTCTTGGAGTTTTGTCTTTGGGAAAGCTGCAGGATGAGTAAGCTCCATTTCCTTTGTAATTTTTTAACCTGAATGCTGCTTGGTGGAATGTATAGTATCTTCTGATATTCATCCCCATTATCTTTGGCATGTTACATATGCACCTATTCATGAATAATGAAAGGAGTTTAGCTAGCAGCTAGGCTGAGTGCAGTAACGCTGATCTGCTGGATCTTTAACAGTAATCCAGGCTGCAAATAGCTGAACATTGACTTCCTTTGCCTCTTGCTGTTTACCGGACATAGCAACTTCAGCATCTCCTTCCATCAAAAAGTTTCTGTCCCATCTGCTAGTGGTGTGGTATCAGTGGGAGGACTCTGCTGAACTTCAGGATTTTCAGGATTGAGAAATTCCTAGGCTGTTATCTGATCTGCACATTAATAGGAAGTTGTTGATTTCTCTTCCACTTGAAGAACTATTTAAGACTGTGAATTAAAGCTCAGTGCAAAGTTCTGACTACACCTTGCTCCTTCTACCTGGCCCCTCTCGCCCTGTGCCTCTTTATGACATTCCTGCTTTCGTTGCCTCTTGCTTCCATATACTCTTTCTTCTGGCTGTCTCCCCTTCTCATCTCTCCTTGCCATATCTGTTTTACTTCTGCTTTTTTTGCCAGTGCGATTTCTTGTTTCTCTCTTTCCTCCCCTTTTCCCATGAAAATGACTTGGATTGTAGTCTGCCAGGGCTCGACTCTATGGACTTCAGCTTTTCTCACTGGTTAAGTTCTGTAAACAGGAAAAAAGTTTTTTTTTTCTTTGTTATTCCTGTAGGCAGGACAGGAATAACCTTTTATTTTCCATAGACACTGCATGTCTTCAACATTATATCAGTTTAATATGTGGTTATTTCTAGATAAATCTGGTAAAAAATATCATCACATTTGTTCCAAGCATATACTTGGTCAGAGCTACTTAGATTAATGACAAAAAACAAACATACATGTGTGGCTTTCTCTTTGCTCTACGTGCTCTTCCAGCAGCTGTAAGGGAATGTCCTGCTTCTGAAGCTCTTCTAGATAATAGAAGTCCTGCTTAAACTTTAGCTATGGCTGTACTTAGCAAACTACCAGCCTGGAGTCCAGGGACCCTGCAAATATTGAATGTATCTGAGGAATTATATTGGTTTGTAAACCTTTTATACCAAGAAGAAAGAAACAGCCTGGTTGTAACTCTGATGCACCATTTGTTCCCAGATGAGAGAGTGCTAAACCCCGGGTATTCCAAATCTACCCTCATTTTTCTTTTATCTGCCCACCTTTTCTTCACCCACAGAATTGAAGTGGCACCAGTCTCTCTGTGATAAATATGGACACGGACTAAACTTGTGGAAAGCCAGGTTACTCACCAGGATTAAGCTTTGCTTATTTAAGTGATTGCCTGGGGGTGATTTTTTTTTTTAGGGGGAAGAGGTTTCTTGGGACTGATTTTTTTGTTGTTATTGTTAACTTTATTTATTTATTTATTTATAGCTAAAAGTAAGGAATAGTCCATTCTAAATTTGTGGGCCTTGTTTTGAGGGCAGGAGGAGTGATTTGTTGCATCCTCTAAGCTGTTTGCTGTCAGAAAATGCCTGGTAGCTAGAGATGAGGACGGTAGCTAGGGAAGAAGGCTCTTGCTAGTTCTCTGCCCACACGTGAAGAATTTGTGTTTATTGCCTGTTGCACTCTGCATCAACACACTTGTGAACTTCACTTTTTAAAGCATTCTTGCACACCAGCTTCTAGAAATGCTCGTTCTGAGACTTTTCTTGGTGTTACAATTTTGGGTGTGCTTCCAAATTGCTTTGAAGGGTCTATGTAGCAGTTTGCTGCCGCCATCATCTTGCATATCACCTTGGGGTGACAACATGGATACTGAAAAGGCATAAATTGGCTCGCTTACCAACTTGCTGTTTAGCTTTAGCGCAGGTTTGTTCTCATCTTTAATTACAACGTGGGAAGATCTGCTTACTGCTGTAGATTTAACTCATTACTGTTTGCATCTTTGGGATGCTCCGAGAACTCTGTTTTGTAGCAGTGTCTCTCTCTCTGGCTAAGACAGCACTCTTCATTTATGTTGGTTTACGTGCACGCAGATAGTTTTCTTGCTAATATTACTCAAATGGCACTTCCGCCACTGAGTTATCTTTGTTCTGGAAAGGGGGCAGGAGTGGAAACATGAAGCAGCTTTTGCCAGTTAATTTGTGGGGTTCAGACTAGAATTCAGGTGTTGCTCTGACCCAGTCTCCCCTCTTGACTCTGGTTTCTCGTATGTCCTGTCTGTAATCATGGTAATGCGTGTACTAGAAAGTACAATGTTTAACTGCTCTTGCAGAGTAGAGTGTTGATAAATATTTTGTCTACTTGTGTTAATAAATGTATGGTAGTTTAATAATTCCTAGAGCTTATAGCAGTCTTAATCTTCAGAGTGTCTTATAAACAAACTTAACAGTGAGCTCCAAAAGAAGTTTAATGTTGTATTTGTAAAGAAAAATTGTCTTACATTTTTCAGGCATTTTAAATGCATGAAACGTATGCTCATGGTTTGCTTTTCTAAGCTTTCTTTTTCCATTCCTATTCTTTGCTGCCATTTGTGTTACACCCAGGCAACTGGAGTTATTTCGGATGGGGAGAGCAGCTGAGTACGTAACGGTTTAATTTCTTGCAAGTTTCATGAACCTATAGCGATGCAGCATGCTCCAGTATGAGGAAAATGGAAATATTCATGCATATAGAAAGTCTATTCTGTTGTATTTTCTTTGACTTTCACTGAGTCTTCATTTTTGTGTGAATGGTTGTCTACTCATTTTTATTCATTGTTTAGCTTTTGTTTTGGCAATATTTTGAATGAGTCACTCACTCTAACTGGAATTTGAGGGGTAAGATAGCAGAATTGGAATATTCTTCTTTTCCTATAAGGATGATTCTGATTTTCTGCTTGTACACTTTTCTCTGTTGGTCTTCCCACCCATGTAAACCCAAATCCATCTTTGGAGTAACTGAAAAACAGAAGGGAATCTGTAATGGTTGCTTTATTAAGATGACAAGATATGTTGGGAGTGAACACAGATATACCAAGCACTACATACAAGAACAAATCTAAAAGAGGAAATGGCTAGTGAACCCCAATGTGACAGAAGTGTTGCAGGTGTTCTAGCCTATTTGAGCTCAGTGGGACAGTGTCATACCAAAAGTGGTAAGGCTTTGCTTTAACTCATGTCCAGCAGCCTAGAAAAAGTAAAACTTGGATACTGCTGTCTATGACCTGTAGAGCTGAGGACTGCACCTGAATGCTATCACTTTTGGTGTGATAACTTTTGCAGAGGCCCTGCGGTTCAAGGTTTGTGTTAGTTTGCCCGAAGAACCTGTATGAAGCGTTTTTACTTTATGGATGTTCTACAGGCAAAGCTTCTCCTTAAGCTATAGTGCATGGTTTCTACTGCCTGTAGGACTTCTAGAGATGCATCCATCAGTCTTAAAATTAAGGTGTGTGTTCCCTGTGTCAAAACAAAAAGCTAGCCTGTTGCTCAGGGGACCATGTAAAGAACAGCAACTGTGACTGCTGCCAGCAGGGAAATGGTTCTGCTTGATGCTATTCCATTTTTGACGTAATAGAATATGGAGAGGAAACTCTTACTGCAGCCAAGTAATTAAAGTCTGGTGTCCAGCTAATGTTACAGTGCCTTTTGCTAACTGTATTTCTTCTTTCAGCTCTGCCCTATATCCAGCTAAATAAGGAAAAACCATGGACCTATTCTGTCTTCTAGAATGCTTCCACCAGAGCATCCCCATCTCTTCTTCCATAACATCCCTCATCCTCCTTGTTCTCCTGTCTTTGATCAAACCATAAGTTCTTTGGGCATTGACAGTGTCAAATGGCTTCCTCGCACTGTTCATGTTGAATGTCTCACTTGTTGTTTGGGTTTATTCTCAAAGGTGTGGTGGGATGATTGAGAATTAACTAGACTTTTGTTTACTACTGAAGACAATAAAGATCAGTGTCCTAAACGGTGTTTCTTAATTTGCCAGTTTGTGTGTTTGGGGGGAGTGGGAGTACCTAGGTATTGGTCAGTCAGAGATTTAGGGGTTTTGTGGAGAGAGTACTTTCTGTTTCTCTAGACTGGAGTTTTCAGAAATGACTGGTATTCATGGAGCTCCCTCCCTCCTCTTCCTCCTTTCTATGCTCTTCTCCTTGAAATCATGTTATGAATTTCCTTAAGGGCAGGCTTGGGCCAGCATTCGTGGCTGGCTCACACAAATTGATTAATGCTACAGAAGAGTAGGGAAGAACATTTTTAGGGCATGCTCTGTTGCAGTTTGTGTGTAGCAAGCTTTAGTTTTTCTATGGCTACTAAATGTTTTTGTGGCTAGGATAAACTTGGGAAAACTTTTCTATGGAAGATGAGTTTCCTTAGTCTCGTTATATTGCCTCTCTAGTTGTGAGGGCCTCTCTTTATCAGCAGAAGACTAGTTGATGGGGTCAGACAGGTTTGCATGTGTATGAAATTGTACCCAAGCCAACTCCATTAGCTTGATGATGTCATGAAAAATCCAGGTGAAGTTATAAACTTAAAACAGCACTTGGGAAGAAAACAGCAGAAACAGCAGGTTGGCAGATGTCTTCCTAGTGAGACCTTCTTGCAAAAAGAGTGCTGCAGCCTTGCTGGCTGGATGCAGTGAGCCTAGAGCAAAGGGACATCTTGTGCTGCTGACCTGATTTCCTTTTTGAGAAAGGGAAAGACATAAAGAAATAAGGTAGATGTTCAAGGCACTCTTTGCACCTCTGACTGTCAGTCGAGTTCTTGATTGTGGGCTGTTTCAGCTGAAGAAAACATTTTCTGAAGTGGGAAAAATAAGATTATGAAAGACCTCAGACTGTATATTACTCAAATAGTGTGCTTTTTAAGTAGTGAGGGCAGTAGAAAGGATTAATGACTTGCAAAACTTCATTTAAATCACTGCTGCTAAGCTTTTCAGTTTTTAGCATGAAGAGAGCTGTAGAAGAGCCTTTAGAAAGATCCCCCGGTCTCCTTTCCAATTTTTTTTTTTCTATTACTTCACTAGTTCTCCTTTAGCTTCCATGAATTTGAATTATAAGATTTCAGGAAGGGAACATAACTGTCAGAAGTGACAGACGGTTCAGTGAGGATGGAGTATTGGGTTCTGAGAATTGATTAAGGAAAGAAGCTGTTAGAGGCTTCTGTTTAAAAAAAAAAAAAAAAAAAAAAAAAGGGGGGGGGAGCAATTTAAGTGGAGTGCAGAGTGGTGAAGGTGGACTGGGAAGGACCTGCTGTGGAATTGGCAGAGATCTCTTCTGGCCTTGGACCGAAAGCAGTACATTCAGTCAGTATGCTCTCTTCTCTTCTACCCTTTTCTTTTAAAAGTAGACAAAAGCTGTGGGAAGCTCAATGGCTTAATTTGGAGAAGTGGTGGGGATTTGGGATGCAGAACCTTGCATTAACCTCCTCCTTCCTGAGGACGTCATGCAGTGTGCACTTACTGCTTTTATCCAAGTTTTTGCTCTAGCTTGTGAAGCATAGCTAAGCTTAGGGATTGCCCCCCCGCCCCCCCAATGGCAGATGTCACATCACTGCTAGAAAAGCATAAGGCAGTTTTAACTGAATTCAAACTTTTAAGAGGAGCCCCTGCTGTGCATTGGGTCCTTAAAGCACTTCTGAAAGGGCATTCATCCAGCAGCCTGTAATAATTTTGCTGTTACCTTTGCTTCCTGTCCTGAAGCAGGATGTAAAGAAAGTTGCAGAAGTTACATCTGACTAGCAAAGCAGGCATGACAGGACTGCACAAAGTGATTTTGAGATCAGGGTATTAAAAACTATATGTTTCTGCCCTGCAGCTGTGGTATGAGAGCTTCTCAAGGTTGGGGAGAGGAATAGGGTTTATGGGATGCAGTTTGTTTCAGAGAAGTGGATTTTCTGAACATATCTTGCTATCTCCTTTCTTGGTTTTCCCTACTCCGTTTGTAAAATCCTGTGTGATGTGACTGTCTGGAAGGTTTTCTTTTATGTGGCCTATATGCATGAATATTCAATTACTAAACATGAACAGCATGCTTCTGCCCTGCCCTTCAGCCTCACCGCCCCGCTCTCTAGACACTGGGTCCAAAGACAAACTGTTTTCATCCCTTGAGAGCTCTTTGGTACATGTGAAACTTCTTAAATTGGGATAAAATAATTACTTCTTGTGTTTGTTTCTTGTGATGAATGAACTGATCTTCAAAGACTGAGGTTAAGCTACTGTTTTCCTTATGGAAGGCACGGTGGATCATCTGTCTGAAGAAGATAGTGCTTGAACTTAATACATCATTTTGTGTTGTGAGGGATATTTTGCTGAAACATGAGCTGTCATATCTGATCCTTTCTTTTGAAGGGTTACTCCACCTCCAAAGCTGCTTCTGCAAATTCTTGTCAGTCTCTTACTTAAATAAAATTAGTTAAGTGTCAAGCATGTTAATGAATGAAGCCATCACCAGGTACAGGCACTTCATAGTAAACCTTCTTGCTGAGATAATGTGCTCTATAAGCCACATAAGGGCGAGGTTTTGGTGCTGTTAATCAGGCTGAGCAATGTCTTTGTGAGCACTTCCATCAAATAAAGTGAGACTGATCATAGGGTAGGTGCAGTTCAGCATGGACAAGTGTTTCTGCAGCTGGCAGTTCTTGCTGAGTGTTTCTGCCTGGTATTAACAGCTATAGATGCTGTAGGTGCTGACACATATATCAGAGAAACAGCATGTTCCTGTCTCAGTGATGTTTGTGGTATGGTTTGGTATCCTTCAAACCTGTCATCAGGGAGGCATTCTGTATGATGACCTCCAGGAAATTTCCTCATGCTGTACACTAGTAAGAACTGGGAGAAATTCTGGTGCCAAGTTTTATATTCATACAAGCTGTAAATGTTTCATTAACATTTAAGCTAGACTACAGTTTTTAGATATAGCTTAGAAATACTGTGTTTCTTATGGGGAATCCTCTTTCTGAGCCACAGCGTGTATCACCTTTCCTACAGAAAAGGAGCAGAATATCTGCCAAAGACCATGCTCCAAGAGTGGAGAATTTTATCTGTCATGGATTTCTTTAGTCCAATATAGCAGGGTAGTGCACTCTGCAAGACTAGCCAGTGCTAGACTGGTCATTAGCAGCTGCTGGAATGCATTAAGCAGAATTGAAACAGTGGCCTTACAGTCACTTTAAAGTGGTGTAAATGTTAACTCCTGCAGAAGGTGGTCATTCACCTGCCCACTGGTCATCCAGCGGCACATTCTGCCACCTCCCCTGTGCTGTCCCACTGCGAACTGTGTCAGGAACTTGACTTAGGCTGGAAACCAGCCTCTTCCACAATCCCAAAGTGTGTTTTGGTGTGGTGGTGGTGGGGATGTCTCTGACCCTGCCCAGTGCTTAGGGACACAGATGCTGGAGTCAGCACAAAGCAAGCAGGAACGCAAGGCCACACAGCACGCAGATGTGGGACTGCCTCATGCAGCAGTAGAGCTTACAATGATTATGCAGCCACAGCTGGAAGAACTTTGCATCATATCAGTGTTATCTAAGCTTTGCTTTAAATGAGGATTATATCTGATGGGAAAAAGAAATTAATTGAGCAGCAAAGTGAGGCATTAGAAAGCTCTTGTGAAACAGTGTTTTCTGTCCCAACAGAAGTAATTATTGTGCATTAGACAATAATGGCTCAAGTGTTCAGCAATGACATTGCTCATCCGAGTAATAGCTCATTACCCTTCTGAGGATGGTGTGTGTCTTGTGATCTACAAATAGCTCAGCCCTTGCTCCACAGATTGAAAATATGGTACTTTTCAAAACAGTTTGGCACTTTGGCATATCAAATCATTTTTGTGTAGCAAATCATTGGTGTTTCTCTTTGGCACTCAACTGTATTAAAATTGATGGACATTTTGTTTTTAATAAAGCCAAATAAAGCAATATATGTTTTGCTATTCATTTTTATTCAGTTGACTAGAGACTGACAAGAGCTATGCAGCATTTAGACTACTAAAATGCAGGAGTCTTATCTCTGTTTTCATTGTGGACAATCAAATTGAATTGATTGTGCTTGAGAGGGTAGAGCTTCCCACCCCCCAGCAGTTTATAGATGTGCAGACATGTTTTATATTGGGGTTGTTTTCTCCTTTTTCATCCGCTTTAGGGCATTGATGTAACCTTGCTCTATTGTAAAGGAACTGAAAAGATCACTAACAACAAACAGACTTTACCTTAGATTAAAAAACAGAGGTTGAATTGGAGAGGTGTGAAGCTCCAGTAGAAGGAAAAAGGTGTGCCATCATTGTGCATCATGTCTGTCTGGAATTTCAGCAGTTAAACTCTTTTTAATTAAATGGCATGAAAACAGACAGCACTTTTACTTTATTCATTGCTCAGACTCACGGTGAATGGCTGATGAGGGCGCGTACCATTGAATAACTTACCAGAGGGTGCTTTAATTTGATTGTCCTTTTTAGGCAGGCTTTTGGTGGTGGGTTTGGTGAATAATGGCTGATCTTTATTTTTCCTTTGTTTCAAGCATGCTAACGGTGCACTCCACTAACTTACCAGTGTTTTTATTTCACTGTAAGCTTGCAAAGTTGACCTTGCATTCTGCATAGCCAAACGCAGCAGTGTACCAATATTGTATTTTTGGCAACGTTCCTCAGTATAACTCTTTGTTCTCTTTTTCTGAAGGGTTAGCAAGCAGAGGTGCTTCTCCAGGGAGAGGGACTCATGGAAGGGGAACTTTTCCCTTTGCAAAGGTTGTCTTTAGTGTCGACTACTAAATTTAACAAGCTAACCTACCTTGGTGGGTTAAATGTAGCATTTTTTTCCTGGAAGAAGCAATAATTGCATATAAGCAGAGCTGCTTTCCCAGTTCTTCTGATTTTCCTACTGACTGCCTTGAATTTCCTACTGTTTCATTAATTTCTCTTAGTTTTAAAAACTAATACTTTTAACAGCCCTCCTGACCCCTCAGCCCTCTAAAACACAGATTAAGGATGCTGAGAAGAGATGGTATTATGGTGAAAAGGCACAAATATTTCCAGGCAGGAGCCCTTTTCCATAAGTGAATGTTTTTTTTCCAACATCTAAATGTTCATTGTGGCAGCAGCAAAGAATCTGAAAATTTTCTTGATTTAAAATAAATTCTTAATCTCCTGCTTATTAAGAATGACTAAAGAGAAATAAATTCTTCTGATAGGAAGTGGGAAAGGAGAGCGTGGAGGTGATCACTGGAATTCCTCAGTGTGTATTGAGAGAACCACAGGTTTTCTAACCAGCTACAGGTGAAGACCTATCTGTAGTAGAAATAGCCTCTTCTTGTAGCTTTCTGAGGTCTAAATGGGCTTCGCTGCCCCAGCAAGGCAGCGTTAGAGAGCTGTGCCCTTAACTACTCTTGTTTCTTAGCCTTTGAAGATGCTGACAGTGCTGTGGATGATCGAGACAGTGACTATCGCAGTGAGACGAGTAACAGCGTTCCTCCTCCGTACCACACGACTGCACAGCCCAATGCCTCTGTGCACCAGTTCACCATACCATCGCGCCTGCAGCAGCAAGGGGTCTTGCGGGAATCCTGTGCTGACTCGCTACAAAACTATGATCTGGATTATCGGGAACACGTGGCCATCAGGTGGGTGCTGTCTTCTGGGTAACTCTTCTTTTCCTATTTATCTTCCATGGTGCAGAACCTGAAGTTTCTGTGCTAGCAGAGGAGGACAGATCAAGGGCTTTGAAAGGCTTGAAATGAGAAGGTACAATATATCTGCTCACACTGGGACTCAGCTGTGAAACAAGATGAACGTATAGGGCTATGTGTTACACCAGATCCTGCAGTTTAGTAAATAACCTTTTAAATATGTGCTCAAATATGAGGTCATTTATTCTTGATTGTGCTTTTTCTTTCCCTTTTGAAGGCCGGAACACTTAGTAATGGGTTGTTCTGGTACCAGTGTATGAGTGTGCCTCCGAAGCCAGTGAAACATAGTCTGACAGAGTTATCCTATTATGAGTTTCCTCTTGCTGGGGGCAGATGTATTTTCTTTTTTGGATTAGCTTTTGTTCTTCTGTTAGCTCTACCCATGCATCATATTAAAGGAGAAGGTCTTTAACTGCTAATTTTTTTTTTTTTTTTGGTCTGTGTGAAAGATAAAGTTTACAGCTTTAAATTGACTTTCTTCATCTTCTTAAGTAATGTCCTTCACTATGGGGTTGACTTTTGCTCATGACAAACATGTAAGTCTTAGGGCCTTTTAACCATAAATCAGCAGTTTCACAACCGCTTTTGCCTGACCCAAGTATTAAGCTTTAGACCATTAACTTACAAGGATCAAATGGTTGTGAACTAGAGCTGGTTGTGCTGGGAGTAGTACAAATGTAACAAGAATGCTGTTCAAAGTAAAAGATGAGTAAATGTTAAGGGAAAGCAGAAAGAAGAACTTGGACAATAGTAGTCAGCTTGATAGGAGTGGATCTGTAGACCAGGACATGCTGCTGCTTCTGCCTCTAGCATGGGAAGGAAGAGGTAGTTGCTTAAACACTGTCAGAGTTGGAGGTGCAGAGTTTTACACGTTTTAATTGATTCGTTCTACCTCATCCTTCTTGGTAAGAATGTTCTTGTTTCGTGAAGCCTGAGCCTGGATTCTGTTGTTCTCCTCGGTGAATGGCTGAGGCTAAACTTTGACTTTTTTATGGTTAATCGAAATTCTTTGGTGAAAGCTGAAGCTGACTTAATAGTAGCATTTAATGTTGTCGCTGGTATTAGGATTTCATATAGCAGAGGCAAATGTACCACCAAAAATGCATATACTGTAATGTGATATGTCATTTTTACTGTTTTTTCCTAGTCTGTTAAATGCCTAATGCAAGGAATAGTCTCATGTAAGCTATTCTGTGCTACTGGTTTGCAGTGGTAATGAACTGAAACATTTTCTTTATAGATGGGCCAAGCTGAATAGCAGGTATTGGGGCCCCAGACTGAGGAAGTCAGTGGTGGCTGGATATTTTTGCAGCCATGCGACTTTTTCGGCTGGTGTAGACAATAGAAAGGGACTTGGGTAGCCCACCTTGCTTGGGGTGGACTGTGAACTTTTAGCCCTATCTGATAGATAAATGTGGTGGTTGTAACATGTCCTTCTAAAGAATCACTTCCGTTTTGAATTGTTAAGGAATAACAAAATGAAATATTGTGCTTTTTTATTTGTTTTGATTTCCTGAATGTATCCATATGAAAGTGTCAGGACTGGTAAACTTTATTTAAAAGCTAAATGCTTTGTCTAAAATTATTTTCACTCCAGGAAAACAAGTCCCAGATAGTGATCAATTCCCTCTCAGCATTGCTGTTCTCCCATGCAATTTCCAGGTGCCCAGCAAAATTTTTTGCTACATATTTAATCTTAATACTTAGGACATGCAACTATGCTTTCCAGAGAAGCTACAGGGGATTTTCTTTCTTACCATGAAGGTATTTCTAACTAGAGACATCTGAAAAGAGGCATTTCAGTAAACATTAACTATTTTCAAAACTCAATTGATTATTTAATATTTTTAAAACTCAGTTGCAGCTGAGTATTGCAAAACCAAAATGTGTTTGACTTTTGCTCCTAGCAGCTGGAAGTGCCGTGGACCAGGCAGCCACTCAATGAAACCGGCATTCCTGGCAGACTCCTGTTCATGGTTGCTGAGGAAATGACTGAATAGCTGTTACAGACTCTTGGGCAGACCCAGAGGAACCAGACAAGGTTCTGCTGGAACCTGTCTTGAATTGGGTGAAAACTGGTCTATGTCAAAATGCTTCAATTGAAACTGGTTCTACTAACACCTGTTTTTGTTTTTTGTTTTTTTTTTTCCTAACAACATTTGGTTTGGTTGGAAAAGTTCTCATTCTCCTGTTCACCTTGAACAGCTGTTCAAGGTGACTGTGTTCCTGTGATAGAAGGACACTTATTTTATTCACCTCTGCACTGAAGATGATAAATACTATTCTTGATCGTCCTTGGAGTATTTTTGCTCCCAATAGCCAGTTCAACTTCAGAATAGCAGACACCTTTCCCACAGATTTCTTTTTTTTAAGCTCTGATTTTTCTTTGCAAGGTTCGTTTTTGGAAGCACTTTGTAACCGTGTGTCCTTCATTTCTCCCTGCTCTTGCTCTATTCTTTTCCAAGGTGCTATGATAGCATAGATTCCACTGTGAGTGGCCAAACTGACCCAGAATCTACATCTGAGTCTAGTCAAATGACAAGCCGCCAGTGCTCGCTCGAGAGCAGGCACTCTCTAGATCTGCCCGATAGGTGGGTTAACCTCTTTGCAGCCTATGTGCTTGTCTCCTTGCTGTTGCTGCTGTGAAGTGGTCTTGTGAGGTATTTCAGCTGATCTTTGCTGTTTGCCTTGGCTGCGTTTCCTATTTGTGGTAGTTTAATGCTGGGCTGATGTCATCACCTTTTTCTCCTCTCTCTCATGTGTTGGACTTCTTGTCATTGCTTTCTTTTTTGTAAAAGAAATGCTTTGTAGAGTAGCAGGGGAAACTCTTATGAGGGGGAGCTCAATTAGAAACAAAAGTAATTTCTTTGATGCCTAAATTAGTCAATTATTGGTTCAGCATTTACAGCTAATGGCTCTTCATGCATTCATGTAGCTCCTTTTGCTTTCAGCTGAGACTTGGAAGGGCTTGATCCAGCAACTGTGGTGGCCCTGGGAGATTTTTCGATTTCATTATCTTTTTAAAGATAAACATTTTCATTACTGGCTTAAAATTGCAAGCAGGAAGGATGTGGCTATTTTCTAAACTGTGTATAACAGGGCTCATTTAAAGTAATGAGTATCTTTCCAATTAGTGTAAGTTAGCTAATACTGACGGAAATGAAACCCTAAACCAGCAGTAGTGAAAAGGCAATGACCCATTTCTCTCTGTGCTAGCCCATCAGCATCCTCTGTCGGGGTGCCTCAGGCAACTCAGGCTCTCAGGATGAAGACTTGCATTAGCAGTATCCATACAGTGCCCATATTCTCTTTCCCATCTCTTGCTCTGTTCTTGCAGTGTCAAGACATGTGTCCTTACGTTCCTTACTTCTTTCCTGCTGCGTATCTTTTAGATAATCATTTTGATTTTTACATCCACTTTCTACCTGGTTGTTCTTTTTTGTGTAGACTGCCAAGAACTCTTTCTGGAAGTTTTAGATCAGGAGGAAGCTTTCTTGCTGCTGTTGTTGGGGGTGGTGGGAAATTTAGGTAATCCATTCTCCCACAGTGGGCAAGTTTGGATTGCTGAGTCTGTTTAGAGGCATCATAAGGGGAACGTATAGACCCTGGAAAGCATCTGAGGCTTTTGATGGGCTAATATCCATCAGTAATGTGTTGTTTTGCCTTATAACATGGTAGTGACCCTGAGGATTTTCCTTTTGCATTGGTAGGGGCCCTCTCAAAGGTAGGGGAAAAAGTCACTCTGTGCACATATGTGGGCAGCAGGCTGGAGGGCAAGTTTCCCCTGGAAGAGAGCAGAAGAGGATCAGGCTGTCCTGTATCTATGCCAGGCTCGGGAGCTCAAATAACCCATTAAATGGTCCAGTCTCACTCTGTGCAGGGTCCTGAGACATGAGCTCAGTTCTACCTAGTTGTGGCCAGGGTGCAGGGTCTGCCTGCCCTGCAGAGCATCTGGAGAGGGGCTGCCCTGGCTGCGGTGAGAGCACTCCCAGCAAAACGAAGTTGCTGCAGTAGCCAGAACTCCTAGTGTTGTCTGTGTGCACAAGTTTGCATGCCGTGTGCTATATGAATACTGCTAAAACAAAGTCTCCCGCCTAGAGTGACTGACATGCAGGCACAGCGTAGTGGAATGGTGTGTGGGGGCACTGTATCTCAAAGTAGTCCTGTTATGGTAATAAGTGACTTTTTTCAGCATGCTGAAAAATGCCAATCAGCAGAGTATTTGAACAGCCAAGGCTATGTCCCTTCAACTGATCACAGAAAGCTGTTCTACCTCAAACAGGCATTTGTTAATTTTTTGCAAATGTAACTGGTGGGATATCATAACCCATGCTGCTTTTTTTGACAGTTTGATTGAAATTTAATGCTGGTAGATTGACAGGTTTTTAGTTTTGTTATCTCTGACTGTTTCTCATTTTAATTTTCCTTTATTTAATGCATGTTTTTCATTACTATCTTTTCCCCATTGAAACTGTCCTTTTAAAGATTTTTTTTTTTTAACTTTTATTTCCCTTTTCTTCTTCTTGCTGCCTCTCTTCCTTTCCCACCCACCCCCTTTATTTCTTGTCTTAGACAAGGATCTCTAGCTAGAAATGAAAGAGTCAGGATCATTCCATTTAATTCTGAAGATGGAGAAGAAGAACAGGAGAGTAACTATGAAGAGCTAGGAAAACTGCTAATAGAGGAATTCATAGAAAGGAGCCATAAAAACAGAAGTTGGCAGGAAACAAAAAAGAGACAAACTCTCTCAAAAAGGGAAAATTTTAATCACTGTGCAAGATCAAGGTACTGCCAGAATGTGTGTGTGGAGTCAGGATCTTTAGATATCCCTAGGTATCCTCAGGAATATGATACAATAGATAGGAGAAGGAAAAAGAAACTGAGATACAATAATTTTGACGAGAGTGAACAAATAAGCTTGCAAAGCAATGGAGGCCTGCAATTTCCTAGGGAGAAAACAGTTTATTTCAATGGTGTGCCAACTACTTCCAAACCTAATGATGTTTTCCCAGTATATGTTAGAACTGGAAAATTTGCCAGAAGCTCTGAAAATAAAGAACAGTTGCCTGCCTATCCCATCTTGCGCCCATACAAAAATGGCCTGATGGTTAAAAGTGGCAAATTGCCCAACAAGCAGGGGGTGAACCCCGAGGGCTCACTTCACCTCAGTAGCAGTGAAGACATGAAACACATGAGGCAGTCGAATGATGCTTTTGTGCCCCTGGATATCCTTGAGGAGTCTGACAGCAGTGCTTCCGACGAGTTGCAGTACTCACCTGTTTCAGACGATGAAATGGAGGAACTGGCTATGCTTTCACAAATGTGGTGCGAGGCTGACATCAGCCCTTTGAGAGACTTCACTGTTAATTGCCCTCCAAATTCTGAGTCCAAGTTAAAGGCTAGCTGTGATAAAAACCATGGGACTAAAGGAAGCAAGCATAATTATCCTATGCAAGACTTGACACTTTCTCCTGTTGAAGAACCCAGCGAGGATTATGTAGACACGATGGATGAACTTCAGTGTTTAGTAGAGACAGTCTCAGAATACTTGGCTGAAAAAGAGGAAGAGATCAACAAATTTGGTACGTTGCCAGAGACCAAAAAAAGTGCTGAGAGCGTGTCACTGAAGCAGGATAACGCTGGTAATTCAGTAGAGGGCAGGCAAATTGAAGAGACCAAACTTCCTGCCACAGAGGAGATTAGCAAGGGCAAATCTGAACCTCTCCCGGACTTGTCAGGTGTGAAGAATACAGTGAATTCCCTGTTCAGCTCTTTCACTGAAAAAGTGGGATCAAGCACAAAGCAGTTCACAGCCTCTGTTGAAAAGCTTATTTCTTCCACTCCGGAGAAAACGGAAAGCAGAAACTCCTCAGAAAGTGGAATCTCAACTGTAGTTCCTGGTAAGCCCAAATGTGAGAGTTCATCTTCTGGAGCGATGGTGGATAGTAAAGCTGACACCAAGTTCTCCATTCACTCTTTGCTACCATCTCAGGTAAGTGGTGATAAAAGAGCCCCAAATGCAAACTCCAGCAAGCCAGAAACCACAGAGATGAACAGTAAGGCTTCCACACCATATCGTCCTCAGCAGTCACAAGAAACTGCCACCAGCAGCCAGCAGAACCAGCATTCGGTTATGAATTCTGTCCTAGTCATGTTTAATCCTTTAAAGATCTTCTCTGAGAAGGAAGTGCCAAAACAAGAAGTCATAAAAGAGGAGCAAGCCAAGGAGGACAGCCATGTGAAAGCTGATGAGGCAAACATAAGTGAGAGACTGTTTGGGCAGCCAGCAGCCAGGACTAACAGTAATGTTCCGGAAATACAGACAAGCAAGACAAGAAGTGAGGGAGAAGTAAACACAAATAGCACTTCTGTGTCTTCAGTCTTTGGCCGGCTTACAAACTCGGTCAGTTCCTTTGGTCTGAAAGCCAATTTTGACGGTCTCTTGTCTCCCAAGCAACAGGATGCGCCACAAACACAGTCAGATTTGCGTCCTGTTACAAATCAGCTGGACACTACTGTCAAAGAGGGTGCACACACCACCAGAGAGCAGCATCCTATGAGTCCCTTAGGGAATTGGCATACTACGGATCATGGACTGGGAAACAAGCAAAGTAGAGGTAATGTGGAAGTTCATTCACAGCCTCCAGATCAGGCTACAGCATCTGATAACTTTTTTGGTCCACTCGAGAAGTCCTTCAGTCAGTTGTTGCTTCCTTCTGCTGAACTAGGGCAAAAAGAAAGTACATCAGGGCTTTTTAAAGGCCACAAGTCTGAAGAGGATATAAGACGAAACAGTTCATCAAATGATGAACATTCATTTCCTTTCCCTGGGAAACTTCCTTTTTTCAGTGGGTTGGATTTTTCAGACAAGCAGGAGAGTACAAAGGAAAAAGGAGGCTTTATTCCTTCTTTGTTTAAATTTTCTTCTGCGGAAAGTCTAGCAGCTTCAAAGGATCAACGAAATCATCAGAGTTCTAGTGGCATTTTTTCACTTGAACGCAGAAGCAGTAGTTCAGAAAATTCCATTTCATTAAAGTCTAGCTCTGTTCCAAATTTATCAGACCAGAAGGAGGAACTTGTACAAACAAAAAATATTAATAAAGAAAACCCTTCTAGTGCCCAAGTAAACAGAAATAAACACCAGGAGAGTGCCTCTGGTACCTTCAAGGTTGCAGATGAGCAGCAGAGAACTAAGAGCGCTCTGGAACAACCTAGAAATGTAAAAGGAAGCTTGAGAGAAGGACTAAATGCACCAGGCTTAAATGACAGCTCATTTGAATCCATTTCTTCCGGTGAAATGCCAGAAGCTACAACTGCAGATGATATGCAGAAGAAACACACAGCAGGTTTTCTTTCTGGATTTTTTCACATCTCTTCCAATGAAAACACACCCAATAATCAAGACTTGACTGTTAAAAGTGAAGGCGATGGCCAGAAAACCAGTTCTCCTGGATTATTTTCTGGCTTATTTAAATTTGCTTTGAGTGAAAATGTGTCTGAAAGTAAGCAAGAGAAGGTGAAGTCAAACTCTCTGGGCTTCATGAAGCTTTTTGATAGAAGTGATAATTCTCGCTCTGAGAGAAAATCCAGCAACTTGGGAATGACTTCTGATACTCAAAGCAGCACTGTAGAAAAGCACGAAACTTCCAGCTTCTTAAAAAATCTCCTGCCCAAACCAAAGGAGAAACCAGAAAATGTGAAAATGGAGTCTTCCAAAAATACCGGCTACCTGTCCGGTACAAGAGTAAATAAAAAAGCTGAGCCTCATGTTCCCCAGTGTGGGCATGCTGTGTTCCATGATGCTCTAAATCCTCAGGACAAAGTACAAGACTTATCTGGAAAGCCTGTAAATAGCAGGCATATCCCAAATCAAGATGCAGAATCTAGAGTTCTTCCAACCCTTTTAAACAAAGGATCAAATGAATTTCTCACTGTGACTAATAAAAGCCATAACTTTATAGAGCAGTACTCAGATTATCAGGAAACAAGAAGTCATTCTAGCTTTGAATGGGAGTATGACGTGGGGGAATGTGCTGCTGACACTCATGGAATAGCATTACCAGTTTACTATGTATTAAACCAGAATTCTGTTCCGCCCTCTCATTTCTTGAACTGGCCAGAAAATGATATGGTAGTGAATCTCTGTAAAAAGGATGGAAATGCAAATGTAATGGATTGGCAAACTAATGCCAATTTTGATGGACAGAGTTTAGATTTAAGTGTGGTGTCGTATGAATCATTTGACCAGTTAATGTTTCAAGATGTTTGTTCAGAAGAAAATGATAAACAGACTACTAATTCTCTCAATGAAAATTATAGCAATTTTCTATTTGAAATAGATGGCAGTTACTCATTAGAAGAGATGCCCATGGATTTAAGTTATTCGTCTGGTGGTGATGGAACTATGTGGACCCTAATTGACCAAGAGACTTTAAGTATGGATGAGAGCTTTATGTACTCCTCCTATAGCTGGGAGTACCAGGAGTGGCTAATGATGCTTGAACAGGGTATATGGTGGCCATCAGAAGATGGTGATTGTGGGTACTACATGTACAGTGATAGCCAGTACGTGTATTCGCTGCTCACTGATCCAACTGGGCAGTATGTCTATGTGTGTGCTCCTGAAACGTACTCCTATCTAGATTGCTGGGATTATAACTTTCACGTGGGTTCTGTTCCAAGAGCTATGTTAGAAGACAGCATGATTGCTGTTTGTGGTTTTAAAGTCCCTCTGGGCAGTGAAGATGAGCTGTTCTGGTTTGTTGAAGAAGAGTCTTTAGATGATTACACAACCAATAAACCTCTGGATTTGTCAGTAGCTTTGCAGAGAAGTGATCAGTTAATGAACATGAACTTGGAGACTTTTTCACAGATGTTTGAAGAATCTATTTATTATCAGAGAGAGCAGCCGTTAGACTTCTCAGGTTATAAACTTCAAAAACTCAAAGTAGACTTAAGACCTGAAACAGAAACCCTGAATTATTCAGAGGAATCTCCTCTAACCCTTGATCTTAGAACATGTTCCAAAGCAGCTTTTAATAAGTCACTGAGTAAAGAAGTCCATACCAAGCAAGTGGATAAGACTGTCCCTGTGACAACTACTGAGGGTGGATCATCAGGATTCTTTGGTTTCCATCTGTTTCAGTCTACTCCTAAAGCTGAAGAGACTGTGGTATCCACTGAAAGAGTAACAGAAGTGAAAAAGACTGAAGAAGATAAGAAAACACCTGTGAACAAAGTTACCTCTTTATTTTCTGCTTTGGGTGGCCTGATTGGAAAGTCTTCAGGTCCTGACTCTCGGGAAGATTCTGCCTTGAAGAAAAAAGATGTGCAGTCAAAATCACCTGAAAATAAAGCTGATGATTTATCGCTTGCACTGAATGGAAAATTAGGAGATGAAGCACAAATAGGGCAAAAGTATCCTATTACATCTGAACTGAGGACAAATACTTCATCAGAATTTAATTTGGAGTCTACTAGAAGTGAAAAACATGAATTAAATCAGAATGAAATCTTTTGTGTTAAAAAAACAGGATTAAAAAAATCTCCTTCTCAACTGAGCCAAAATATTCCAGATGGCAGGCCCATAAGAGAAGAGAGACCCGTTAAAGCAATGCCAGTTTCTAGGCATCTTGAACGCCATGAGAGTAGTAATGAGCCCAGACAGTCGCAGCCAGGTCAGAGCCACCCAGTCGCCGAGCCTGAGGAGACGTTATTTAAAAGTGCTCTGAAACTGTTCAACCTCGGGGAAGATTCTTCTGCAAGCTCAACTGCCAACAAACCCCAAGCTTCTGGATTTTTTGACTTCTTTAAAACACAAGTAAGCAAAACACCACAGCCATCACCAAATCTGGAAAAGAATCGAAGCAATAAACCAGAAAAGATGATACAACTGGAACAGAGGGAAACCTCTAGCACCTCATCATTGTTTGGATCCCTTGGAGATCTCTTCAAAGTGGAGACTGTCTCTTCTCAACCAACCTCGAGTGCTATGACTCTGCCGAAAACCAATGGCAGAACTGTGGCTGAGTCGAAAGAAAAGAATGAAAAGCCTGTTGGTCATCAGAGCGCCAGTATGCCATGTCTGTCCTCCGCCCCTAAGGAAGGTGTAGGAGCGAAAGGCATGGACAAGCAGATCTCCCCTAGTCCTGATGTGCAAATGGAAGACCTGAGCAGAAAAGCTGAGGAGGAGTCTCCTGATGGCAAAAGAGTTCCTCCTGGAAATGCTTCACAGAAGCCAATGTGTGTAGGTCCCAAAATAGGCCAACTGAGTCATTCAGCTGTGCAGCAAAACAGTGTGCCCACGGTTACACCAAAGCAACAAGGAGCAAATCTTTTAGGTGCCACAGTTAATCAGACAAAGCCAAGCAAGCCAGATCAGACACCTAAAGAATCTGGTTTCAGTTTGCCTTTCAACTTGTCAGATATTACCACTTCAAAATCACAGCCAGCACAACCAACCAGTAGGAACATATTCTCATTCCTCACTGGTTCAGATGAGCCAATGCCTTCAGCTCCTGCTGGTGCAAAGCAACGAGAAACAGAGGGGCTGTTTCGTCTGCCCTCCTTCTTTTCCAGCAGTCCAGCTGCTGAGAAGAGCATGCCTCAAAGAAGTACTACCTTTAGCTTCTTCAATTTGACATCTTTTTTGGATGAAAAGCCACAAACTGCCCCAAGACAGGAGAATGATACAAAACGAGCTCAATCGGTGAACTCCAAGCCATATATGAAGCAAAGTATTTCCACTGACTCTGGTGTCAGAATTAGCAGACCTGCCAGGCAACAAGATGCAGACAAAAAAGAGGTTGATGATATTATTGCAGCAGTGACTGGTAAACAAACATCTAATAATCTCACTCTCTCAGAAAATAAATCAGAAGTGCTGGAAGCGGAAAATATTGTAGAAAATGTTGCTGAGGTAGTTGAAGAGAGTGACAGAAAAAATCTTCTGCAGACTGATGGCAATGCAGTAACCAATTCGGCTGTTTCTGATGCTTGTTTTGAGACTCCCAGTATGCAGGAGGTTTCTCGGGGCCAAGAAGCTATTTTGTTAGAGGCAGAAAAATATATTCTGGGTAGTACAGGGAAGATGGACAGCATTGCATTTTCTATTGATAAGAAGCAGCCTTATTCTTCAAAAGAACAAACTTCTGAAAATGGAGATTATAGCATGGTCTTAGATGATAAAAGGGATTCAGTGAATCTAAATGGCATAAATATTGCGAGTGACATAACAAATGAGGCAGTCTCTAAAGAAGTAGCGTGTTTACAACGGCATGAGTTGCTAGAACATAAATTACCTGAGCAAACTCTTGGTGACGGGTTACAACAAGCACAAGAGCTGCAATCTCTCTCTAAAATGCCAGATGCATCTAATTTACAAAACAGACCTAAGGAATTGGAGAGTGATAAATCAGTACTTGATTTTTCAGTTGAAATGTTTTCAAGTTTCATGACAAAAATGAGACCTCCTAAAACGCTATCTGGTTTCTTCTCACAACCTGAAGCTCCAGCACCTCCTACTGCACAGAAGAAGAGCACCTCTTTCTTTGGTTTCTCATCCCTCCCAAGTGGTCCAGCTCCAACTTTCGCAAATGATCTTTTTGGCATCTTTAAAGGTCCAAAAGAAACTCCAAAAGAGATGCCTCCAAAAGCCACCACTAAACCTCAGAGTGGTAGCGTGAAAGATATCATTGGGTCCATTCCAGACTCTATAAAGACAGAAGATGCATCTTCAGCCAGAACATCTAAAATAGATGCCCCAAGCTCTCTGAAGCAGGATAAGTTGTCTGTTTCAGCAGAAGAGAAGGCCACAAAAGAATCTCTTATGAAAATAGAAACTGAAGAAAATAGGAACGCAGAAGCCTGTAGAGAGGAACCACTGAGGAACACTTTAGAAGCAGTGGTCTCTAGTGAAGATCAAGCCCTGGATGTCCTACAGTTGGATAGTGACACACAGTCCTCTGAGATGGTAGAAGCTAAACTGTGCCAGTTTGATTTCAGTAATGCAGTTGATACAGAGCAGACTGTGGTCACTGACCAGACTGATGTAAATCCATGCCAATTAGATGTGGGCTTTTCACATGTAACAGAAGAAGCAGCTGCTTCAACAGACAAGGCAGTCATTAATTTCCTTCAGACTGGCTCTAGCAGTGGGCTTGAACTGGAAATCGAAGCCCCACCTAACAGTGTAGACACAAACTTCTCCCAATCTGATCTTAATGCTACACTTGAATTGGAGCCTGCTGTTACAGGGGACCAGGCAAATGCTAGTGCTGATCAGCTAGACCTGAGCAGTGGCATTGGAACAGAACCCGCAGCTCCAGCTGATGAACCCAGTGTTCATCTGCTCCCACTGGATGGGGAGAAAACAAGTGAAATGGAACGAAGAACTGCTGAACAGACAGAGCATTTAGCAGTTAACAAGGTGCCTGGAGAAAGGATTGTCTCCAAATGTGATATGGAGAAACAGGATCAACCTAGTAACGTTTCTACAGATGCAAGCAGCAGTAAACCAGTCTTTGAAATACCAAGCATGCCCAGTTTGCCAAAGTTCAGCTTTATGTCATCTGCTGATAGCGGGAAGCCATTTGGATCATTCTTCTCTCAGCAGCCACCTTCTGTTAATAAAGCAGGGGCAGACCAGGGCCTCATGTCCAGCTTTAAGAAATTTTCTTCAACTCTGTTTGAAGGAGGCAGTGAAGAAAAGGTGAATAAGCCAGAGAGTGCCCAAGGAGTAGTATTTGGAAAAAAGCTAGATTTCTCCTTTCCCTGGCAAAAAGACAACAGGGAGGCCCCTGTCAACAGGGAACTGCATGTACCACCTCAGGCTTTGTCAAAACCAGATGACAAGGTGTTAGGAACAGTCAGTTCAGATGAAAGCACAAAATCTGCAGTATCAGATCAACTAACTAATGCAAATACAGAAGTAAATTTGTACTTAAAGCAGACTGACACTGTAGACAATGAACTTTCTGAAGAGCCATCTGGTGCTGGTGCTGCTGTTGATGTATTCAACAAAGAGCTGGAAGAGAAAGTTGATAAAGAGTCTGAGGATCAGCAGAACGTAATTTCCGGTGAACTAGAGAGAGATGATCAGGCAGAAGAACGGGAAACGAACCAGCCTGAACTGAAAGAAACTGAGCTCAGTTCTGCTCCGAACGGAGCATCACTTCATCCTAGCACACAACCTGCAGATCTGAACAGTGTGGAACAACTGAATGAGAAAAGGCCAGTTACAAATTAGGCATAATAAATGGTTTAAAGCAAATGACCATTTATAATGCAATAGTGCAGCAGTAGATATTGGCCTTGGTGTCTGATGTTTGTAGCTCAGTCCCATCCCTATTTGTTGTCAAGTGTTTGTAGTATTACTGATAGTTGTCACAAGAGGATGTGGCAAGCTGTTAGCACTAGTATGCATAGGCCCTTGTACCATTTTCTCAGCTTTCTTCCTTTCCTTTTTGTAGGTGTAATTAGTTTTCCCCTGTTCTTATACTATATGCACTGAATGAGATGCTTTTAGTGCTAATTTCGTTATCCTTTCAGAACTTAATTCTTTGTGTGTTAATTCTGCTGTGTACAATACACTTTGCTTTCTTGTTTAGTGATGGTTTTGTTATATTTGCTAAGGAAAAAGTAACAGTAGATAACGCATTGTGGGGAATGAGCATGTTTTCAAAATGAAAAGTAAACACTTCTAATTATTGAGAGAAATCTAACTTACCACTAATGCATTATAGAACTAAATAGGTTCATTTCACATTATTGAGGTTTTAAAAACATTTCCAGAGATATCAGTGAAGGTATTCTAATGCTTGCTCTTCCTAAAAACTGTGCAAAGGTTATATCGTGCAGTTAGGGAAGCTACTAAAGGAAGCTAGCAGTATTTCATGAATTTGAATTCAGTTCTGTACACGTGTTAAGTTACAATTACCCTCAAAAATCAAGGCAGGGACTTGCTAAGCTTTCAGCTGTGGGCAATGTAAGTGGAACTTGTTGTGCTTTTAATCCTGCAGTTGTTACACTGGACTCCAAAACTTCCTATCTGACATCAAATTAATCTAAATTCTAAATGTGCAAGTAGGAGAAACATTAGTACAGCTTAATTTCTTGGATTGCAATGTCTACTGTGGTTCAACTGTAGTTTCCTGACTGCACGAGAAATTTCCATGCACTCTATTTTGTGTGAGGATTCCAGGGATTCACTCCTGGAAGCGGTATCTTGAATCATGGAGGTCAGGCCTCTGCTGTGTTGGGCTTTTTTTATATAAATGAAATTCTTGGGAAAGCTCTGTTGGAGTGAGATGTACAGCTTCCCTTTATGAACAACTGCTTCTAATTTTGTAATGGATTTTATGTTGATTATCTTAACCTTAATCTTGACTTTAATGTTAGAGTTAACTGCAGTTCTTAGCAACAGTCAAATTAAATGGTCATAGTAAAGCCCATGGCTGCAGTGAAACCATAGAAGGCAAAACCACTTCCATTCTGAATTCCTGTGTTTCCATTCTTCATCCCGTCTGGCTATTAAAATACCTTCACCAGCAGTTTGTAGCTGACTTTAATGGAAGGTAGTTTATGGGTGTCAGAAAGACTGCTGTAATTCATTAACATATGTGGTCTGTATACTGGTAGGCTGTGTATTGAGTATTTCTACTACCTACCAGAGTTTTAAAGTTTAGTAGTCTAGAGCTAGTTCAGGGAGCATAGTTGTTAGATATGACTTAGCAACGTATCTTTTCAGTATTTCTAGTGTCTCATGCAGGTTGTTAGATGTGCAGGTTGCTTTGTGTTTCTCCAAGCCCCTGCTTTTTTTTCCTGACGAAATCTCTTATTCTCTCATAGCCCTGCTGGCAGTAGTAGATATGGCTCCTCTTGTAATGTCAGCCAGGGAAGCTCTCACCTAAGTGAGCTGGACCATTCCCATGAAAGTGCCCATGGCTCTGAGCAAGAAGATGACCACCAGGAAAGGGAGTCGAACCATTCCTACCACAGCTCTGGCAGCCACCAGAAGGATGGCCAGACCTGGCTCAGGGAGCAAGAGGAGCCTTGTGGCAAAGGAGAAGAGGAGAAGATCTGTGAGACAGAGGGCAAACATACAGATCATTTTGCAGCTAAGTCACCTCTGGAACTTGAGAAGCCCAAAGACGTTGATGCAGGAGTTCAAGTGAGGTAGGTGAAATGCTGTATCGTTGAGTTCTTTTTAACTAATTTGTAGAGGATTCTTCTCTTTGTTGTTGTCTGGAGCAAACTGTGTGCATTATTATTGCCCTCTTCTCTAACAACTAACTTGGTGTTGCTGATCTATGAAACATCTTTATGCACAGGACCAGATGTTTTTTGAGACATTGGCTATTAAACTATGTTTGCTGTGTACGTAAAGAGGAACACCTGCTAGGGTCTTGAAACTCATTTGCTGTGTTTTATTTCTTGTTCAATGAGCCCATTCTGGCCCAGATTGCTGCTTGCTTTGCTCATGTGTGATCAAGCTTACATGCAAGCAACCAAGCACTACATCTAGTGATGGTGAGAGCTGCACCAGTTCCTTCCTGCTGTAGTAGGCTGCCACAGTTAGCTGGTCAGAATTAAGGTTTATGTAGTTGTAGGTTGTAGACTTACGGTATGAATAGACAAGTTGCTCTGACTCACCATGGCAGATTTTCTTGTCCTTTTACTTTCCAAGCTGTTGGCAGTATTGAAGTCAGCCATCACAGCTGAGTTTGGAGGAGGAATGCTCTGGATGATGTACAGCTTTACAGCGATTCCACTACTTCTGCTTTGGGAGTGACTGTGCTTTTTTTAATGATGGAATTAAGTCATAGCAGCCCCTAATGTGGATACAGTTATGCTTTGTAGATTAGGGGTTGTTTTTGTCTGGCTCGATTACATCCGTGGAAGGATGTTTGCCTGCCTGTGCCCAGAGCTTTGAAGGTAACCATATCTTGACACCAGTGTAACTGTACTTATGTGAGACAATAAACCACAGCCAAAACCCTGCAGTTTGTGTGGAGGCAACCCTTACGCTAAGGATGTAAAAAAAGGAAAACAAGACTAGAAAAAGTGTTAAACTCTTTTTAAACTCTGACTCACTTTCTTCTTCTCCTTACAGATCAGCAGAAGTCTTGTCCCAGAATAGCTGGCTTATATTTATTTACATGGAGGGTTATTCACACAGTCTATTTCAGGCTAATTTAGGCATCTAACTTGGATATTACTGTATCACTGCCTCCCTTTCTCTCCACTCTCTGGAAACACTTTCCTGTCTCCCTGGAGTATACAGGGAACTTAGCTCTGAGCAATCCTTTTAGTTGCACCAGAGCTAGAGCTGTAGCACGGATGGTGTGCCTTGTTGCTATAAGCTAAATATATAAATATATAAATACTGCCAGCAGTCCCTGATGCTTTGCAGACAGGGAAAAGGCTCATTCCAGAATGGCTGACACCTCAACAGCAGACACAGGGAGGAATACAACCAAAAGCCCAAAGTATCATGAGGTCAGGGAGAATAAAACATGCTGTGCAACACATAGTTATCTGGCAAAAAGGTTCCAACTCAAAACTTTAGAAAAGCTGAAGAGTGGACTGAGGAAGGTGCAAAGAGTGGGTAAAACACACTTAAGCCTTGTTGCCAGGCTTTTTTCCACTCATTCCCACTGAAGAGGGGCCATAAATTTGTAGCAGTAGGGGTAAGTGGGAAGTGACAGTAGTTAGAAGGGACTGGCAGCAACCGGGGGGAAATAATAGTTATGGATGGAAATTTTTCAGTCTACCTGCTTGCGTGCAGCTGTGATACCAGTGTGATGAATCGGCTTGATCTGATTAACTTCCCCCTTCCCAGATCATGTGTCAGGTTGTATTTACTTGGGGTCTGTGGGTTATTTTCACTTCTGCAATTGAAGCTGTGATTGCGCTGTGTAATGTTGAGTCTTTAATATTACAGATGAGTAATTTTCATATCCAGTTTTTCTGTTTCTTGTCCTTAAGCTACCGTGGTGATAATGAGCCACCACTGTTTTCTACAGCGAGAGCCCGTTGGATTCAAGCTATTAGCAAAGTACGACTGCAGCTTCAAGAGGTAGGATGGAGTATGGCTTCGCTCCTTCTCTGCGCTTTCTGGATTTCAGATCTGTGGCTGAGGGTTTCATTTCTTTTTCCTTGGGAGACACCTCTTACAGTTTTTATGTTTCACAGACAAAAAGATAATCAAGTGTATTGCATAGGACTGTAACATGTTGTGATGAGCCCTTGGTCTTGAAACTATCTCATTCTTCCAAACATTTTGGAGGTTTGTTGTTTGGAACTAGAGAGTAATTCTCAGAAAAGATACAGAAGCAGAGAAATTAGCTCTGAATTTGTAAATAATAATAATTAACATAAAAGTTTGGGACTAAATGGTTCATGTTAAACTGTTCAAAATTAGATGGCTTTTCAAGCCAACCCCAGATTCTCTTGTTAGCTCAGTAGGCGTTAACTGTATTATGCTTCTTGCGAAGATTTATATCAAATATATTTATATATACTAATTAAAAGTGAGTGTATAAAACATCCTGATATTTCCATCTCCAAAAAGTAAGATTTAAAAATAAATAATCTCAATTTGGGAAGTCAAAAGAAAAAGGTTGTGACATTTTCTTCAACAATATAAACACTAGTTTTAGAAAAAAGCAATTAAGCCACCAAAAGTGTGTATATATTTAAAAAAAAAAAGTCTCATACTTTCATCCATCTGTATGCCCACAGAAATAGAACATATGGTGTGTTCATTTCCTACAGATGATAAACTATTGCCTACTATCCAATGTGCACAGTTAATATCTTTCATTTAAAAATGCTATTTTCTTCTATAACTTTTTTTTGTATGGAGCAATTTTACAGCATCTAACTATCCCTAGCAGAACTTCTGTTTTTTTCCTGGATCTTTTGCAAGTTTTTGTCTCGGAAGACATTTGAAGCATCATAGCAGAAACTTTTTTTTTCCCCTTGGCTTATCCAGATTGTAAATTCTTTCTTTCCCATCTGCCAATTACTATATTACTTCACTTTTGAGCAGAATAGCTTTGGATCAAAACTGTCAGTGTTTTTGGTTAATCCCAACAATTGGTATTTAAGATCACCACTGGCATCTAAGTAGAAAGGAAGTTTCTGTTGTAGTTTTGTAGTGCATGCAAGCAAAACAGTTTAGTCGTGTGCATTATGGAAAATGTGTGTACAAACATACCAGAGAGGGCAAGAGATTCAGTGATGCCTCTCCCTGGGTATCTCTTTTTTTCTGAGAGAGCACAGGGAAACTGTCAGAAGTGAGAGATGTTTCAGCATCAATCAAAATTTTGTGAATTTCTCCTGAATCGAAAGGAAGTTATGCCTTGAGATGGCTGCTACAGCAATCCTTGTTTTGGTATGATAACAAAATATCTCTTAGGAGATTAGTTTGAAATGGAACTCAAAATATCCTTAGTCAGTCTTCCCACACCATAGCAGGATTCGCTTTGCCTTGACTGTGCCTAACAACTTTCTGTCCAAACTTCTCTTAAAACAAAAAATCAAAGTGATGGAGCTTTCCAGCAGCCTGCTCCAGGGTTTAGTTGTCTTTGCTGTCCAAAAGCTTTGCTTAACCTCTACTCTGGATCTCTCTTGCCCCGTATAAATCCATTTCTTGTGGGTAGGACCAGCTGTAATAGAGCAGAACTGATTCCCTTCCCCTCTGAAACAGTGAAGAAGGGCTGCTGCAAACAGAGAACCAAGTCCTCACTCACTCTTCTCCTATTCACGGAATGACCCTTTTTCTTTTACCTTTTCTTGTCAATATTTTTAGGTACTCTTTAATCAATGACTCTCTTCTCTGAAGTGCAGTGTCCAAAGCTGGATGTAGAAGCCTAGTGGTGAGCCTGCTGATCTGCACTGGCGAGTGAGGAAGACTTTGTTCTCCAGACTCTGATCCTGATATCCCAAGATATCAGATACCCTGGTGCGATGGTGCCTTTTTATTGCAGAGTAAAGCTGTTGACACACAGTTAGCTTCTTATCAGAAGAGCTCAGCGTTCTTTCTGAAGAAGGGCTTTGTCAGTTGTTCTCTAGCCTATATTTGTGTTGGATTAGATCTGTACATGGCTTTGCACTTGTTCTTACATTATTTTTTTTGTTGCTTTCCACTCCTGAAGCACACTGTCCTCTGTCTCCTCCTAATCTGATGTGCCTACATATCTTTCAAATCAGATGAAAAAGTTGTGTAGTGCCCAAGCTGCCAGGTTGTGCCCTACCAGAGCTGCCTGTGGGACCCTGTTTGACACATTCACTGAGTTTGGCTACACTGAATGTAATTTTTTCCAGTATGTTTGCATCCATTTTAGCAGTTTCATCCAGAACTCAGGATATAACACTTCCACTGTTCTTCTCCTACCTCTAAGAATAACTCACCTTGTCATAGAAGGAAGTTAAATGCATTTGACAGTTTTACTCTTGATGAAACCATGCCAACTGTTACTTCCCTCCTTTTTATGTTCTAGTGATTTACAAATAATCTGATTATTTGTTCCAGTCTTCCCTTCCCAGGAAGGGAAAAAAGTCAAGTTAGCTCTTTCATAGTTATTTAAATCCTCCTCTCTCCATTTTTTAAGGATAAATGCTAGCTTTGCCCTTTTCCAATCTGCAGGTGCATTGCCTGTTTTTCAAGTTCTTAAGTGTTAATGCTTGACGATTGTCAGTGTTGCAATCTAAGTACCTGATGATGAATATTCATCAGGGCCAGCTGATTTAGAAATAACTACCTTCTGTATTTGATCTCAGATTTGTTTTCCTTTATTGGAGCCTATTTCCTAACTTGCTAAACTTTTTTTTTTTTAAACAATATTTAACTCTGTCAGCTGTCTGACTGCAGTTGTCACTTCCAGTGAAGAATGAAGCAAATAAGGCATTAAATGCTTGAGCCTTGTTAATGCCATCTAATGATAGCTTTCCCTTCTTGAAAGCAGTTGTCATGTTGTATGTTCTCTGCTAGCTGTTTAATTTTGTTCTTTGGCCTTTTGATTTCTTTCCTGCATGTTTGTGCTCATCCTTAAAAACTTTGTCAAGAAGAAATGTCTACTTTGAGGTCCAAGCCCTCTGAAGAGCTTGTGATGTTCTTGAACTGCCCTCTCGTTGCACCTCTTTTCCTTCCTCTTCACTGGGATAGCTTGTGGTTGTGTCAGTTAATGTTTTTTCATTAACCGTCAGCAGCTTCCTGAACTCCCTTCTCTTTAAGCCTGTTCTAGCAACTGATTTTTTGAGTATTGGTTTGCTTGCTTGTATTCTATAGTGTTCACCTAGCTCTTCTCACTCCTTTCCTTCCAAGCTATCAGGAAGATTGTTTCAGTTTTCCAAGATGCCTTTGCCTTCTCAGCTCATCTCTGTCTCTAGTCTAATGTAGAAGAGCTTCTCTGCTAGTTGCTTTCTGCATCTAGTGCATCGTCTGCTCATTTTAAGACCTCGTTTGGCGGAAATACAGACTATCCAGAGAGGTATCTGGGTTTTAAAGTGCCATGTGATGGTAAAATCTGGTATTTCAGGTGATTTCGGGGGTAGTTAGAAAAGGTCTAGCCTATAGTTTATCTTCCCATCTTCTGTCATTACCTGGAAGCCTTCAGGAGGACTGTCTCCCTCTTTCGTTCCAGCCCTTGAAGCAGGTGCTTATGTCCTTAACGTTCAGGGCAACTGGAGGCACTGGCCTCCAGCTCTTATCCCTGTTCTCATTCCTCAGTGCGTGATGTTCTTTCATATTAATACTTGTGGAACTCCAGCTCACTGGTCTGAGCTATTGGATTCCTCTCACATAGGCTACTGAGACGGTTCTAATGACTCTTAATTGTTAATGATCTGGGCAGGAATTTGAACAAAGATCTGGCCAGAATTTGAACAAATAACACCCAAGAAGTTTCCATATGTGATTACAAATCCCCTGAGCAATTCAGCCTCCTACCTGGGAAGAGATTAATATTCATGTGAATAATATACATGCATCCTACAGCACCATGAGTCAGAAATGTAGTATTTTAATTAAGACTTGACGGTTATAAAATGGCACAGATTTGTAACTATGCACATTAAAAAGGCTTAGTGGTAGCATGGATAGAATTTTTTCTTCTTTTCTACTATTTAGCTAGTTTTCTTTCTGTACTTGTGAAAAAGGAAACTTAAGTATGCCAGAATCAAACAAGGGTTTTCAGCCCTGAGAGGAATGACTCAATAATTCTCATCTTCACACTTAGAATCTTGTCTACAAAGAGAGATTAACTGATAGCTCTTCTGCTGCAGTCCCTCTGTGGGAGCTTTTTTTTTTTTT
>NW_020449296.1:301729-325274 GCF_003343035.1 Apteryx rowi | reverse complement strand
CCCCCAGAATAAGTACATACAGAGGGCTATTACATGTTCAACTTGCAGCCTCCTTAATTGAAATAGCTTTGAGTTATGGACATGCCTGTGTGAATCTTAGTTACACAAATTCGAGTCTGATTGTTGTCGAATACAGAAGAATTAGAAGACAGCAGCAGCAGAAGAAGAATTCAATCAAATCATCAAATTGACTCTCTTACCAATTCTTTCAGCACTTAAAAGGGTGTTGTGATCTGGGATTTTATCCACTTATATTGAACTTTTTTATGGCGAAAAGTCTTGTGCAGCATTTTCCTCTTGTATGTTAAGAGCTTAAATACATCAATTTACTTGGCTTTGGTTTTGAAACAAAAGCTATCTAAGCAATGTTTCCTCTTTGACTTTTCTTTTATAGATGTCATTTTATACCCGTTGATTTGATGTCTGTTCTTTCTGGCTGCTATGTAACTAGATCATGTACTGAGATGGCGGATGTAGTTTGAGAGTTCATGACACTGTTCTTCTGGATTATGATAAGCACCTGGAGTAGGGGACACAGTTACCAGTCTTAATCTTATTTCCCCATGCCCATAATTAAACAGTCAGTGCCTTTGATCAAAGCCATTAGGCACTCAATTTAAAAGCTTTGGTCCACAGAGAGTGTTATATTGGTGGCTTTGGAGTGTGAAGCCCTATTTTTATTTTGACAAAGAAAGGTGGTGCTGCAGACTTCCAGCATTGCCTTTGTACATAGCTGTGGGGCTCCTCAGGAAGCAGGGTCCTTCTTGGCAATTTCCACTTTTAGTGAGGACAGTAGTGGGGCACTAACTGGTGCCATTTTGTTTGCTAGTTTGATTGTAAGCTGTCTGTCTGTGCCCCTCCCCACATCTGAATTTAGGCCCCCACTGATCAGTAAAACTGTGCTGTGCTCTAGCCCAGATGGCTAATGGAGGACGTGCTGTCTTTGAATCAGTCACCAAGAGATTAGAAGCTGTCCCTTTCCACCTTTCATGAACTCTGCAGTGCATGCCATTGTTTACTTTTGGCATTTTATTCCCCTTAAACTTTGTTGCCAAGGTGTCTTTTCATCAGTCCCGTGAAGATGAGTAAGCTGTGCATTTTCAAAGCCTCCCACGCAGTGGCAAAGAAGCAAACTGAAGCATCGTGTACTCTTTCTGAGAGTTATTAGAAACTCATCTTCATAGGAAAAATTTCATCTCCAGTTAAAAGTTTTCCTTCTTTTCTACCTGTTGTGTTTAGGAGGATTTTCTTTAGCCTTCAGAAATATCAGCTTTGCTGATCATATGCCCTAGAGATCAGGGATGGTGGGATCTGTAGAGCACCCCTGTGCTTAGATTACTGTTCCTGCAGTGAAGAGGAGAGCAGGTTTGCGTAGTTAAGGTGTGGATCTCATGATCACTGCCAGCTCTTGTGCGCACTGTCTGCTGTTAGGCAGCTGTGCTTACAATGGCAGTCCAATGGTTTCTGCATACCTTATCTTTAAAATGCATACGTGGCTTTCAGATTGCTTAGGGATTGTGCAACAATAATTATTTCGGGAACATTACATACAAAAGTAATGGGGACCATCTAGTATCTCCCCATGCCATAATCTTACTTCCCTGTGTTGCATCTGAGTTTGAGGACTAGCAAGTTCTGTGCCAGAGCAGAAGTGTCATAGTAGCACAGCCAGGGCCTCCCCAAAGCCCCTCGCTGCTCTCCCAAGGCAGCGTATAGTGCGGGGTGGTTATCTGGTACTTGAACGATCTCTGTTGCTTCTTTTTACTATCTTTCTGTGGAGGTTTGGCTGACACGCTCTGCTTGGAGTTGGAGGAGAGAAAGGTTCCTTCATCTGCCAAATGTCTTAAATAGCCGCATGTATTTGGAATAAAATATATGTTTACTTAATCTTAGTAAGGATACGTAACCTTTCTGAGACCTACTATCATTTTTAACCTGCTTTACATTGAATGGTAACAGTTATGTGCTAATGAAGAGATAATTACTTATGTATACACACAAGAAAATAGTGTTGTGCATTCATTAATGCTGCTGTTGTGGTTTTGAGTGGCTTTTGGATAACCTAATCTCCAGAGGGAAAAATCAGCAGGCTTGCCCTTTTTAGGGTAGTTACACTGAAATTAAGAGAAATGCATCTCTTATGAAGCAGTGTGCTGGTCAGAAATCCTTTTCATAATGACCAGAGCAGCTAGAAGCCCACTTAATTGCCAACAGGATTTTCTGTGAGCTTCTCTAAACATACCAATGTATTAACACTCCACTTCTATTCACCTAAAACAAATTTCAGTGTTGATGTCCAGTGCCAGGGAACACAGACCATCCGTCCCATTCAGTGAAAACAAAGTTCTTCCATACACTTCCAGTTGCTAGTACTGAGAAATAACTACAGTTTGTGCAAAAACAAAACAAAGAACCCCCCAAAAGCTTAGTGAGTTTTCTTAAAGTCGTTACAGGAATTTGCAGAGTGGATAGTTAACTTTCCTGTTAAGCTATTTTACTTAATCACTCCAAGCCTCCTGTAGGCATGCAAGACCAGGGACACCTGACATTTTCTTTTCTCAATCTGTAGTCATATTCATGACTACAGCTTTGCTTCTCCAGTTTTGTATCAGAAACTTTACATATCTCTAAGTCAAAATTATTATGTAGTCTTTGAATGGGAATCCAAGTATAATTTACTTCTACTGCAAGGCTTATTCCATTGATTTCCTTAAAAAGAAAAGGCAGGGGTGTGTGTGTGTGCAATGTCTGGCATATAGTTCCACAAATAATGTTCCACAGCCTGACACATCTCTAACTTTGTGCCAGCACTGCACATAAAAAAGTTCAAGTAATCAAATTTGCTCAAAATATATGCTCCTGCTCTCTGACACCTAAGATTACATTGACACATGCGTGTACTGGGATGCATGTGAGTAGTCTGCCATTGTATCTCAGATTTGACTTGAACCACCACTTCATGTTTAAGTGTTTTACTTCTGGAGCGAAGCTGGGTGGAAAGCAACTTCTTCTGTCCCATAATGTGGGTGTTTTTGAGTGGGTGTAGGGTGTTTTTTTTTTTGAGGTTACCAAGAATGTCTGTTACAGACTGAGATGTGACATATGGGAGACCTCTCTGCAGAACGGGCACCAGCTTAAGCTAGAATACATCTCGAATAAAGAGGGGGACTAGGACTCTAGTTCCTGATTTGAATTTGACAATACAGAGATTTTAACCTAGGTTTCCCACAGCCTGGAAAAGAGCACTGGCTGCTGAGCCGTAGCACCCTCCTAGGGAGGGACTCTTCCCTCCTCTCCCTCTCCTGTTCGGACATAGCTTCCATCTTAGACCTGAGAAGTGTTTCCTGTCAAATTCTTTGTGTTCCTGTGAAAAATGTTTTGATTCTGAGAAATTGATGTTTTCTGAAGGCAAAGGTGTTTTATTAACCCTCCTTCCTCCCCACTGGAATTGTACTACTGCTGATGAGAGAGTAAAATGTGAGTGGTGGCAGTACTTTGACAAGGTGGATAAATGACCTCATGTCTCATAGGGTCCCTAGGTTCCCAATTAGACTGTGCCCAGAAATCCTGCCTTTTTATCCCTGGCTCCATTTCTCTCAGGCGACCCGGTCACAGCAATTTCAGTGTTTGTCCTCTGCAGCCGTGACTTGTATGTTGCAGAGTGAAGAAGTGATCCGTCCTGCACGAAGTGTTGCCCAACTGGGCTGATCCAGCAGCTATTCCCCTGCCTGCTGCTGCTCAGCCTGCATCCGTACTTGTACCAGTACCTTCCCAAACACTTTGTCAAGCAAGTGCTTTTCTCTTTCTATGACCTGCTGCAGCAGCTGTCTAAGCTTTTAGGCAAAAAATACTGTAGAAAAGCACTAGATGTATTAGAAGAGGTAGCATTCGCCACCTTCTGCAAAACTTCCCTCTTTGCCCCTTATTTTGGGGGTGTAATGACAGAAGAATTACAGCAGTGTGCTCTGCTGGTAGAAGCTTGTGTCTAGTGTGGAGTGAGGCAAAGAAGCCTGCAGTGGCCTGACCGTCTCACCATGGCACTTGCACATGGTGTTAATCTGGAAAAACTGAGAGAGATTTATCTAGCTTTGGAGTAAGTTGGTCACCCCTGCTCAGAATAGGGGCGTAATGGGAGCAGTGGGTGGGGGGGGACTCCTACCTGTCACATACGCAGCTCTTAAAAATAGCATTGCCTGTTGGGAGAGCCAGGCTTCACACGCTTATTTTTAAGACTCTGCGTGGGCGGAGGGGATATTTCCCAGTTTTGTATATTGCTGAAGCAATCTGTAATGCTGCACTAGAGAGATAGCAGTGGGCTTTGCCTTACAAAGCACAAGACCTGGGAAGAGAGGAGCTAACCAGCTCTGGCTGCGAGAGCATCAGAAGTGAAGCATTAACTATTAGTGCAATGTTAGCAAATGCTTTGAATAATATCATAACCCTATAGAAAAGGCAGTAGCTCAGAAAAGTGTTCTAGTACATGACAATTTTGGTTTTTTAGTGCTGTTTCTTTCACTTTTGTCTCGTTTTCCAAGCTGTGTGGTTACAGACAGGGGTTGCCTTATATACTTTTCAGCTAATATTTAGAGTTGTGGAGGGGTGGTTGTAATTGGAATCTTGTAGGACTGTGCATCTGGTTTTAAGTAAGATGACTGCTCCCCTATCCCGATTATAAAAATAGCACCTGGAGGTCAAAATACTATTAATTACACTTCATACAATGCCTGGAAACAACAGGGTCCCAGTTCTGGCTACTGCTAGGTAGTACATAAAATAGAGTAGTATTTTCATTTCTGCACATTTTAATACCCGTAACTTACTGAATCTAAGCTATTGTGATATAGCAGATGAATGCTGTCTATTAGAAGGTAGTTCATTTCCAGGTGAAAAAAGAGCTTGCTTTCTTTGCATCCAGACTCCTTTCTTACAATCCATGAAATACTTTTTTTAAGCCATGCTCAGAGGGATTTCATCTTGCCACATCATGGCCCCCGGCAAGTTGCCCGCTGTCGGCTCATATTCAGAGTCTTAGCAATTTTCTGACATAGTGAGGAGAACCATAATCAGACAAGTGTGTTTTGGATCAAACTGTGGATTTGTTTCCATGGCAGTATCACTAATTATTGGCATTACAGAAAGGACCTTTTGGTGACTCCCCTTTGGTTTCATTTGGAACCTACGCTTGATAAAGGTGAGATAAATTTTTCCTCTCTTAGGCTGCTGAATCTCTAAGGAAATTGTGCAGCCTTGCTTGGCAAGCTGGGTTTGTAAAGTCCATCCTATGCTCAAAGGAGCTTGAGAACATCAAGGTATCGGACATCCATTCTGCAGTGAGGGTTTACTGCGTGCATTGACATCTTCATCCTTTGTGTGCAATAGTAAATAAAGGTAGTTTAGGCATAAAGCTGGGGTGGGATCCCAAGTGTAGCTTTAGATTTTCATCTGTCCCACAAGCATGCATATATGAGGTGCTGCAAGGGTTGTGGTAAGTGTGAGTGTTAATTTACTGGGGAGTGGTAGGCAGCATGTCTCTTGTTACTGCTCTGCAGGGTGGCTCGTGCCTCCAGGGTTGTAAGATGTGGTCCCAGCCGAGCAGCTGTGCTGCTCTCTGGCCTCTAGCAGTATCCTGTTAAAAACAGGAGAATCCTGTTTAAACCACTTATATATATTGGATCAGGAAGAGAGAGGGAAAGTCTGTTCTGGGTAACTACAGGTCTGCTTAGTCTGCCCTCAGCAGTGCGTGAGGCTGTAGAATAAATTAGAAGGGAGAGTGTTACTGGGTGGCAAATGGGAAATTAGTGAAAACACAAACTGCATGCTGTTTTCTGCTCTGTGCTACACTGTGACACCAGGTGGGCACTATGTCTCGTCTGCATGTATTTCCATAATATTTCTAATATGATGCCACATAGGAAACGAGCAAATAATTTGGAGAAGGTGGGGAGTGCCGCAAAAAAATCAGCGAATGGGTTGTAGAACTGGCGAGAGGGCCCTGGGGCAGTGTCGGGGGTGAAGTGCTGAGAATGTGCAAGGTGAGACCAGACAAGTATGGTTCATTTATCCCAGCAGACTGGAAGCTGAGAATGGGTGTTGCTGCCATGTGCTGATAGATCAGGGGAGTAAATATTGGCGAGTTTACAGCTATTTAAGCTAAAGGTTAATGTTAGCACAAGAACAGAAGGGTATAAACTGGTTATGAACAAACCCAGGCTAGAAATCAGAAAGCAATTTTTCTAATAGTTAGTGAACAGCTTCCAAATGGGTTTCTTTGCCCTTTCTGTTTCTAATTAATCTAAAAATGGCTCTGTTTTTGAAACCTATTATATGACGGTCGCCTGTGGGAGCAAAGAACGGGACTTCATCATCCGGGAAGCCTCTAAGTAGGTTGTGAGAAATGTCCGTGGAACCACAGCCTCCGTAACTATTTTTTGTAGCATAGCCTCCCTGCGTTCACGCTGCCCACCCGCCTGCCTTTGCCGCTGAGCTCTGCTGCCTTGCAGGACCCTGTGGGTTTCGGAGCACAACCAGAGGTGCGTGGGAGAGGTATTTGCCATTAGATACAGTCACTGAAGTAAAACTGTGAAAATTATATTGCAGCCCCGCACGGACTGGCTTTTCCGTACGCTGGTGCGGTACATATTAAAGATGCTAGAAAGTGAGAGGTGTTTCTTGAAGAATGGTATTTATTAGTGACTCACACTTTTTAATGAACCTGTCATAGATACAATTTTGTTTTCTGACAAATGTTCAAGTGGTAACAGTTTCAGAAAATATGGTATAGTATGTAAGCAGGTTTGTTCTTAAATGAGATTTTTTTTCAAGTTTCCCGTAGGATTTCAGTAGCTTATTTAGACAGTAAATTGCAACTGAACCCACCCTCATTACAACTTTCTAAAAGCTAACACCAGAAAATTATTTTTAAGGAGAGCTCGAAAAGCGACAATCAAGACAGCATTAAACTGGTGATCTATTCTAAAAGGGAGACAATAGAGCTATGCAGCATTTGGTGACTTTAGATTTAACCTTGAACTGATTTATATATTTAGCCCCATCTTGGCCATTGCTTTAAGCTTTTCTTACATTCTCGTATATAACAAACTGGAGATAACTTTACATAAAAGATCAGTTTATTTTAACCATGTTTCCATCTCTGTTTTCTATTTTTTATGGTAATCGGTTAATATTCACCTTGTCACTTAAGCTAACATACATATTTTTGTGAAAAGGTTATTCGGACTACTAAGCTTTATTACAAGTTATTTAAATTTTCCTATTTTTATTCAGTTTATCCTGTTAGTGCTGCAGATTGAAATGCCTAAAGGTGTTTTTGTGATATTTTATATAAAGGCTACTTGAAGGACCCAGTTTTGTCTGCACAAATATCTTTATAACGTTGGCTGGTGTATTCATTCTGCATTTTTGTCGTGCCTCGTTTGAGGAACTTATTTTAAAGCAAGTACTACTTCTTCATATTTGTGTGACATGGATTCATGTTACTCATCACAATTAACTCACCCTATTTTTAGCTTGCAATACTAATAGCTAGTTAATATGTAACTATATACAGCTGCTAGAATCATCCCTCTCTCACCCTGTCTTTGAATTTGCTTTTCTTCAGTTTCAGCGGAGGTTAAAAGGCTTCGGTTACTTGAGAGCGGATGATAGAGTTAGCTACAGGAACTCTCTCCCCGCCTTCCCTGCTCAGTATTTGTGTATGCTTTGGTCAAACTGTGCTTGTCCTTCCTGTCACAGACTTGCCAAAGGGGCTAATTGGCCTCTCAGTCACTTAACTTAGGTCAGCTATGTAATCAAAGGCTGGTTTGTGGTGGAATTTTTTTATCCCTTTGCATAGGCTTTTCAAAGCCGGTTATTTTCATTTTTTGCATTAAATTTCCTGCCCTTTTCCCTGTCCCTGACAAGTAGGGGAGTAGTCTGACTGTTAGTAGTCCAACATTCAGACCCATTCTGTAGAGACCATCAGCTGGAGGTTGGACTTATTAATACTGGTATGATTGCTGGAGCCAGCTTTGTCAGAGCTGCAGGGTGGCAGTGCCCCTTCTTTCTCATTCGTTGCATCCACTAACAGTGTCCGCAGAGACTGGTGGAGGAATGCGCATATATGGGGTTTATAACAAATCTCTATGGAGTGTTTTGGTTCATTAATCAACTGCCTTCTTCAGTATGAAATATAAATCTACACAGTTATTCCCACCTGCAGAGAAAAGCAAGTTATTTCAGCCAGCAGTCATTAAGCACAAGGTAGGGTAGTGCAAAGATTCTTTCCGTGCTTTTTTGAAAGTTGGTGTATCTGTAGCAAATGGAGAAGAAAATATAAGAAGAGAAAGCAGAGGTAGCTGGGCGTTGCTCCATATGGTTATTAGTTATTATTCCTCTGCCACACTGTTATATGTTGCTGGAAAAGTTATTTAGTGGTGGTTTGTGAAAACGATTTCCCCCTGGCCTCTTCCTATGATCCATTACTTGATTTCTGGTTATTAAACTTAAGATGCTGAAAATAAGCCATCACAGCAGTAACTGAAGTAGCTGGAAGCTAGACTTCGTAGTGTTTGATGTGCTCTAAACTCAAGTACTCTGAAAAATCAAGCTTTTGTTATCTTGAAATGGCTATCCAAAAAGAGCAGATGGTCATGACCTGATTCTGTTCTTATTCCTCATTCATAATGGGGACAGTACACTTGTTCACTTCACAAGAATGCTATGAAAAAGCAAAGTATTGTTTAAAGCACTTGAGTAATATGGTGATGAGTACAAGGAACACTTCCTAACCCACTGTGTGTAACACTGGTTCTGTTATAACAGTGCTTGGCTGTAATGCAATAAATGCATGTGGTCATGCATTGAACAACACAATATTGAGTAGTTTCTTGTTCACTGAGCAGTAGGACATGCTCTGTTCTTTCTGAGAAAGGGGCTTACCTCCAACCAGAGAAGAAATAATCTTGAGGCCCATACAGAGTACCAGCCTGTAGGATAAAGTCATGTAGGGCAAAATAAAATCTGGATGGTGAATTAATGCGGGAAGGAAGAACTCAAACCCCACTTTTCTGACTCTATGTAATAACCGAAATGGTATCCAGATCAATAAAATCAACCCTGAGCAGGCTTAGGGACACACAGCCCCTTTATCCTGAGGACACGCAGTGGGAGATGAGCACATTATCATGTCCTGACAGTGCTGATTTAGGCTGGATGAAGAGAGACAGTGTAGGATGCCTGAATCCTGAAGAAGAGTTAGGTGCTGAGGCTGTTGGCTTCAAAGTTTGGTGTGGAGAAAGGAGCTGAGTTCCTGTAGCTAAATCTTTGTGTTATACCTACCTTTTCACAGAAGGACAAACACGTTTGTCAGGGACCATTTTCCTGTTCTCACCGTTACGCTCGAGGGAAAGCAAGCTCTACAGCGTTGATCTAAGCCATCGTATTGTGGACAGCTGGAATGTCATGCAGACCATCCATAGGGACTAATACACCTTCATCTTTTGTCACTAGAGGAATGATCCCCAAGGAGTGGCAGTGCTTGACTAACACCAGGGTTGCTAATAGCCTGCCTAGAGTACATGCAAAGTCGTTAAGACACGTTGGTGCCTGTTAGCTGGTATACGCGTTATTACGTAGTTTCCTAGTTGAGGCAGGTTCTGGAATGATATAGGTAAGGAGCAATAGAATTGAGGCCTGGGCAGTATGTGAAGAGATTAGCTAGACCATCCATCTTTCTCAAAAGCAGCTCTGAAAAATACAAGTATTCCATCTTGTAAAAAGCTTATGGGATGGAGATTTTGTAGCCTCCTTAGGCAATCCATGCTCATTTACACTTATCATTAAAAGCTTTTCCAGATGTCTAACCTAGCTTTTCCACTGGTGCAAGTTAAGGATGTTATTTCTTTATCTGTGTTTACAATAGAAATGCTGAATAGTTTGCTACAATTGTCCCTGCTTCAACTGGTTTGTGTCTGAAGGCTGTTATGTCTACCTGATGCCTATATTTCATAGCAACTGCAACTTTTTTCCTTCACAGGTTTCTTGATCAAAAAAGCAGTTACAGCTCTAAATGAGCGTATAATTCCATTCCCCCCCCCACCTCCAGCATGTCTCAGCTCAGATGCGTTTGCATTTTAGTAAGGTTGATTATTTAATTAGATGTACAGTTAAGACATTGATTGTAATTTTCTAATCTCATGAAATATCAAGTCCTTATGTTTTGGATACCATAAGGAGAGAGAGAGAGATGTAATTTGAAAAAGGAAGCAGCAGAGGGAGAGTTTTCTCTGCAATAAATGCTTCCTCACTGCCTGTTGACTTATTTAAGCTGACTGAAATTTAAAAGCCAATTTGATAGTTGTTTCTGGAATAGGAACACCCAGTTGGTAAAATTTTAGAGTCAGCTGAGTTCTAGAGGGCAATGTGCTTGTACTTTTTGGATTAAATATGGAGAGTGACAATTCAGATGAAGAAAAGCTTCTAGTGCTTCTGGGTGGGCAGCCTAAACCCAGGACAAGAGCTCTGGAGGCATTCAGCTCTTCTCAGGTGCACACCTAAGAAAGGTTTTGGTGTCAGTCATTCCTGGAGCACAAGGAAACTACATGTTACCCCAGAGCTTGCCACCTGAAACAGCTTTGCTTTTCAAATCTGACCCTCGCTTTGAAGGCTGGTGTGGGATATGACACGTGGGATGGTTTTGGCTCAGGAGCTCTCTTTCTGAAAAGAGTACAGTGTCTGGGGAAATGAGGCTAGTTTGTGCCCTGGAATGGCCAGGACTTATTGGATGAGGAATAAAATAGCCTTTTCTGTTAAATGCTGGGTTTAAGAGCTGATAGTATTTGGTTTTATCTCCAAAGTCAAAGGCGTAAACATCAGCGTGGAAACAAGAAGGGGATGAGCAGGTTTAGCTTGTGTGTTTAAAGGGATGTTGGGATCTTTTGTCAGGAAAGGCTTTGTCTGTCCTTGCAAGTGACACTGACTGTGAACAAATCAAGTGGAGGATAATTTTAATTTGAGCTTTTCACATTCACTAACTTTATGAACAAAACCCCTTTAAGGTTTTTACAGCATAAAAATTCCCAGATCTGTTTTAGCCGCAGGAGAAATTTTTGGTTGATGTGGCGGCAGCAGCAGCCTCAGAGGGAGGTGTTGAGGACTCATCGCAGGCAGCTCTGAAGTCCTCTCTCAGTCCCTGCCTGATAAAGACTGGACTAAGCTGTGAAGCATAGGGATTCATAGCCTTGCAAAAAATGTTAGTGCTATTTTAACTCTAGGCTTTCATTAACCTTATAAAAATCCCACTCCTTGAATTTTGCTTTATTCTTGGCCTTGGAAATAACCTTTATTTCCCGACTATGTGAAAGTCTTTCCTTCTAATAGTTTAGAAACATTAATCTCTCAGGTTTCAGCAGACATCTTTACATTCAAATAACGTGACGACAAGGAGTCTAAACATCTTTGGTCCAACAAGTCAGGGAGCAGGATGGTCTCACTTATTCATGACAGATAGACTTTCATTGCCTACTTTCCTCTCTCCTTTGAAGGTAAACAGTCCCAATGCCTCCAATCTCTAGCGGGTTTTTCATGTGCCAGAGCTATTCTCGTTGTCTTTCTATAAACCAAATAATTCACCTTTCTGTTTTATGTGAGGAAAACCCCTTTTAAAGGGGAACTTTTTTAGCTTTAAGGAAGGTCATGTCTCCTTCCTTCTCTTCAGGGTTTTCAAGGCCAACATCTGGCAATTATTGCTTTCCAATGGGGTGCTGTAGAAGGGATCTGTGTCTTTATTTACTTTCGAGCTTGCAGATTGTCCTTGCACCTAGCCTTACTTCTTTCCTAAGTGGAAAAGAAAGGATCAGTGCTTTGTGTGACACCTTCATGGCACTTAAACTTTTTCTTTCATCTGAAGGCAGTATCTTAAAGATGTGTTTAACATGAAGTGTGTTGTGGAGCTACAGAGTGGCTATGATGACAGAAATAGCATTGATAGGCTAATTTTAAATGACCTGGAATATATTGTCTCTTCTCTTCCGAACTTACATCTTAGCAGCACTGCTTATGTTGTGGTGATCCATATTACCTCAAAGCGCATACACTGAGGACAGTTACCAAATGCTGGATAACCACTGGTTTTACATTAATACTTTAGTCTTTAGACTTTTGATTTGATTTTCTTGTGTCTATGAAGAATATAATGAATCATGTTTTCACTGCTGAACTGATTGACAACCATTACACTGTGTATTTGAACTTTCATGGTCCAATACAGCTCTGACCCCAGACTACCTCACTGTGCTCGCGCGCGCTCTCTCTCTTTGGGGAAATGCAGTAGGCAGCTTCATTTTTCATAGATGATGCTCCTTTTTTGTTTGTTTCATGGAAGAAAAATGATTTATTTTAGAGAGCTCTTGGGTCAGAGATGTCTGAGGCTATTTGAGAGACGAGTGTGAGTTGGACAGAATTTATCCCTGATGTTCTAGATGGGCTATCTGCATTGACTTCTCCTTTCTTCTCCCTTTGTTCCAATTCTGTATGTAATATTTTATCCAGTAATTTACTTAACCCACAATTTTTTTACTTCTCCAGCATCTGGGGCTAGAAGTGTTCTTGCTTGTTTTCCTGGCGGAAGAAAGGTGTAAGTGTGTGGGAGGAGCAGGAACTGTGCTCGAAGCTTGCTCATTTTCCTTTGGTTAATCCACTCGTGCTCATGGAGGAATTGCTTACTTACACAATTTTTTCAGTAATTCAGTACTTTACAGGAAGTTGGAATGGAATAGAAAGATGATGAGGATTAAAAAAGAAAAAAGGGTAATGTATACCTCGCAGACATCAAAGCACTTGGCCTATATAGTTGGGCCTGGTTTTATCAGTTTTAATAATTCCCTACTGGCTCAACCTAAAATTAAAATCTGGTGGCAAATTAAAAAATCACAGTAAGAAGTATTTAAATTGTTAAGTGGAAGTTTATTTCTCTAGTAGAAGGCAAATAACTTAGCAGTCTGAGCCTTAAGGTAAAACATGTTCTTTCTCATAGGCTTCTTAGATGTGAATTGTGCACATTTTTTCCAATCCTGAATTATTTTCATTATTTCCAAAAACAAGAGAGCCCTGAAAAACAGAGCCTGTACCAATAAGCAAACAGTCTCCTACGTGTTAGGTAATGGATTTTAAGTGATTGAAAGGAGCAGTCCTCCTTGCTTCTGAGAGCACCCATGTTTTGTCTTTCATAGCTACGTTTTCCTCTCCAGCTCTTTGTGAGCTGTTGTAAGGACCATGACCAGCACTTCACTGCTCATGACCTCGATTGGTGATGTCTCCTGTCTCCTTGTCTGATGAGACTTGCTCACTTTTTCCATGTTTTTTTCAGGTCCTGCTCTTATAAGGCAGTCATGGAAGTATTGGGATTTTACGTGGTAGTGCTTGGAAACCTGCGGAGTCTATTTTGGATCTCAGGAGCCCTGGCTGGAGGATTGTGTTTGGCCCTAGTGCATTTTTGACTCGGATGTGCTGCAGGGAGGGGCAAAGACCAGAAACAGAAGAGATGTGAAGGACAGAGGCAGAAGTAGCAATATTGGTATGGCATTGGCTCCACTTGTGAGAGGGTTTTTGGAAAAGAGGGAAGGCACAGAAAAGCCTAGGAGGCTGTCTAATGGGTACTTCAGATGCTATAGATTGTTAATGCCAATAAGAAAGGGTTGTCTGACTGATACTTAATTTTTTTTTACTGCTGTGAAAGAGACCACTGAGAAGGTCCTTTTTGTCTTATTTATATGCAGAGCTTTTAAGTGCCACACAAATCCTGGATTGCATTTTATTTTCTCAGTTGGGCAGTCTTCATCCTTATGTGAATAAATTTGATTTGGAGCTTTGGCTCTGAGCTAAAGTGCTGTAATTGATGTGTTTAGTAGTAATCATTTCTATTGCAGTGGAACTCAGTGCCCTCAGTTGGACAGCAGCCTTGCTGTCCTGGTGTGGTGCAAACATATAATGAGAAGCTCAGGGTCAGACTCTTACAAGCATTTAAAGCTAAAGCATCTCTGAAAATCTGACCTATGGTTCCTGCCCCTGCACCAAGGAGAAGGGTAAAGAGAAGGAGAGGTTTCTGGAGGATGGAGGAAATGAGTGACTGTGGTGGACCTCCAAGCTTATGGGGGGTCTGAAATGAAGTTGGCTGCCTGATTTCTGTGCCTGGCTGAAAGGGGCAGTGCTGTGGCTGCACCTGGAAAGAGCAGAGGGGGTACTGTTTGCCAGTATTGCTACTAAGACAAAGTATTGTGAACCATGGCATTAGTCTACCTGTAAGCAAAACTTGTACATATATCTGTCAAACAAATGAGCTGATGGGGACACCAGCCTGGCCATCATCAGCTGATGTTTCACTGAGGTAAGACGGGTGCTGGGAAGAAGCTGTAGGAATAGAGAGTAGAAGTTGTCAGGACAATATCCCATGCAGTGAGGGCAAGGCTGGGAGCACAGTGATGCTTGTGGAGGTAGTGGTGAATAAAAGTTGATTTTGGCGTAGGTAAGAGATTTGGGAGGGGGGAAGCAAGTGTCATTGTCAGCAAGGCTGGCTCACGAGGAGGTAGGAGGTTCTTGAGCAGATGGGAAGATAGCAGCATTTCTATAGCTAAGTCACACAGGCCTCTTAAAAATCCCACCCCACACTAAAAAGACTTTGTTTTGAAAGATGCAGTGAGTTGTCCTTGAGCAAAACCAGGCAATGTGCACAGCTCCTGTATAATGCCTTCAGTGCTATAGGGTACTGCAGGTGCAGCAGTGAAATAGCATTTGAGAAAGAGGTGGGTGCTTGTGTTGGGTGCATGAAGAAGGATGGCCCACTGGTAGGATGAAGGGAGCATTTGTGAAAAAGGGGATGTGATGCAGACCTACTGGCCAGGAAGACTTTCTTAGCAGCAGTCCTTTGGATGCCCCTGGGGCAACTTGCGGGGCAGATAAGAAGTGGCTTTAATTTAGGCACGTTTTACGGGGTTAGTGTCTGCTGCTGTCCTGATTTTGTACTTAAAGAAGTGTCAGTTCAAAGTGAGTGGATCTGATTCTTTATGCAATGTTTTTGCAGTCATTCTTTTATGTAATGATACAACTTTTATTTTTGGGAAATGCAAGATCAACGGGTATTCAATCCCCCACACTTGTGACAGAACTGGTACTAGTCTTCCTTGGAAACTGGATATGATGTGTTTGCACAAGGGCATCACTGAATCTTGCAGGTTAGTCTGGGGGTGAAATGGAGATATAAAAATATACATATATAGCTCTAAAATGGGCAAAGAATCTTCTTGGAACGGGTTTATTGTTTAGTTCCGGGCTTTTTTCCCGGCCCCCCTGCTCCGCAGTCCTACAGGATGCCAGGAGCCAGGCAGAGTGCTTTTCCAGTGCAGATCTGCTCGCTGTGCTGTGCTGCCTGCTCTCCTAATGCCACAGGAGTGCTTTTTGTCTGTAGTCAGATTGGTTCCATCAGTTCTTATTTCCTTCTGAATGGATAATAAAGTGGAGAATCATTTCAAGTCGAGGAGTGTTGGTGTGTGAGCGAAAGAGGGAGGCTGCGTGTGTGAGGATCTAGGCAGTAAGCAGCTGACGAGGAGGAGTAAAGTAGCAATAGCTGCACAGCTTTCTCTCTGCCTCTGAAGTACAATATTTTCTGTTGAGTCACAACTGAAGAGAAGGATGAAGTTTTAGCTGTACTTGGTACTGCCTGAGAAAGGGAAAAGATGCATTATGTCGGTGAACAAAAGAATTTCTCTTGAGGGATCCTCCTTGAAGCTGACAGGATTGCTGTGTTTTTGGCTTTTACATTCATCGGCTTCTACTGTTTTTTGCTTTTTGGATTTTTAGCAGCTGTTTACATTTTATTTTATTTTTATTTTTTCTTCAAAACATGCCTTCAACTTTATGTGGTTTCTCATCCTAGTGCTGCTGTGGAACAGGATACTCTCAGTGCCTTTTTGCCATCTCTTTCCCCGATACCTGAGATGGGACATCAGGAATATGTTGATAATCTCCATAGTGAAAGTTCATTTTCTGATGAACCTCTAACAAGATTAGGAATCATTCAGGACTTGTCTTTTCTATGAGAACAAGCTATTGTATTCTGTAGTTTTCTATTAATTCTATAAATTTCCTTTACATTTTAGCATTTTATTTTATTTTGAAGCAGAAAGGTAAGTGAATGACTGGAACAAATGAAGTGGCTAGGTATAAACTGCAAACAGGCAGCAAACAAGGAGAATTGCTCTTTCTTTATTTTTAGGGTGGGCTATATGCGTGTTTACTTTGGTAATATAATAGCTCCATTGGAAGCTTACTAGATTTAAACACGTGCTTTGAAAAAACAATCTACTCTTGGTATGTTCGTTTGTTTAATTATTTTTTAGTTTTTGTACTCGCCCTTTAGACACTAATTGTAGATCTCTGGTAGAATTGAGGCTGTGTCTGTTTACTTCACATACTTTTGTATTAAGAGGGTTTGTATCTCAGTTGGAATTTGACATCAAAATCACTGTGTGAAGAAGAGTTAAAGGGAAAAGAATTTTGGAATAATTTAAATTTGATCCCTTGAAAAGCAAATAGCTAGAGAGTAATTAAACTACCGGTTTGATTCTTCCTCAAATGTCACTTAAAACAGGCTTGCTTTTAACCCAGAATATTTGTCATTGGCCCGATTTCCTGTGCTGAGAAGCTTGTGAGCTGATGAGATGAAATGACTGGCATGAAGGAGCAATGAGGATGCTGTACAAGCTCATGAATCAGAGCAGATGGTGTGACAGTTTCAGATATCTTCTCAGTTTTTGTTCCTTTTTTACAGGCAGCTAATGGAGAGCCTTTCTGAGATAAATATCAATATTTAATCCAGAATGCTTAGCTTTTCTGCCCTCAAGATGAAAGGGAGGACGCATATAGAAGTAAAGCTTCGGTTTTAGCCCAGGAGGATTTTAGTTGAAGAGAGCTGCCATTTAGCAGCACGAGCTGGAAAAACCCAGTTGTTCCATCAGCTGCCTATGTTACCTTTTCCCATCCTGTCTGAAAGCTACTGAGTGTCTGTCTGCCATAAAGAAGTGCAGGACAGGTCAGAGACAGGCAAGCGAGATGATGCAGCACCAGTATAGTTGTGCTAGCAGTGCCTTGACAACACAGGTTGCATCTCCTAATTGCATCACCTTGGGCTGGTGGGTGCTGCCTGTCACTCTCAGCTCTGACTGTCCTTGTTAGCTGAAGCACCATCACCTGGAAAACCAGCTCCAGATCTCCTCAGCGAGCAAAGGGAGTTTTGAGAAAAATTGTAGGGGTGTGTGTGTTTCCTGGTGGCTCTTGTCAGAAATGCAGCACCCGGGAGTTCACATGATTGCTTCAGTGCTGGTTGTAAATTGGATTGCAAGTTGGGGAAGGTACAGCATGTTCTGTTCCTGTTACTCTAGGCAGAGCTCTCGGCATCCTTCACTGCTTTCATAATGGTGCATACAAACCTTATTTAAGGCAGAAGTACTGTGCTTGTACTGACAGTCTGCTCTCCTGTTAGAGGTAGCTGGAACATGCAGAAACCTTTCCACAAAGCCGAGCATATTTCTACAGTCCTGCTTCCAAGGCCAGCTAACTTGTCAGCATGCCCCAGTGCTTGTATTTCAGTTGTTGGTGCTGTTTCCTTTAAACAGAATAGTTGGTTCTTGCTCTGGCTCATCTGTTGAATATAGTACTTGTTCCTCAGGATCCTGATTTGGGAAAAATCTGCTTTAAAGAGCAGCTGTCAGCTGATTATATTGCAGTGCATTAGGTTGTCATGAGTAGATCATTTAATGGAGATACCTGATTCATTCAGCCACATACAAAACCCCATGTAACCTAACATGAGCACTCTGGAAATAAGGAGTGTGCTGAACTTAATTCCCTCCCAATTTGCTCTTAAACTGCTGTCAGCTGGTTGCATGGGTTCCCTGTTTGCTGCCAAGGAGTGGAGTGATTTTGCATAAGAAAGACAGAAGAAGCTGCGATTTTTTTTCTCTTTTTCTCAGCAGTCAATTATCCTTTTTGCCTTTTCTCAGCACAGGATATTCTTAGATTTAGGTATGTGCCTTAGCCTTAGCTTGCTGCTGGCTATACACGAGCCTTGTCACTGCGTTGCCATGCTCAGCAGCTTTCAGCCTGTCCTTTCCTTTCCACTCAGAACTTATTTCTTTAACTCTGTCTCTGGATGCCTTGTTTTCTTGGCCGCCAGGTAATGACAGACTTCATGCATTACTGCAACGGGTGCATTACTGTGCCAGCTGCTGCAGAAAAAGCTGTGATAAAAGGATGTGGCTGCACAGGGAATGAATACATCTTTGGGAATGGCAGGGCTGTCTAGTGCCTAGGCACTCTTGGGGCTCCAAAGACAGCTTAATTTCAAAGGCCTAAGTATCTCAGTCCTTCTCCATCTGTGCTCTCAAAGCCGGTGCTGGTGAGAAGGGGGGGGGGAGCAATATTAGCCCCCTTTTACAGGAAGCTCAGAGACGCTTAGCAACTTTTTCAGTCCTGTGGAGTTTGTAGGGAGTAGTAAGGAGTTAAGGCTGTGTGCTCTCTCCTTGCTGCACTTCATAGTGATACTCTTTAATTACATGAATTTAATTTCATGCTGGTTCTCAACAAATTTTTTTACACTGGTGAATACCCTTGCAACACTTTAGTGGGTTTTTATCCTCATGCTCAGTGATTTTTATTGTGTTCCCCAGATCATTTTTCTGCCATGGGGGTTACTGACATGCCAAATCTGACCTTTTGTCCTCTTCCCTCTTTTCATCTGTCAAACGGCTTTGGAAAGGTTTGAAGTGTATTTTTGTAAAATGTGAAAGGAACAGAGGTTGGCTGTCGTTGGTGACTGCATTAGTGTTCTGATACAATTTTTGCTCTGCTTTATTGAAACAAATCTGTTTGTAGATACATGTGAAACCTGAAAAACATCATTGGAAGTGCTTGAAAATTTCAGAAAGTTTTCGAGTGGGGCTGGGATGAAGTTACAGAGTTTTGCAGCTTGTGCTCTAACACGTGAGCAAGAATACAGATTGATAAGGCTTGGCAGGGAACAGGATTACCAAGTAAGGGACTGTTAAATAGTTTCTTTGCTCACATTTTTTTGTTTTTTAAAATCATTTTCATCCTTTTGTAACTATTTTCTTTTCAGTAGTATGGATGTATTTCCTTTATAATCCATCTGTGAAATGCTGTGCATCTCTTCTGTACCTTACTTTTTATCCAAAGTGTCCTCAGGTGAACAAATTTTTCAGAGTACATCTTGTTCTCCAGTCCTGCTGCTCTTCACCCAGGCTTAGTCAGCTGAGTAACTTCTTGTTCATATAATTCATAACAGGACTCAAAAGTTGGAATTTCTGTTAACTACTAGGAGCAAGGTTTAGAAGCGAGCAATAAATGCTACATTTAGGTATGATCCAACCCAAAATTAAATCTAATCTTGTTAATTAGAAAATAGCATACTCACCTCCAGAAGTCATACTGTCAACAAGGCTGGCTGTAACTCTTCATATCACTGTCAAGTCTTGTTGTTAGGATCCTTTTAGCAATTAATGTGTTTAAAAATGCTGTAATAATTCCCAGGAAGAGTTGATGTTTCAGCAGGCAGAGTGCTGGGGCGATGTTGCTATGGCAGCCTTAGCCACAAATTCTTTCTCTTGTTAATGCCAAAACCTTTTTTCCCCAGAATGTCCTGCATTTTACTTCATGGTATTTTTCATGTTTAAACAGCTCTTTATAAAATAGCAAGATGATTTTTTTTTCACTTGTTTTATTGCTTTTCCTATTGTAATTGCTAGTACAGGTAATGCAATACCACTTTGCGTGGAAGACGCTATATAGTCTAGTCCAAAAGATTTCACTCAGTGCCATGGTTATGTGAGTCAATAGCCAGAGTGGCTGCTGTGAAATGTTTTTTGGTCATAGTTGATCATTTTTTACACCTCTTTGCTGATGACTCTGAATATCACATCTGCACTGGGGTACCAGCACCTTCTAAGATGAAGGTGTGGGACAAAGATGTCTCAGTATCTCCCTGAATGTGATGAAAGCCACATACCTAGTAAAGAGACAAACTGATCTCGTTAGCAGAGGTTTAACGGACACAAAGGGGCCAAACTCTCTCCCGACACTTTTGTGGTTGCCTGCAGCCCACTCGCTGCTGCTTGTGGCAGTGCCGAAGGGACCACAGAGCTGTCTCTGTTTTCTATCAGCCACTGGACAAACGTGGTTGAAGTGAAGACCCTGCTCCAAGTGGGTTGCAGCCAGCTCTCCTTGCTCTGGTGGAGAGCCTGACCTTCTCCGGAGTACTGTAAATGTAAAGTTTGACTGATCCCCAACTGTTGAGCAGAGATTTCATAATTACAATTTATTTCTTCATGGGACTTCTCACATTCCTGTTTCTCACTCATCAATGCTCAGCGTTGGCATGCCGTGCTTTCACTCCTGTTGTCATCGCAAACCCTTATGTCAGGAGGAGATGTAACTGTTTATACATGTGTTATGAGGATGTTTCAGAAATGTGGCCAGTGGCAAGGTGATCAGCCCTGCAGTCTTTGTGGTAGATTGCCTGTTTCCCCCTGTCTAAAATCTTAAGATGTCATTTTTGTTCCCATGGAAATTAAAAAACCCAAACGTCCCCAAGAAAAGCCAGGGTGCTCTCATGCCTGCTTAGCTTGAGCCTGGCTTCCTTTGAGGCAGTTGTGGTACATAGAACTAGGAATGTCGCTGAAAGCTTTGCAGCCTGCTCTTCTGTCTGTGCACCCAGAGACGCCTGAGCTGAAATAAGCACTGAGATCTCCTGGAGACAAATGCCTGCTAAAAAGGCAGTCAGAAGTTTGTGTAGTAAGTGAGGGCTTGCAGTATCTGGCAGAATATCAGGAGGCAAATACTCTTTCTCTAAAGATTGGATTTCTTGTTACATGTTAGTATGACTCCTCAACTGATCCTGGGAGAGAAAAAGACTTCAGCAGTGAACCAAGTATAGATTTTAATTTTTTTTTCTTTATTGTCATTTTGATGTCTTTCTGTGCCATGAGGAACACGTGACCTTAACACAGGTGACATTGGAGGAACAAGAGACATTTATAGGGGACAGGTAACTGCACAGCACCTGGTCTGGAACAGCCAAAGGGAACAAGAGCACCCACACAACCCTGGGTGGGGAAGAGGAGTGAAGGACCCTGGTAGGAGGTGCAGAGGGATGGGGAGGTCAGCCCATGGTATGAAGTGGGGGAGTACCTGGAGCTCCATGTCTGACCAGGGGAAAGAGAGATTTTCATTCGCTTACACCCACTGTACAGAGAAGTGGAGAGATTCTCTCTGAGCCAGAGCTGATGTCCTCATGTTCTGCTCTGGCCCCGTTCCCACGCTGAGAGGAAACAATTTCTGTCCCTCTTGGAATGAGCTAGACAGGTATTGCTGGTGTTTGAGATCAAAGTTGCTGCTTTTCGTTTGTGTTCTGATAAACTGTCTCTCTGTAATGAGGAGCTCTAAGGGGAAAAAATATATGTGTATATAAATAAATGACAGCTTTGTAGTGTTTGCATTGAACTGCCTGCTTTGGAACGGCTGCAGTCCTACGAGTAAGCGTTCGATAGGAAAAAATGTTCTCCGTAACAAACTGTTGCTGTTGAGTGTTGCAACAGACAAAGCAACTCAGAGAAAATTCTTTTTTTTTTTTTTTTTTTTTTTTTTTTAACTAAAAAGATCATTAAGTCCCTCCAGTGGCTTGAAAGCTGTGCGCAGAGGGAAGTGTGATGAACATCGAGCATTTGGAGGGAATCCTTGCACAGGCATGTGTAGGCTTTTCTCCTAGCGCTTGGGGATTGATAAGCTGGAAAATACTTGAAATGAACATCTCTGTGTGTTACCCTCAAGCAACACGTGTGGGGAGGCACAACCTCAGAGCTCTTCTGCCCAGCTGCCACTGAATTCAGGTGCTTGCTCTCTGAAGGTTCACTTCTTGAGTTTGACATGAGGGTGCTCTCTGGCCTTAAACACTGATTCTTTGCTCAAGTGAAAGGTAACTGTGTACGTGCTGAAAGAAGAGAGTCTGGCCAAATATTTCTTAGGTCAGCCCTGTTCTGTGATGAAGTAGATAGGTAAGAAACACAAAAAAGCCAGATCTTTATGGACTACTAGCCTGAAAATTTTATAAAATCAAAACTTCTTTTCTTTAAGAAGCTAACAAAGAAATTTAATGGGAAATTAGCATTTTTGACTGAGTAGAGTGACTGTTTAGCCTACACAAGGGCATGTATTGCATCTGGTATGTAATTTCAGCTGAGATGCTGGACGATGGGGCTTAAACTTGAAGCACAGATGCAGCCTCTGTTAAGGCATATTAACTAGCTCTGATTATAGAGATTGGTATTTGCAAGTGCTGCTTGCTCCAAATCAAAAATCCTCTCCTTCCCTGCCCGCAAAATGAAATAACAATGAAAACAAAGTACTTGCCAGAGTGCAAATAATTACTGAAAGCAAAATACTGGCAATATTATGAATGGCTGTCAGGTGGAACTGGAGGATATATTAGGGAAGGGATTTTCTGCACTGCAGTAGCTTGGGGTCAGGGCAGGTGCAGAAATGTTGAACTAATGCTTTGAAAGTGGGAATCGCTGTTTGACCGCTGAAAGAGGGACCTGGCGAATGCTTCTGTGACCTCTGGAGTTGGCCCTTAGTCTGTGGAAAGGCTCTTAGCGAGTTCACTGGGCCTTAGATCAAGGCCTCAATTCAGTGCAAGCAGAATTACTGCGATGTTCAGTCCTCTACTTCGCATGAGAACGTGCACTACTTGGGCTCAGCCCCTGGCCCCACACTCTCCGTGGGTGCTGCTGGGACAGATGTGACAATCTCTGCAGAAGGTTTCAGGGTGGCAGAGACCATGTTAGGTGAACCAGGGTTACCAGACCTCCAATAAGGGTGAGAATGAAGCAGAAGAAAAACACCTGATGTAAACTGCAACATGTGTTAGCCTTAAAACAGTTAAACCAAGAACAAGGTTAGCTTTGTGCTGAGCTTTTGGGATTGTGACCTAATGTGGAAGGAGTTAAAATAAGCTTGGGTTTATTATTCTAGTGTAACTTTGAGCAACTGGAGGAGACCCCAAACTCCATCTTGCCCTGTTTCTATTCCTTGCAACATGGCAGTAAACCTTCCCGTGCAAAGCTATTGTGAGCTGGAGGCAGCTGGTGAAATTTAAGTTAGGCTGAATGTTGCACGTGATGCTTACATTTGTGTATTGTGGGATTAAAAAAAAAAAAAAAGTTTTAGGTCTAGATAACAGTAAAAATGAAAATTAAAGGCACTTACTATGGATCTTACACTGAACAAGAACACAAGAAAGAAAGTGTTTCAGCAGCAAGGCCATGCTGGAACATCAAAGACTGGGGCATTCTCTAGTCACCCTGGCTCAAAGAGGAGGATGTCTATATTGGTCTGTGTCTGCCTCAGTTTCCTGGCTATCTGGAGGAAGCTGATTGTATATTGTTAGCAAGTACAGCAGTGAGGCCACATGAAAGCCTTAAGTAGG
>NW_020449296.1:87501-301554 GCF_003343035.1 Apteryx rowi | reverse complement strand
GGGGGGGGGTTGTGTGTGTGTTTGGTAGCAATATATTAAGATAAAAATATTAAAACAACAAAAAGGTTTCACACTCAAAATCTGTCATCCAGTCTTCCTGCCACTTTACATCATTTTGTGCAAGTCCTGTGGGATAGCTGGTAGTGAGCCAATTTAAATGTGATTTCTACTTCAGTTTGAAGCAAGAACGGATGAAGCTAATGCACTGAAGGAAAAGGAAGCTTATAGGGATAGAATCCTTAATATTTCATGTCAGAATTCTGTATTCGGAGGAGCAATTACACAGAGCACCATTGCTAGGAGCTCAGCTTGGAGAAAATTGCAAACATGGTAGTAAAAGGGAATGGATTGCTCAGAGGATTGGTCTTTATTTTTTTGGAGGGGGGGAATATTTTGGGGGGTTTGTTTGTTTGTTTTACTCAGGTAGGAGGAGGAGTGAGGAACAATTATTTCAACAAAGAAGGCCTAATATGGGGAGGTGGCCAAAACCAAGACGGTGGCTGTAATATACTTCAAATAGTACATCCTTTTTCTGCCTGCTTTTATGTGGATGCTATTTTTTTTTATTATGCTTCTTAAGTTACTTTGGTTATTTATATCTGAACCAAAACGTAACATTTTTTCCCCTCTTTTGGTAGCTGCTTCATGACAGAATAAAAACTGGATGTGAGTTGTGCATTGGGAAGTGATTGATGTGTGCTTGTGCACCTTGTAGCACTATGAAAAACGCAGGTGGAGCTGCTGATGATGTTTGCTAGAAGTAGATTGAAAAAGCAAGAAAATGAAATTGCGTTTCTGCACAGAAAATCCGTTGTAAAACTTTGGGCCAGGAAGCAATTCCGGAAGCAAAGACTCCATTTGTTTCTGCGGGACAAAATGAAGAGGCTTCTTCAAGGCCAGGTAGATGAGAATCCAAATCATGCTCATCACTGCCAGCTCTCTCCAATAGAGATTGAAACGGATATGTTTGTTTGTGGAATAAAGAGAAACTCCCCAAGCACTGAATTTTCTACTGCTGGAGGGGACTTTAATCAGGACAGAGGTGATAGCTCCAAGAGAGCAAGTGAAGTTTGCATTGGGGAGGTGGAACTGAACTGGGATGGCTATGTCAAAATACCATGCTCGGTTCAACAGAACCAGAAGGACTTAGAGGGGAATTCTTCTGATGGTATGAAACAGACCTCTTCCAAAAGAAAGGGTAGAGTGTCTGAGGGGCAGGACCTTTCTACCCTGAGCATTACCATGAGCTGGAGGGAAATAGCTGAAAGGGAAGGGTGCTTTCCCCAGGAAAAGACCCCTACATACAGCAGTCGTAGACGAAAGTCAAGAGATCGCTCGGCTGATGTGGTTGATTACATTGTTAAAGAGCTCCAGGGAATAAGCCGCATCCAGACAGAGATTGCAGAGCTCCGGCAGCACCTCACCTTGATAAAAGGCTCTGTGGATGAAGTCTCCAGCTGCGTGGATACGGTCTTGAGTGAGATAGAAGGCCTTCAAGGTGGTTCCACCAAAACCCCAGGTACGCACACTCGGGAGCCATGTAGGGATGCACACAAGGAGGAACCAGTACTATATTTTTATGGGATTCCAGAACAAGACGGTGAAAACACAGTGGAGCTCATCTACAGCTTCTTGTCTGAATATCACTGCTTCAATGGTATCCAGTGCAGTAAGTATATAAAAGATGCTTATAGGTCAGATATTGGTACAGGAAAGCCTTTAGCACCAAGACCAGCAGTTGTGAAACTCGTGAATTCTGAACAGAGAGACTTTATTTTACAGAAGTCTATCCTTCTGCAAAGCTCAGGGGTCTGGATTGCTACCAGTGAAGAACAAAAGCGGCAGAATGACCAGAGGGGCCACAAAGTGGATTCAGTCTGTCTGCAATCTGGCTTCAAGAAAAATCATCGCAACTCAGCGAATCTTGATATAGCTCAGAAAACTGATGGAGTTGGGCACCTTCAAACTGACTCTTACCAGGTTAAGTATAAAAGCACGAGTAGGAGAACACAGTGCGTAGGGGAGAGATTTAGTTTTGCGCAGAAGTCAACCTTGACTAAAAAAAGCAACTTGATATCTGAAACTGAGAAGGAAACACAAGTAATAAGCTGTAGTGAGCAGCCTTCACATGACAGTGACTTTCACCAGGCCTCTCATGAATCTCCACAAAATCTTCAGGTGACCAGTTTGGCCAAATCAGGTGATGGAAATTTTTGCTGCTCATCTGAGTCTTCGGGCAGTGCCAACCAGGTATGTGCTTCAAGCAATGGAAGTGAACACAGGCCTGACACTGAAAACATCCCTGAGAATGGTTCTTCCCTTCTAGATAAAGATGAGAAGGTAATTGCAGAAGAAATTGAAATAGACTGTGATAGCCCATGCAAGTTCACTGGTCTGGAGAAAGCTGATATTCAGAGAGATGATGTTTCTAGTGGGGTGACAACCATTAGCTGTGATCATACAACTGATGAAATGGCTGATAGTAGTGACAGCTTGAAAGATATGATCCAAATGGACCTGAATGATCAAGATCCAACTGATCAGGTCTTTAGGGATGTCCTGGAAAATTCTCAGTATTTCCTTGACCATTCCCGGGATAACATTGATCTTGTAGACATGAAGTTTTACACTAATAAGCTTGGGAAAGCTATTCATCACTTCAGGTCTGCTCTGCAAGTTGTATTTAACAAACTAGAGACAAGTGATTCTGAAATGCTTTTGGAAAATGATAGCGGCTTACAGATGGATGATGACAATACGCTTATGCTGAACAGTTCAGGTATGTGTGACAGCTCTGACAACTTTGCAGAAACCCCTCCTAGTCAGTCATCTGAGAGCCAGGCAAACACAACTGCAAATAGTGAAGCGTCTGCTCATATGCAGTTTGTTCCTTCCAGTCTTTCTTCTGCTCCATATGACCCTCCTGTTTCCAGTTTGATGCCATCATCTGACTGTGAAATTCCTGCTGGGCAGCACTCACCTCCTCATGAACTTGGAGCAGATGTGAGCTCTCTACCTGAGCAAGTAAAGGAGTGCAGACCCATGAGCCTTGACAAAGTATGTGCAGAGACCATCTACCTGAACAAATGCATCAACAATTTCAAAAATGTGCTGAGGGAAAAGAGACAAATGCGTAGGAGACTCTTAAAAGAATTAGCACAGGAAGGAAACTGGATTTCTGCTGAGGAGACGAATTCAGGTAAACTGAAAAAAAAATGTTTTTAAGAAGATGCTAAAATCTAGCATTTGTGCAGCTGGTAGGCAAGACCTAGCTCTGTGGGTGAACAGTTTATTAGAAGTTGTTGGCAAATAGTTACAAGGGCAAGTACACCTGATATGCAACAGTACTGACCAAAAGAACCCAAAATTTATTGGTAACACACTAGGATGCAGGTTTGCAAGCTTCGCTTTTTTTTTTTCTTTTTGAGAGAGAGGTTTGCAATGTATCTTCAAAATAGCAGGTGTTAGGGTTTTTGTCATAATTCGTGACTTGGTTCCTTGTTAAATATAATAGTTAGGGAATGTGATAACCAAAGTGTGCATTTGAGCTATAAGTAGCTGTATTTGCCAGTTTTAGTAATTGAGGGATTTAGACTTTAAGTGGCTCCATCAGGAAGTGGGAGTTCTCAATGTTTAATATATGCTAGATTTTTATCCTAGTAGGGACATCAAAAAATCAAAACCAAAAAAGTTAAAACCTGTGTTGTAGTATTGTATTTCTGTAACTTGTTCATGAGATGAGAAATTTTCTATTTCTGTGGGGCTGTGAGTCTTGCTGCCAGCATGGATAATGAAGCATTGGACCTCAGCAGATGTAAGCTGATACGGGATTGCAGCAGTGCTGGTTGACCTGTGCTGGGGATGTGGGGCATAGAAATGACCTGCATGTTTTGATGGGCCTTGTTTTGATAGGCCTTGATTTAGTAAAAAACAGACCTAACCTTGTAGTGTAGGTCCATCTAGCCCCTCCTTATCCAGGGAGTAAGAAAACTTTCTCAGTGGCAGCTCTCTCTGAAGCACTACACAGTTAGGAAAGTGAAGCGACCAGACTGTTTCAGGAGTGCTAATGTTGGGACTATAGCTTGAAATCTTCATTTGCTTGTTTTAAGCCTCCCCATATCAAGTATTTTGTTCACTTTGCTCCTTGCAATCATCAAAGCTGATCAGAATAATCACAGTGCTCCTTTGCCCGTTGAAAGACTTGTCTTGCTTCAGCAGTCTTATCCAGTCACTGTGCTTTTGCCGTGAAGAAACGACTGTCAGTCTGTGTTTGGCTTCTGTACCAGTGACCTTCTCGTTATGTGGATCATAGTGCTTGTAATCAGCTCTTTGCTTTCTTACTTTGTGCAAGGCCCTTATTGTAGAATTCATTAAAACCATAGGTTTTTAGTAAGTAGAAACAGTAAGATTTTTTAGCAGGCTTGGCACAGATGAACACCTGTTTCTGTGTTTCAAGGGTATGTTCAAATTACTTAAGTATAGATGGTATAGATGAAACTGATTTTTTTTCCATTCAAAAATTTAATTTATTTTCTGTTTGTTTGGTTTTCTTCTCTTTCATATTTTATTGTTTGCATAGTGCTCGAGTCCTGGAAGTATGTCCTAATTTTGGACCTATGAGAAGAGATAGTAGTTTGGGTTAGCTTTATGCCACTGTACAACAAAAATATTGCAATAACTTATTTATGAGGCTCCATTGAATGGGAGGCTGCTTCTCTCAGCAGAGTTTGAGCAATACAGGCCCATTCACAAGGGCAAAAGTAGCTGAAACAATAAAGAGGAGGAAGATGACAGCTGGACTTTGGTGCCTCAAGTCTGACTCTGGTATGGGCTGGCGTTGCTGAGCATCCCTGGTTTAGTTTTCCTGTCTAGTAATTACAACAACCTCTAGTGATGTGAAAATGAGTTGACGTTTGTGTAATAAATCATGTAGAGGCATGTCTATATGGTAGCTATGACAATTGCAGTTACTGCAATAAATATCAGATGAAATCACAATTTAGGAAATGTGTTCTGAGAGACAGAGGGAATCTAAAGGAGTGAAGGGTAGTGGAAGGAACTGGACCAGGGATGGGAAAAGGGGGAGAACTTGGAGGGGAAAAAAACCCTGGAGGAGAAGTCGGGAAGCAGCCTGATACATCAGGGCAAGGCATGGAAATGGGCAATGGAAGAGCAGGTCCATCTAGAGTGGAGGTAGGGAAATGTAACCAAAATGCCAGTGCTAGCACAGGATGGAGCAAGCAGGTGAGGAGGTCAGTGGGTAAGTAGCCACTTGGCAGTAGCCAGAAAGAAGAGGATGACTGTATTGGCAAGGGCTGTAGGGTAAGACAAAATTAATCATATAATCATTCAACTTGTAATAGGGTTGTTTTTGTGAGAAAGTGTAGCAACTATTTTATGTTCCTTATTTTTGCTGTACTTGACTTAAAATAGACTTGAGCCAAGCTCTTATTTTCTTCTTTTCAAAAAAGTATCATGTACAGAATGCAATGAAAGTCTGTTTTTTTTTTTTTTTTTTCTTTTCTTCCCGGCTGTAGGTGACTGTGTATGTTTTACTTAAAAATACAGTTTCCTCTTAATGAACCTTTAAGTTTCTGGATCAGGTCCACTGAAAGTCTGGTTCTGCCTGCTGGCTTTTTTATTCTGAGCCTGAACCACTATATTGCTTATGCCTGTTCTGAAGTTCAGTTCAAGGTATTTTATTAAATATATTTGGCAGCAGTCTGCAGCAAAGGAATAGATGATAACTTTGAAGGTGTTAGTAAGTCTGTGTGTTTTGGTGAATCAGAGATGATGCACTGACATAAAGGTTTAAATTATTTATAGTTGTACACAGATGTAAATTACAAGAACAGTTTAGAACTTGGCAGACGCATGTAAATAATTGTATTTAATTCGAAGTAAAAAGAGAAAATAGAATATCCTCTGAAAATCTGAGCAAGCTTGTAAAGTTTTAATTTGAAGAAAGTGAAGTGATAAAGATGGTTTGACTTTGCATATTTAAAAAAAAAGCTGAAATGGTAGAGATTTCTGCAAACTTAAAGTGAATGCTCGAAAGTGAGACAGTAAAAGAAATCTGTGATCAGGGTTTAACTACATCAGTCACTGTTGATAGTTTGTGCTTTTCAGTATTGGTGAGGCTGTTAGCGCATCTGCTATAATGGAAGATAATCAGAAAATTTTAAATCTTTGTCTGCAGTTGCTTAGAGATCTGCCAAATTTTATTTAGCCTGAACCTGTCCCTAACAGCTTTGAACTGAAGGAGCTCAGAAATCAAAGATGCATATGGAATTTAAGCCAAAATAATCCAGCATTTTCTGAAAATGAGCCCAGTGCAGGATTCATGGCTTTATGTTTCTGTAAAAATAAATTTGACCTTTATTTGAGAAGCTCCAGTGCCCTCAGGCATTAAAATTTGGCAGTGGTAGTCTGTGTCAAGGGTCTATCTGTGAAAATCTACCCCAAATGAGTGAAGTGAATAAGCCTTTGAAAAATGTGTGGTTTGCATATGCTTACTGGTAATTTGCTACAGCTCAGCTCTTGCATTGCCAAAGACTTCATCTGTCCTCGGTGTTTTCCAGCCTGGGGCTGAAGCAGGGTTTTCTCTGCTAGGGATGACAGAGAGCTGTGCCAAACATGAGCGGGGCAAGGAGTCCAGGTCTTCTGCTTTCAGAGACTTCACGGGCTCTGGCAACATCAGGAAGCAATCTGATTCAAATACGGAGGAGAGAAAAACCCAAGAAGGAAGGAAGGAAGGTTGGACCTGCCTGGGACAGACTGAAAGAACCAAAGGGATGAAGTCAGGAGAGAGGGAGTTTGGATGTGGAGGTTTGGGGTGATTGTGCGCAGAGAGGGATGAAAACAAAGGACTTGAGGTGGAATTGAGGTTGCTTAGGTGAGAAGGTTTTAATAACCTACAGAAAGGAAGAGGCAGGAGGATGGTGTAGAAAATCGCAGTAGAGAGGAGCAGTCAGAAGTGTCTGTGCCCCAAAAAAGCAAGTCTGCATCCTGAACCTGGAATGGACCCCAAGTTTCCTCATCTTCTCCACATCAGGAGATACATGCAGAGCAGACTAGCAAAGCGTGGCATTTCTGTTGTGTAGAAGACAACAGTGTAGTGTGTATTCTCTCCTCTGTCAGCTCATGAATGCAAGGTCTGTCCAGTGGTCTAAAGGCTTTCATCCCTGCTGTGGTTCTGTTCAGGCAGCGTTGACATGTTTTAAGGTGGAAAGCAGGGTTTTTATTTTAGCTACAATCCAGCACTTCATTTGCTAAAATAATTTGACTTCTTCGTGACTGAATTAAAATAGCTTTTCTATTTTCCTGTCTTAGTGATTACATGTGTGTAATTACACCTATATAGAGAGTAACTTTGGAAACTATTTTAGCTTTTTAACCGATTTGAGTGGCCCTGGTTGCCATGAAGCTATTCCTTTGCCTCTGTCTTTCATTGGCAAATGGGTAATTTAATTCTGTATCTGCATAGGGGAATCATCTGATTGGTAGACTTATGAAATATCTTGTGTGTACCGGAAGTTTTGAGTATGGCTCTCATAACTTTACTAGTCTTGAAATTGCCTATCCATAAATATGAGATCTAGTGTAGGAGGCTTCTGGATTTTTTTCTCAGAGGAGAATTGCCTAGATTTATAAAAACAGAAAATCTCTCTCAGCATTATGGTATTTGCAAAAGCAAAATATGTTCCGTGGGAGCTACTGGTTTCCTCCCAATGGGCAAAATGTACAAGGGGGAGGAAGGGGGAATGCTTCATATGCAAACAGTGCATGCAGTCTGGGGGAAAGGGGGGGGATAAATCTCTTCCTGTTTGTGATAAATACAGGTTCTCTTTCAAGTGCGATAAATAGCATCTCTAATTAAGTATTAATTAAGATTATTAAAAGTTCTTGAGTTAATAAAAACAGGAGCTGAAACAGTGTAAAATCAACTCTCAACCATATGTTCTAATACATGTGTAGTTATGGGTGAAATTTAATCACAGTTTAACTAGAGATTAATTGATAGAGATTAATTAACTGGTGTATGCCCAGGAAGCACATGGAAAAAACTCTCTGCTGCGCGAATGTTTTATCAACTTTCAGCAAATGTTTACTCCACTTTCTGAAATAATTTTACAGAGCTCGTGGCAAAAATCTGGTCTATTAACTTTTGTTCCTCTCCTTCCTCTCTTTTTCTTTGCAGAAGGAGGTAGAGGAGAGCTCCAGGTTGTACATGTTGTCCCTTCTAACCAGCATCTCTCTTTCTGAAACACCTGTGTGTGCATGCCTTGTCTTCGTGTAACCGGTTGCTTCAGCTGAGGCGCTGAGATTCAGTTTAGCATGTTATGGTTGGCAGAGGCATTGTTAACGCTGTTTGTGAGCTAAGAATCTGTTCAGTGCGTATTACCTTTTAGAAAGAGAAAACACGAATGCTTTTGAGTGATCTCTTCCCTTCAGTGCTCTGTGGGGCGTGTGCAATGTGTGCAGGCGCCACGCTAGCGGAGTACAAATTGTCCTGTGTGTTCTAGTTGCCCTCTTCCTTTATGATTCCTAAACCAAGTATTTCCTCGTTTTTCCTCAGTTCTGTTATTTCATTCCATCTCTGTTTTGTACAAGTTACTGCAATTGAAGTCAAATGTACTATTATGGGCTATAATACTGGGATTCAGCAAGGCTATGGGTGCTGGGAAGTGTCTGCTGCAGATCCCATTCCCTTTTAGCTAGCTATGGGCTGCACACTACCTTGGATAGCAGGGCAGTGTGCCCCACGGGAAGGGCAGGACTCTTCTTCTAATACCTGCAGCTGTTGCCTCTCCAGGCATGGACCTGTTGCCTCTGCTTACCGTGCTTGGGTGGGTGAGCAGTTTGTGAGCAGCAGATAACTGTTTCCTCGCAGGAAGATGCCCAGAACTTTTTGTTGACTGCTGTGCAACATCTTAGTTTGTGTTTGCAACTGCACCTCATGCAGAGGAGTTTCTGGCTGTTTGATTCTCAGTTTGTTTTTTCTTTTCTTCTTTGAATCCATGCTACGTGGAGTTGGTGCCTGCTGTGCCTCCGCCTCACTGTTAGTTGTGTGAATCAGGTTAAATCAGTTTCCTGGAGTAGACTGAACATTGTATTGCTTTTGGGCTTCCATGCAGGTCTTAACTTTGAGCTTCATGAATTTGCATTTCAAGTTTTGTTGGCCCATGTATCAACAGCTTTGTTTCATTCTTATTGGCAGATGTCTGTCCCCTAACACTTTCTCAGAGGTACAGAGAAATCCAGAACTGGTGTCAAATTTGGTCGTCTTCTGGTTTTCGTGCAAAAACATTGTAGCATTTCCTTAGGCTGCTATCTGGCAGATGGAAAACTGTAACTGGAGAAGTCATCAGGTGGAAGTAGCTTCCTTTGTGGCTTTTCAGTCATTATTTGAATCAATGCTATTGAAGATTCATTGTGACTACAGTGAATGTAAAGTAATCCTTTGGCTTGTTGCAGCTTTGGATTCCATGTAAAATATAGTGTACTTGAATCAATACAGGCATTGAATGACAAGACTGGTTAGTTTAATTGGGATGACTTAGCTCAGTCTGATTTTGCTAATACCCCTGAAAAAAGGGTCTAATTAGACATACCTAAAAGTTTTATTTAGAAACTGAAACAGTTGTTCCTTCCTTTAGCCTGATTCGAATTCTTCTATAACTAAACAAAGGGATTTGAATTTCTAGAGGGCAAACTTTGGACTGAAGGTTTAATAACTGAACATGGCACTTAGAAACAGGTAAGGACGATTTTCAAAACAAACAAGAAGTCATTATTGATTTTCTTATGTGTGTTTAAATAATGCAGCTTTCTATCTATGTTTTACATCTGATTTTCATCTAAGAGAATGATGTGCTAGACACGATATTTAAATGAGATGGAAAGTTACATTTCAGAAAGCCTTTTATGTAGTCCTGGAGAGGACTAACAGCTCTGGAGATGTTCTTCCTTTTCCTCCAGACTTAGTGATTTTTTTTTTGGATGCCTCTCTGTCCATTTTATGGACCTTTTCTTCTGCGAAAGCATATAATTGTTCTTGCCATTGAAACATCTTCTTGTGTATGAAATAATCTCAGTGCAAATTGCAATTTGTTTAAATAACTTCTCAAATTACTTGTAATTCTAGCTGTTGCTCTTCCTGAATAATCAAAACTCTTACTGGGTTCCTTTTTAGGCTTTACTAAACATTGCTTTCCCAATGATTGAATACTGTGCCTTAAATGATCATGTCTATTGACTTATTTAATGCAAGGTGTGAAATTCATGCTACTGTGTCTCTGGCATTATTTTGCTGTGGTTCTTGGTTTAAAAATCAAAACAAAACAAAACTTTCATTACTTTGCAAAGACCTTGCAGCAACTGATTGCAGCATTCTTTTCTGTGAGTTAATATACTGAATTACTAGGGGTGACAGGCACTTCTCCGGCAGAGGATATTTGTTGGACAATGGTTGTAAAACCATCATCCACCAGCATCAGAAATGCAAAAATCGGAGAGAGACATGATAGGCTGTTTTATTTAAATGTTTGCTGCTCCATCTTCTCAGTGCTTCTTAATGCACTTACTGAAGACAAACATCAGTACCTTCCAGATTCAAATAAACTGGCTTGGCTGCTGCCAAGGAGAGATCAAGTGACAGAGCTGCATAGAGAAGGAAAGTAGAAGCCAGTCACGAAGCAATTTCCTATGGAGGGCTGAGCGTGGATGTCTACATGTTACACGTGCTGGCTTTGTTTTCCCTTCCCATTTGTTTGGGGAAGAATAGTGGTTAAAACCCTCGCAGTTGCTCTGGATGTTCTTCCCCTCTACCCGTTGCATTTTCTCTGCTTGCCCAGGCTCTAAGCAAGCCTGGCCGTCATCTGGGACCGCTGGATGTGAGCAGCTCCACAACTGGCGATGAGACCTGGACTGGCCACTGGCACGCTGCTGAGTGCTGCATTCAGAGAGCAAACCCTAGGCAACTCTCCAGCTGCAGCAAATCTGTCTAAACAGCATTGCCATTTGCCTCTTTTAAATGAAGAGGAATGTATTTCTATAAAATGTTCCTACCCACAATAGTGGTATGAACTATGGCTTACTTTGTTATGCTTAATCAGAGCTCCCAGAGGTTGTCTGAACCATGTTAAACTGCACGCCAACACTTGTAGGTAATACAGTCCCCATTTCCAAGCTCCTTTGACTATGCAGGTTAGTGCAACAAGGGACTGCAGAGGTTGTCTTCGTCACTGTCCAGCCCTCTGCCCTTGTGTGATATTGTGTCTTTAACTTGTATATAAACTACCCAGTTTCCCTCTCTAAAACTAGTTAAGTTTTGGTGTCTGCTTCTCCTTTTGAACTTCAATCCTATCATGGTTAGACCCCTTCTTATTTCCAACTGCTGTCTGTATTTATCCTCAATTCTTCTTCCATGCTGTATGTTTTCCTGTCTAATGAAAAACACAGAAAAAGGTCCATTTTGCTAGAGTAAGCAAGCTGTCCCATTCTCCTCCTTGCAGTATGGTCTTTGCATCCTCACACTGGTTTTGCAATTTTCTAATTTGAATTCTTTTTACTTTAATATAGAATATCGAGGTTGTACATGCCTTTCTGAAGGTGTCTTGCTAGCACTGTACAGTGGATTTCATGCTTTTATTTCTATGGAGACTTTTCACTGGATAAGTCCATGGATGATACTCTCTCCCTATATGGCTGCATCATAGTGGCTCATGGCTGCTTTGGGATGACTAGAGCTCAGGTTCACCATCAGCTGCTTTCCTTCCACTGAACAAGCCCTTGTATGCAGTAAAATTCACAGCAGGCTTTGGGGGGGGTCGGACCTTGCTGTTTGTACCATGCTTAATTCTCTACTGTCGCAATCTTTGCTCCCATCAGTTTTTTCCACTGGGTTTCTCAGTTCTCTTCTGTATCAATAATTCTCTTGTGTTTGTCATCAGCAGATTTTATCAGCATATCCGACTTACTCCCACTAACTTCCTTATGACGTTGTCCATGGCTGGCTCAGCTACAGATACTTGTTTACCCACCTTAAGACTCCTCTACTCCTTCTCAGTTTATCCAGCCTAATTGACATCACATGGCATTATGTCAAATGTTTTGTTGAAATAAAAAGAATTATTGTATCAACTGCATATTTATGGTTGGTTGCTTTGTCAAAGAAAAAACAATATTTTTAAAAACTGGTGTACCTTGTATGACATTTTATCCTGTTTTCCACTTGTCCCCATGTTAATTCTTCCCTTTGTTTGCTCTGAAGCCTTACAAGCTCTTCGAAGTCGATAATGAGCCTGTGCTAGTCTGGATCACATCCCCTCCTTCCCTCACACGCCTTAGCTATGGGCACTGCATTTGCTCTTCTACAGTCTTAAGGCATCAGCCCTGGTTTGATGGATGTCAGGTGCTGGTTCCCTCAGCATTTGCTTGGGGAGAACTATGCCTGGAGCAAATTAACCTCTTGGCTTTTGCCTGGAGATAACTCTGTTCCCGCACAGCCATCGCCTGCCTTGCCCCTGCATCAACACTGTCACTTACTGAAAGCTCTTTCTTTTGTTTTGTGGTGTTATACCCAGATGACTTTTTAATCTCAGCCCTGCAGAGGCTCCTCCTTTTTCTCTGGTTTTCTTTTTATTCTCATGTCTAAAAGGCTTGACAAAAGAAATTAAAACAGCTTATCTGTCCTTTTAGCAATTTTTACTTTGTGTGTCTCAAAAGCTGGGAGATTTGTTTCCTGATCACTTTTTCTGCTACTTCCCACCTTCACAGGCTGGATTTTTTTTTCCCCCCAAAAAAGTTCTTGATGCCCTTATGGGCTCAACACTGCAGTATGGCCCATGATATTTGTGATCTGCTTATGTCTCAAAGATTGGCCTCTTATGTTTAGACTTTCTCAGATAAATTGACTGAAAAGCGAGTTACACTAATTACCTTTACCAGTAAATGATGCTACATTTGTTTGCCATTCTCAGTCATTCAGGACAGTGGCCCAGCTTTGGCTGAACACTAGTGTCAAGCTCAGTCCAGTATAATACTTTTTTCCTTTTTATGGTTGCATTTTAGCCATAACTCTTCAAGATGTTCAGAGGCAAAGTTAGGGATGTCCTCCCTTTTGCGCTCTGAAGGAACTCATTGTATTTGCTTCCTGAAATCCCTGCTCTTGACCAGCAATTGATCCAGATCTGTCTGGAGGAAGCCTGGGTTTCAGGCTGCGGGGAGGAGTTTTTCGGGAGCACAGCTTTGAGTGGAGGTGTCAAGCACAGCCCTTTTGGGGAGAGCCTGCGCCCCAGCGTGCTGGGGAAATGTGCACCGGGGGCAGACTCTGCGGGTCAGAGCTCCTACCTGTTCTGCAGGCACATAGAAAAGCTGGGAAGTGCATTAAGTACTGGGTAGTGTCACATTGTTCATGCCTGTGGGGAAAAAAATCTACTTAGTCTTCTGATCTATGTGGCCCTAGAGTTGTAGGAATAATGAATAAGAAGTTTGGGCTCTTGCTGCTGTTCAGGTTAAGACCTCAAACTTGCTTTTCTTCATTATTTTTGCTCTTCTTGCGAGACCTCTCCTGTCACCTGTGAACAACCCACAGGTTGTGCAGCTCATCCAAAGGAGATGAAGAAGTGGATCTTTCCTTTGGTGCTGTGTTCTTTTATCTTGCATATAACTGAAGCTTATTTTCTGATGGGTACTCCTGTACTTTGTGATGATTCTCAGATTGTGCCTTCCCGGACTGGAGATATTATGTTTGTTTTCTGCTGTGTGCGAGTTAACCTTTATCCTCTTGGCAGACATTATTGTCTGAGGTTGGACTGTTAGGTATTAGCAGTCTATTTTGCTTACCTCTATGTTGCTGCTGGAAACTAGCTGTCCTTTCAAGGAGTATGCAGGAGGATGTATGACCTGTACGTTAGGAACGGAGATGTTACCATTTCCCCTTATGCAGAATCTTTACTGTTTTCCCCCAGGTATCTTTTAAGTGTTTAAACACTTCTCAACGGTAATCAGTCCTTTTAAAATTTTCAAAGACAGGAGACTTGGCCCTCTAAATACACTCTTATGCTAATATAAGAACATGATTTGAATTCTGATTATACTTATATTGCTGTCTGTAGTGGTTTCCATCATATCTACAGATCACGGTTCTCCTGCAGTCATCTTGCAAGCAACTACCCTTGATCATCGCCTGTTGGAAATGAAATACTTGTGTACGAATGGTGGGAGCTACAATGGAAACTTCCTGCTTAGGGGGTTGAAAAGTCTTTATGTTTGAGCATGAACAAGTGTCACTAACATGATCCGTGCTTAAGAAAGCTCATACGTGTTTGTATGAAGTTTCATGTTGATCAATCATTTGTCCTTTTCATACAGATGCTTTTAATTTATAGTGTCCCAACTATGACCATGTTCATGTAAGTTGTGACCTAGAAGTAACAGGAGCTCTCCAATAACTCATGGCTTAATTAGGTTGGGGGAAAAAAAAAAAGGAGTTGGTCTTCAACGCTCCCTTTTGAAAGGCGAGGTGCACTGAACAGGCTCTTCTGGTCCCAGCTGTAGGTGTTAATGAAATTGCATAGCCCGTCTATGTCCATACGACCTGTCCTGATGTGTTGGTCATTTGAGGTGCTTGAATGAATGTCTGTATGCGTTTGCCCGCATGCGGTGTGGTCTGTTATCCTTTCCTCGGAATATAATCTGATAACATTTTCTGGTGTTTTCAGAAACTAATTTCACATTGTTCTTTCCCCTTCCTCCATTTAAGGATCAAGATGTGGCTGATCCATCAAAACCACCTTGGCTCAAAGGAGGGTAAGTAGTATTTGGAGATCTTGTTTCTGTATGTTTATAGTTACACTGTATCTTGTGGTCCCCAATTCAACTTAAGTAGAAGCAACACCTCTAATGTTTTTAATGGCTGTTTTCAGGAATAATGAAATAGCCGTGTCTCACCTAGAGCCAGGCTGCTGCTACTTTTCACAGTCTCCTCTTAAACAGCTGGAGGTGGGCTGTGCAGCTATTCAGGAGGTCTGTGGTTAAGAACAAGGTTATAATTGCAGTGTATTATCCCTCAAGTGATGGGGACAAGTGCTTATGGCACTAGTTAGTAAATAATCCTTCCTGAGCACCATAGAGAGGAGTCTGGATGAGGTCTTTTTTTCTGAATCAGTCACAACTGGCACCAGGAAAGGGGGAGAGTAGCTCAGAATGACTGTTTTGTCTTTTGCTCTTAGAAAAAAGTAACTTTGGGGAAATTTTCTGTCTTTGCAGTGCTTTTTATGGCCAGGGTAGTAGTCAAAACTGGAGTAATTCTGGAGATTATTGCAGTTTGTCATTTGTAAAGTTGTAATGATAATGCCTCTTTTACGCAGGTCAGAGTGAGTGGCTGCGTGCGTTCTCTCTGCAGCATGCTAGTCGCAGCAAATGAAGCAGACAAATTTTGATTATGTCTAATGTCAGCGTGATACTCGGCATAATAGATGCCAGCGCAGTAGCTTCCCTAGAATCCTCTCTGGAAAAGAGTGTACACTTTTTCCGAGCTGGTGGGTGATGTGCTTTGTATGTGATTAGAGCGAGATGGTTTTGTGGTGGTGCACTCATTAGGTGCTGATGTTGCAGCAGATTTGTCCTGAAATCTCAGCAAGAGATTGGCTTTCCGCACATACAAGTTAATTCTCATACTACTGAAGCAGGCTTTGCTAATAAAACACAAAGTTAAATCGAAGGCTTCATTATACAGCTTTCTGCTTTTGGAGTAATTGTTCTGTAATGTTGGTATTGCCACAGAGCTTCCTTCACACCTGCAGATGCCTAGAGCTGCCTAGCAACTCCCTGCTTTCTTAAGGAGCCTAAGACTCTGCTGAGCAGACTGCTGGAGAACTGGCAATTAGCAGGAGCAGAAGACGGTGATTAATTCTAACTATAAACAGCACCTTCTCCTGTATTAATGAGGAGTCAATACACTGCGTTTACTGGTTCACACAGATAAAATGATTTCCTAGCTTGAAAGATGAATACAAAGGCAATCCTCAAATACTTAAAATTTATTTTGTCAATGCCAGGCAATGTTTGCTCTAGTCTATAATTTTTTCTCACTCTGCGGGATGTAACAAAACAGGCCAGCTAATGTAGTTTTGACAAAAGTCTGGTTTATTCACTGCATCTCCCCCTGCAAGGGATTTCCAGAAAAGGCATTTGTGGCTGGTAGAGCTTTAGTTGCAATGTTAGCCACATTGTGGCTTATTAGCCACAAAGTATATTTAACCGCTTAGGTTTGGAGTTGTTCTTCCATAAGAAAGATTAGAAAAGTGGAGCTCTTTGAGGGAGGTAATAATTTCTTGTCATCACAAACCATCTTTGCTTGCTGAAGTTTTCAAGATTTAATGTAAACATTTGTGTGATAAAGCTAGTATTGAAATATCAATACATGCTTCAAGCTAACTGTGCTTTTAGCATAATGTAACAGTAGCTTCCTGTCTATAAGCACTGCCTTTGGAAAGATAGCTTTTAAAAAGTAAGTACAGTGCGTATTATAGATCAGTTTCTGGGTGTAATTTCTTATATCTATATATTTTGTGTATTAATGCAAATAAATCCCTCATCATCCTCATACAGAGATGCTGTTCACTCCCCAACATAGCACTCTGTAATAGTTCTATAAATATTACATGCATTGCAGAGCAGAGTTATCCTATTACATATATAGCTACAGCATGCCTATATGAGAAACCATCAGTAATTGTATCTGTGCAAAAACTCTAATTTAGTTAAGCAAAATTAAGCTTGTGCTTGAGTAAAAAGATTCAGGTATCTGAAAACACAACAAGCTGAATAATTCTGAAAATTAAGAACTGTTGCTGAAAGCTCTTTTTTATATTAATAGGCTAAAAACAGGTCATCTAGGTATAACTGTCTAGGTATTTGGAAGCATCTCTTCAACAGAGACTGCAAGCACCTTTTGAATATTCTTGTCCTCTGTCAGAGTCTGGCTTAGGCGTTGTTCTTTTTATTTTGCAGGTGCAAAAACTTCTCAGTCTATCACAACTATTTGACACAAACCAGGTCTTAACTAGATATGTTCTCAAGCGCAATGACTTGGTGAAGCTTATCTTGAATTTATAAAACATGCCATTTTAGTGTTTTTGTTTCCCGGGAAACATCAAAGTATCACAGTTTCCTTTCAGTTGAATTAAAAAAAAAAATCAGAAATTCTGTAGAAAAGAAGTGTTACTTCCCAACTGCACTGCTAACTTGGACTCTGGATTTTTACCTGTGTCTATTCTGTTGCATCTTTTCATCTTATAGATTTTAATCAACTAAAATTATTAATTGTTTACACTGCATTGTGATATAAGTAGTGCTGGAATTCTTAACATCTGGATAGTATTCCATGACACCAGTTTTACTCGAAACAATATTTATCACTAATGTCAGAAAAGGTTTGCAACACCAGGGCAGTGGATGAATTTCCTGTTTGATTCCAGCAAGAGCATAAGGAGTTTCGACAACGTAAACTTTTTATGCAGGTATTGATTAATGGTTAATTTGGGTCAGATTTTTCTGTTGTAAACCAGAAAGAATTATTGAAGTGTTACTTGGTCAAAAAGATTTTCTGGAGTTTGCTGTTGGAAAGGAGGATAGCCTTTAATAAAAACACCACCTAGCCCTGCTGTAAGGATTTCCAGTGGCGGCGAACTGTTGAAATTCTTGGCCGAAGATTCCAGCAGTTTTAATTAACTGAACTGCTAAAAATCTGCACCTTTCTCACGGCTGAGTGTGTCTCCCATCCCCAGCTGGGGATCTAGCTCTGCCGTTTTCCAGGCAGAACAGCATGGCTGATTGAATGGTTTTTGTTCGCCACGGAGGAGCATCAAAAGCCACCCGGAGTACCACAGTGCAACCGTGACTAATGTTGCATGCAGAGGCAAACCCCAGTTCACGGTGTTACATGTGACTACGTGCCTTCCCACCAGAGCTGTTCAACCAGCAGCGACTGTTGCTCAGCTGTGGCTTGCACATATCACCCTCCTACACCCCCTCAAAAAAGTCAATTTTACCCTTATAGCACTGTGGCATGTTTCTATATATAATAGACTGGTTTCTTCTTGGTCACAGCCTCGAGCTAGGCTGTGCTGTGACATCCTTGTCCATCTTGGAGCACAGTTCTCTATTCTGTGCTGGAATTCGTAACATCATCTCCTTTCTCCTCAGACGTGAGGGGTTTTTTTTGTTTGTTTGTTTTCCTTTTTTGAGGGCCAGGATTAAGTATGTTCTGGCCTAGACTCAGATGAAGAATAGCAGGAGACTGTCCCAGGTCTGATCCACTTTGACATGCTCCCTCCCATCCACCGATGCACGGCAGAAAGATCTGTTGCATATAGGAAGATAAATGCTTAATTGCTTTTACCATAACTGTACACTTTCTGAAGCATAATCTCAAATCTGTCTGGCTTTGATTTCTCCAGAAAAGCATTTTTTCCCTCTCAAAAAACAAACAAACAAAAAAACCCCAGAACAGAAAACACAAGATGGATTTAATAGAAACGAAAGGAGCAGAGAAAGACTGAGGCCAGCATGTTTTCTAAGTTTCCAAAGTCTTTCCTGACATGACACTCAATGCCAATAGTAAACTATAAACTGAGCTCTTCCTAGGGAACAAAAAATGTTTCTCCAAGCATAAGCGCGTGAATCAGCTACTGCTGACTAAGCTGTGGCGTGAATTAATGCCACAGATCTGCGATTCTGCTCTTCTGTAAGTTTTTGCCAAATCCATGCCTAGTAGAAGGCATGGGGGAAAGGCTACTTTCATTCCTCGTGCAGGCAGCAGCAAGCAAGGAGCTCTGCATGCTCTGTAAGCACGTGCCCAGTCTGTTCTGAGTGAGCACAAACCTCAGCACTAAGAACTGGAAAGAACTGGACTTTTTTTTTTTCTTTTTTTAAAGTGTGCAACAACTTCAGTTCAGTAGATTATTATTGATTTACATTTGCAGAGAAACTGATTTTTCATCTATAAAGGTCAGGTCCTTCTGTTCTTTTTGATTATTGGTATTAGCAAGGAGACTGATTTATTTAATTTAATTAATTTATTTATTAAGGAGGCTGTTTGGTCATCTATTTGTCGTATCTTATTGCTGGTGAGATTTTTAATCCCTTTTTTCTCCTGAATTTCCAGGCCTGCGGGTGGTCTCTATGGCATCGATAGCATGCCTGATCTACGCAAAAAAAAGCCAATTCCACTTGTCAGTGATCTGGTAAGAGACTTCTCTTCTGCCACAGATATAGTCGTTGGTGCAAATGGCTTCACTTTGTGACATGTGCTAATGTTCATTTGACGTGCTAATGTTCATTCAACTCTCAGAAGTTATAGGTTTCCCGTTTAATTAAATGAGTTCTTACAGTAAGGAGTTATGAGTTGCAAAAATCTCCGTGAGAATGAGATTTGATTTGGTGGACTAAGATCTTTTTAATGGTCTTTTTCCTTTTTGTGCTAAACAGGTTATTTGTAGGCCTGCATTATTTTTAAATGTTTTCCTAAAAATCACAGACTTTGGGAATGGTTATTATAATGCCCATGTGAGGTTTAGAAACTTAGCAGAAGGTCAGAATTTCAGGAGGTAGATAAACTGAGCATATGTGCTTGGATTTTGAAAGTAATTTGCAATATTGCCAGTAGGCTTCTGTGCTGAGGAAGCACAAGAACCTAACAAATAATGAGGACATTTCATATGCTTGTGTGATACGGTGAGATGAGGCTTCTGTGGGATGAACTGGTTTTTTGTTGGCTGTGTGTTCAACACAAGCAGTGCCTTTGCACTTGGGAGAAATGGTTTAAGAGCTGCAAGACCAAGGTTTCCATGTCCTGTGATTCCTGTGAAGAGATAACATACAAGTCTCTCTGCCAACTTATGCATGGGAAGTCTGGTATGTGTTTTACTAACTGCTTGTATCTTTTAAGTCTCTGCAATGATGGCATTAACTTGTGTTACTTCTTTTGTATGCTTTCACTCTCTCTCTCCACAGGCCATGGTAAGTGGAGTTAAAGATTATCCACCAAGTGTTCACCAGAAACAAAAATTATTTTACCTTATTTTTCCCTCCATTATTTTGCTTTTTATTTTGAACCTGCAGTGCTGCAGTGCATGCATATTCAGTATGCTGTCCTACCACATCACTGATGGAATGAACTTTTTCAGTCTGCCTTCAAGCAGCATAAATCAGAGCATAGATGGAGGTTTCCGTTAGGATTTGATGACTTGAATGCAGATGTTCCTAGCTCTTATTTCCTTCTTGCCTTCATCCAGTTGGAGTGGCTTGCTGAAGAAATCCTTTGAATGTCAGTGTTAGGCGCTGTAAAGGCAGTGACGTACAGTCTGCACGGCTGCAGAGCTCAGCACTGATGTGATGTGAAGGAGGCAGTTTTGGGGGGAAATGCTGTTCATTATATTCAGTGATGGCCAATGAATGTGACATGCTGCACATTCAAACGTGTCCTCCCTACCCATCCTCTGTTCTCTTTCACCCTGTTTGTATCCCTTTCACTGTCACATTTGGGAGTGTTGGATATGTTATAAAACTGATGGAATAATCTCCTTTTGATGAATGAAGTTAAATACAGAAAAGCAAGTCCCACATAATGACCTTAGGCAATAGCAGTGCTGCTGTTGCTACCAGAACACAGAAGTGGTGATGTGAACACAGATTTTGTCTACAGTTGGTACAAAGAAACAAAACTAAAATCTGCCAGAGTAAGATGGGTTGTGGACAGATGGAAACTGGCTGATGACCTTTCAGAGTATGCTTTTGACTCTTCTGGTGTTTGGGCTACCATCATTTAAGAAACCAACTTGAATGTAATAGACTGCTGGTTCAGTATCATTTTGGAGTGACAGGCTCTCCCCTTGCTCACATCTCTGTGCATGTAATGCCAAAGCATTTCTAAATATTGGTAGTGAATAACAAACTTTCTCCCTTCTTAGTCACTGGTACAGTCCCGGAAAGCCGGAATTACCTCAGCAATGGCCACTAGAACATCTCTCAAGGATGAAGAGCTGGTAAGTGGGAGGGTTGCTTGGCTCCTGATAACTTTTAGTAAGCAAATTAAAGGAGTTTGGATCTCTGGGATGTACAGCCAGCTTCACAGATGTCTAAAAATATAGATGCAAAGCTTCTTCTTTAATTTGTTTAAAGAAACCAAACATACTTACAAAAAATAACATTTAATGTGTCAAATACGATCCTGAAAATAGAATCTTATCATTTCCTTTTGTGCTATCTACCATAAGAGATACTGTGTGAAACCTGCTTTATGCAAGGTACTCCTTGTCCACAAACCTTAGTTCTTTCCTCTTCCATTTTTTTTAAAATGTCTGCAAAATCATTTTTGAAAGGGTGTTCTCTACTGCCACTTGTAAAAGTTTGCTAAACTTGGCTACCTCAAAAGTGTAGATTTATCGCACCACTCATGAGTTTTCTCTTAAAACTCATGTGATAACCAGCGAAAACAGATTCAGTCACCTTTCTGAATGTTGGTTCGTGTGTTCTTGTGTTTTAGAAATCTCATGTCTATAAGAAGACTTTGCAAGCCTTAATTTACCCCATCTCCTGTACAACCCCACACAACTTTGAAGTGTGGACAGCCACCACTCCTACCTACTGCTATGAGTGTGAAGGGCTGTTGTGGGGCATTGCACGGCAGGGAATGCGCTGCGTTGAATGCGGAGTCAAGTGCCATGAGAAGTGCCAAGACTTGCTCAACGCTGACTGCTTACAGAGTGAGTAGTGACTTTTCTGTGCTCCGTCTTGAGAGGTGCAGTGGAGTGTGGTTGTTTCCAAAGGTGTTTCTACACCTTTTCTAGCTGCATACGTGATACCTTAGTGATAAGTGAAAATGCTTTTATTAAAGTGACTGCATATTTTCTGAAAAGGTGACATTGAGCTAAAACTGCCCCATTCACTCTGTGGACATGGACAGCTCCACTGACACAGACAAACTTATTTGCAAGACTGTGCTTGGTGTGCTTTAACAAAAAAAAAAAAAAAGAAGTAGTTTAATTCTTGGCTCTGTCTCATCTGTTTGTTTTTTGGGGTTGACCTGTGTAATGTCTTTAATCTCTTTCTGTGTCAGCTCAGGTGGGGTGTTTACTAGCATATCCAGCACAGATGAGAGGAAGTGGACTGGATGGATAGGGTACTGGACTGGATATTCTGACTTCTCTTCTGTCGATCCTGTCCTGGATTCCCAGGCAAATTGCTTGTTTTTACCGTCAGCTCATTTTGCTGTAGATTTTAAGATCTTCAGAGCAGCACTGGATTCCTGCTGAGGGGATACAAACCATGGACTTAGCTGAGATTCTCTGTACCAAGTGCAAGCTGGCAAGGCTTTTTACCTTTTAAATAGGAGAGCCTTCTAGCTGAATCACCTTAGAGATTTAGGGCTGAGTCAGCATAGATGATGGGTGAGATAGGAAGGTGTCATTTGAGCATATGGGCAGTATCTCATCTTCCTAGTACCATTGTGGTTTATTTTGTTGTTTCTGCAGCATTTAAACCCTGAGCCCTCCCTTCAAAGAAGGCAAAGAGCTGTGAGCTTGCAGAATAAATGAAACCTAACACAGGCAATAGAAAGACTTGATTAAAAAATAAAAAGAAAATATTAATTTGGTAGGCACCTTGCTTAATCAGATTATTTTTATTTGCTTGTAAAACAGTTTCTTGATTTTGTCTCTAATTTATATTCATGCTTGAGAACAAAATATCTTATTCTAAATGGAATACAAGTTTCTACCATGCATGTTAAATATTGAGTAGGAAGGTGGGGCCATTTCTCTTTGATTTTTTTTTTTTCCTGCTGTTCCAGGTTGATAGAGTAAGTCTAAGTAATCGGAAAAGTTTGTGAAGTATATACCAGTCTATTGCAAATTATGGTGATAAGAATCTAAACAATCAAATCTTGTACGTGTCTCAGACTTTAGTTAGTTGGGAAAGTTAGGTTGGATGATCCAGCAAGGGATACCAATGAATTCTAGGTCATCAGTTTCTTATGGCTTATCTTGACACCTCAAACAGATGTTCTTTACGCTTTTATTTCTCATGTATGCAGAGTTTTAAAGAAGTCACAGTTAGGACTGGGGCCATTTGCAGTAGCTTATTTTACAGACACGGCTGATATAGGTGAAATGTATCTGTTCCTCAGTTGCTTAGCATTTTTTGATTTGTCTTCAAGGGCCATAAGGTGATCTTTACAGTTTATAGCATTTAAGGGATTGCATCATTGACAACTTGGCTTTGTTGTGACCATTTTGTGCCTAAGCAAAGGGCTTCTGGATTTCATTTGGTTCAGGAGAATGAAATTAAGCCATAATTCAAGTTCCTGACAAAATCTGATATAGAGGGTCACTTAGGATAACTTTGTTAGTTTTTGGTTTCTGGAGTCACCAGAACCCTCTGCTAACTGAGGATTTTCAGCATTTTGAGATGAAAAGCTGCTGATCTGTGCATCCAGGTTTGTTTCAGATGCATGTCCAAGATATAGTAATGTTCCCTTTGGAGCTGTGATATCTCAGTATGGCAAAATGATACAGAGAGCAGAGGAAAATTAGGTTTGCACCAGCAGCCTTGAGGAAGTAGATGTAATTCAGCTGTGCAGAGCAGAAGTAATGAAGTCAAAAACAGTAGAAGGAAAACTAAATTTAAGAAATAGCTAATGATGAAGGGGAGATGTATTCCTGCAGAGTGCAGCTCTGGCCATCTATGTTCAAGAAGGCTTACTTTAGGCTGGGGCGGGTACTGGAAGGGGTACAGTGGTAATGGGGGAAATGTGGACTGTTTCAAGAGGAAGATAGGAGTTTGTGTTAACCTTTCAAAAGAGCAGCTTGGAAGTGTGAGACAGGACGAAGACAGGACTGATGCTATTTCAGGAAGCTAAGAATGGCCATATTAGGTCTGTCCCAATATTGAGTTTCTAAAGGGATGTTGTGGAGCCCTAGGCAGAGATGTTAGATGTTCAGTGTAGAGCTCCTACATCTCTGGCTTGCTCTCCCAGCTTACAGCTATCCCTGGCTTGAGGACTTTCCAAGCAGTAGATGCTATATTCAGTGACCAGCAGTGATGGCTCTGTGAATTGGTCTAATCTGTCTTTGAAGTTGTTTATGCTTGAACTATGTTGGGGAAGAGGGACATAAACAGCAGGGAGGATGATGGTCTGTTTAATCCTAATGTTTACAAAAGACAAAAAATGGAATAAATTTGCTGTAAGAAAATTAAGGCTGGAAGCTAGAAGATGACTTTAATGGTGAGAGTAGGGAGTTTCTGGAACAGCCTGTGAAAAATAACCATAGGAGCAGGTTGTCTAATCTCTGGCTGGAGTTAAATCAGTTTATGCAATGGGTTGTGGGATGTGGTGATGACAGTAGTCTGTGTGCTTTTCTATGGAGTAGAAGTAACAACTGGAAACAACACTGCTTTTCATGTATAGCAAAGCACCAGATAAGAACTTGTTATCTTATTCACAGGATTGCAGATATTTGCTTTGCACATTTCCTTTCAAAAGCTAAACACAAGATACTCCAGCACGTGGTCTTGAAGGTAAGGAGAGGAAGAGCGCTCTGGGCTCGAAACTAGTGAAGCACTTAGGCAAAACTTACAGAGTTATTTGAAAGCTGCCCAGTATCAGAGCAGGAAAGACAGACTGTGAGCTGGGGCTATAAGGCAGCCAGTGTGAGTGTGTCAGGTATCGTATCTGGGCTGGAGACAGGAGGGGAATTGGAGGTGGGTACTGTGTGATTAAAAGACAGAAGAGACGGAGGAAAGAGAGTCCTGGGAGATTAAGATGGTGGGACCAATGTGTGGATGTGCTGCTGGGTTGGGAAAACACTTATTATTGATACTAGAAATCTATTAAAAAGCTTTTTCAGAAAACTGTGTTCTTTGCTTTGGCATGTTCATGCTAAAAATCTTCTAATTGGAACCCACAAGGCCAGAAGAAAATGGAAAAATTAAATTAATTTTATATAAGTTTGAAGAACATAGCTTGTGCTTGAGGAATGAGAAAAAGAAACTTATGTAAGGAAAAGCAATAGTTTAGAGATCCAGTAAATCTGAGACTAAACTGTTTTGTATATTAAACTCAGGAGGAGGTTTCTTCCCAGCAGGGAAGTTTTATTATTGCTGTCAGTATAAAAAAGCATGTTCTCACATTTTATCCTCACTTAAGTCTATTCAAATCTTCCAGAAAATGTTGCATTAGAGTAATTTTCAGGCTGGTAAGAAATAAATTCTATCGATTATGCCTTGACGTCTCAGGATGTGTCTTCGTTTAAGTCTATATAGGTCTTCCAGAAAATCGTGCACTGGAGTAAATGAATTTTCAGGATGGTCACAAATAAAATTCCATCGATTATGCCCTGAAATTTTGGGTAGACGCTCGGTGTTTTATTCCTTAGAATCAGGATGTCGTGTTACTCTGTCTTCTATACTTCTTTGACTTTCTCTAGGAAATAACAAGATCTCTTTCCCCGAATCTGTTAGAGTTAAATTTGGCTATTTCTTCTGAAAGCATTTTTCTTACTCTCTGTATTTTAAGAAATTGAATATCTGATAGAGTAAACAAATGTCTGGGACTGTAGTGACAAAATACTCAAATTCAGCACTGGTTTGTTGCAATTTGAAACAAAATCCATTTGGGCAAAATTGGGTGCTATTTCTGTATTAAAGCTAATTTGCTCATCAGTTTGTTTGTGAGACTGCCTCAAAACATTAGTTGTCTAGGAAGCAATTAAGAATGTGTTTGGAATATATTTCCTGCTCCAGGAAGCATTGCACCCAAGACAGGACACCCAGCAGAGATGAAGGGTGTGAAACTTTTATCTAAAATTTCCTTTAGAAAGAAAGCAAAACTTGCCACTTTCAGCCTAGCGGCTTAGGGTTCAGCAGTCTTTTGTTTGGTCTCCAATATTTTGTGATGGGACATGTCTTGCAGATCAGTTCAGCAAGGCTGTTCCATGAATTGGTGGTTTGAAGTGCACTAAGCTTGAATTACTTGTGGCATGTGTACTGCAGCCATTTGGTTTATGGCTCTGTTGGCACTAGGTTGTTGCTCCAAGAGGATTAAAAAGTCTGAGTTTCTCTATTGCAAGTATTTATAAGATGTTATTGTGGTGATGGGGCAACTAACCTTTTATTATAAGGTCATAAATACTTGCTCAAGGTAAGATGCTCTCTTTTTAGTCTTCAACAATTCTTGGGAGTACTTGAAATTTCCGCTGTGGGGTTCCAATCCTTTCTTACCCGGCTGGAAATGAATGGAGGGGTGTTCTTGGGAATCCACATAGCAGGCAAGCTTTTGGAAAAGGGGTGCTTTTATCTCTTGCCCTGAGCACCAGTATAGTACTGACTAGAGGACAATGATTGGGCAAAGCTGGTATTAAAGAAAGATTAAAGCTGAGGATGGATGTGTAGGATGCGAAGAAAGCAGATGCAGAGGAGTGGGTGTAGCAGAATTATGAAGAGAGTGGAAAGAAGGACATTATAATAGCAAGATCATAGTAAAAGGGGCTTGCACGGTTCTGGGCTAGCTTTTGAGACACAATAGTATTCTGCTTCTGCAGGTGTGTCTTGTTTTTCTGTAATGTTGCTAATCTAGTCCTTGGTAGATTACGGTTAAACCTGAGAAAAGAAATAGCCCTGGGATATCCAAGTCTGGTTCCTTGGAGCTCTTGAGAATGAGGAGTTGAGATCTCAAGCTTGAAATTGCTGTTGAACAGGAAATCTGTGTTGTGTGTGATTAGCCGTATGTCTTTGCTAGTGCATCTGAAAGGGTTTTTGTTCTTTATGGCGTGCTGGAGTCACAAAGCTGGAGAACTTCATGCAAAATATCACGGCTGCGTTGTTGAATGCACTGCTTGGCACTGTTTTGGCCCCTGGGACTTTGGTTCACTTCTGGAGTTCTTCAGAGAGTTTTCTGACTCAGGACTTACCTTTGTGCTTTTTGAATGAGAAACTTGCGTGTGTTACACTCTGAACAGGTTGCAATTGCAGAGGCTGGCTCTGAAGGTGGACTGTTAGTAAGATGGATAAGTCACTCTTGTGATAAACATCTTGGCTTCTGTGTCAAATGATGATTAAAGCACCATGGTGATGAATACTTGTTTGCTTCCAGAATCCTGTACAGGAAAATATTTGCACAGAAGGAGGAAGGATACCTTTATTTGAAACTTGAATATCTATTTTAAGTTTCAGGAATATGTAATTTCTAAGCATTATCCGCCTACTGAACAGCTGTCTTCTATCCTGCCAATGTTGCTTTCTTGACTTTTTCCTGTCAGAGCATAAGGTAACAGCACTGGCAGTTTACTAATAGCTGTATCAATACCAGTCCCAATATAGTCTTATTTCCTTTCTGTTTCCAGTCATAAATTGGCTCATGATTTATTCCTAGAGAGGAAGAGATAAGGAAAGCCCAGTACCATTCATATGATACTGTATATTCCTATACACAGTACTTGGATGTTCCTCAGCCTTTCCATAGTCATTTACAGAACTACTTGAAAAGCTGAGCCTTTACACTGGCCCCAAATCACCTTTTTGCAGCTGAATGAAAACAAATCTCAAGTCCACCAGCAAGAAAAGCACTCTCTGCCTTCCAGTGTAGTGAAATACTTTGGGTTTCTTTCCCATGCATTATAGGTAATTAAACCCCTCATGATCTTTATTTTAAAAACTGTGGAGATTTTGTACCAACAAGCAGGTGTTAAAAGGAGGAAAGGGTGTGGTGTTGTGACAGAGGGTTTGTCTATTCTTTACTCTATTAGTCTGTGTTGTTAAATAGGCTGCCTTATTTGCCTGGTCCCGGCTTTTGCACTCTGGATCAGGGGTAACCTCTGCAGGGAGAGGAGGGGCCTTCCCAGTGGAGGAATAGCTGAGCCCACTTGCCTGGGCAGAGCGGGGAGTGGCATGGATGGAGATGGGGGGTTACCAGGGAAAGTTGGGAAGCAGAGGCGAGCCTTCGAGGGGACAAAAGTGGGGGCTCTCTGGGGGTCTCTGTGGCAGTGGCTGCATGTCCTGCAGCCCAGGCAGCCACAAATGGCTGCCGGCCTTAGAGCGAGCCTGGATGAGTGGCCCCACTGGGCAAGGTCTCTGGGTTGGGTGGTTGTTAAGCATCCTTTTAACTGGGATTCTTCCAGTTGCCCAAGTTTGCATCCTGAAGCCGCTTTGGTGCCTCTGGAGTGCTTGCATTAATGCAACACTATGGACCGTGCTGCTTCCAAAATATATTAAGTCAGGGCCCATCTTGATGACTAACAGCAAAACATTTACATCTGCAAGCTGCCTGGCTAGTAATTTCTTTAGAAAATGGCTCTGAATTAGAGCACTCCCACTCATGCATGACATGAGCTCCTAATATTCAAATTTGGTTCCTAATTTTTATGAAGTCCAAAAGGGCAGGGCAGAGTTTGTTTCTGTGGATCATTATAGATTTCAGAATTTCAGTGAGGAAATGCAAATTGTTCAGTTTGGCCTCTCCCAGTTTCCCAGTAATTTTCTGTAGCTCTGCATGTACTAAGTAGAGTCCACCTCAGTCCCAGAAGGCCTAAAGCTGAATAGCGCTTCTTATCTGAAGTTCAAAGTATAGCTCTTGGTATCATTTCACTTTTGTATTCCTTTAATAAATGTTGGCTCTACAACCGGATGATTGTCTGATACAAGACATCACTTTGGGTGGTACTAATTCGTGATCACCAGTGAGTGCAGATAGCAGGGACTGCGTAATTAATTCCAGTATTTTGATTTCATTTCATCTTAAGCCAACAACAGGAAACTCTGGGGCCTTTTCTCAGATGCCTTTTTATTGTGCTAAATGGAATACTGAACATCAAGCCTCTAGCAAGTAAAATGAAAAATAATTAGCAGGTAATGCAAAATTATGGCCTGTTTTAGACTCAAGTCTTTAATAGCATGCCTTGGTATGCAGTATCTTTAATGAACTTCGGAAACTTCAGCTGTCACAGTCTGTTCCAAACTGCATTTTTATTCTTTTCGATTTGGATGGTGAAAGTTATAATTGAGTTTTGTTTCTTCATTGAAGTGAATTTAACAACGGTGAAAGGCGTTAGATTGGTGGTCCTAGAAATGGATGTCTTTAGGCAATGTTAGTCACTGAGCACCCTGTTGAGCCTGCTAACAAGGCTGCCTGTTATGTTGTGCTGCTGGGGGTCCTTTATGAGCGTGCACTTGTTTCACAGAACTTTATTCATATCCAGACACCAACTGCTGAAACTCTTTTATATGCAAAATTGTAATGCCTTATATTAAGGTGTTCCTAATATCATCTTTGCCAACTTCTTCCAGAGGAAAGCAATTTTAGGTATCTTTATGATTTGATGGCTGCCTTTGCACAGACTTGCACCTGCTTTAATGCATATTCTTACAGAAGATAATTTCTCTAAAACGAAGAATGCTTTAATTAAGCTATCCCAGGGGGAAAAAAAACAAAAACCAAAAGAAGATTAAACAACCGAAATATGATGGTTGAATATGTTCACAGGATTTTTGTTGTGGTTTCACCAAATCTGATTTAAGATCACAGCTTGAAATCACTGCAGACAATGTAGAGAGACTGTGTGTGGTCTTGGATTTCTGCTTTTCCTTTCACACCCTGGTTTGTCTACCTTGTTAGTTCATGTTAATGCTTTCAGTAATGTGTGCCTCATATCTGACACAATAGTCTGTGGCTGAAATCCGACAGTGAACATGACTAGCATAATTTAGTAGGGAATAATTGGCTGTGGGAGCATTCTTATCTCATAATTATATGGACTTTTTAGTGTTTTAAGAGATATACAGATGACCAGAGTCCTCTGTTTTCCAGTTACAGTTGAATACCTGTGAAATACAGACACCTACTCTGGGCTCTTGTGTTTCCAGCTGCTAGATACTGTACTTGCACCCCTTTCTCATGATGGTCCATGTCTTTAACTTTTGAATTTCTTGCCTTACATGTTACATTTACTATAACTGCACAATTCCAATAATGGATTTTTTGTGTTGGCTTCTTACAAGTTGACAAAATAAAGAGTGAGATCCAGGGAGGTACTTCAGGTGCCTCCAGCTTAATGCCTGATCCAAACAGGGTGGTTCCAGGCAGAAGAATTGGGCGTACACTGGGCAGTGAGTCCATGCTGAATGGGAGCTGTGTGGAGCAAATCAGTAGAAAATGCTGTGCACATGGGTCCATCTGAACTTTTGCTCTTCTCTGGTGCTGAGGTGCAGCCTTGAGACAAGCTCATAGGTACTATTTGGAATGAAGGACCTATGTCCTCTTCTTGCCACTTCCCCAAGTAGAGATTTATTTATTCAAAGCAAGGTCATGAGGGGAGGGGGCATACTAATGGCTGCTGTTACAGTGAGAACCTGATTTCTGGGTCTTTCTCAGTTGTGAGGGTTTTGAACTTAAGCCCATGGTCAGGAGAGCATCCTGGTCCAGATTAGAGAGGAGTCTGGGAATCCCCCTTCCATTATCCCCTCCCAGCGCTGAGTAGTCTGGATTCTCTTGTGTGTGTGTGTTGAAATTGGATGTTTGAGTACAAAAGTCAATAGCAAGAGGGATTATGTGGAGGGTAACTCATGACTTTGCCATCCAGATTCAGTGGCACGTGACTTTCTGTCTTTGCATGTTTCTGATGAACATTTTGTACTTTCTGGTGCACAGGGGCAGCAGAGAAGAGCTCAAAGCATGGGGCGGAAGACCGAACCCAGAATTTCATCATGGCCATGAAGGATCGCATGAAGATCCGGGAGCGGAACAAGCCAGAGATCTTTGACTTGATCAGAGATGTGTTCTGCGAGAGCAAGCTGGCACATGCTCAGCAGATGAAGACAGTGAAGCAGAGTGTGCTTGATGGCACCTCAAAATGGTCAGCAAAGATCACGATCACGGGTGAGTGAGGGGGGCATGGGTTCCCTTGGCCTCGCTTGGGAGCCTGAGCTAAGAGGGAGTCAGGGTGAAGCTTGAGAGAATGGAGAGGAAGAGCATCTGCTCTGAACTGTATCTCTTTCTGCTCAGTGTATAGGAAACAGGTGGAGATGTACTTCCTACCCCGGGCACTGTAATGCACTGTGAGCTGAGGCCCATCAGAAATGGTATTCCTCTTTCTATGGGTGTTCTGAGCTGCTGCTTCATGTGGCGTGCAGACACATCGTCTTACTGGAGGGTGGCAGTAACACTTTTCTTTTCTTTCCAGTGGTGTGTGCTCAGGGTCTGCAGGCCAAAGACAAGACTGGGTCCAGTGATCCGTACGTCACTGTTCAAGTGGGCAAAACAAAGAAGAGGACAAAAACAATTTTTGGGAACCTGAACCCTGTTTGGGAAGAGAAGTTTTATTTGTAAGTGCTCTGCCAAGAGCTCTCACCCCTCTTCTGCCTTTCTGTATGATCTGTACTTCTACACTTACACCTTCTGTATCAGCATGCATTCCCACACCACCTATCATGTATGGTGCTTTCATTTGTCCTCAGCATATTGTGTGCGTCTGGAGGGCCGATGTCTCTAACAATATGCGTAGTGCACACCAGTCTGTATTGTCTTTCCTACTTTTTATGTTTATCTAAAAAATCTATCTGTGAATATTTTTATATTGATGTTTCTAGAGAAAGCTAAAGTGATAACTGGGAGACTCTTTCATGGATAATAGATGTACTTTCAAAATTCTTTGAAGTATAAAAGAGTAAAGTTTGTATAAAAGATTATGCAAGCTTTCTGTGACCTGCTGCTTGTGTTGGTGTTTGACTGAATTTGTGAGCTCAGATTAGAGGTAGTTAGCTGTCTGTCACTTGTCTGTGAAGCTACCGGTCTCCCCCTTAATTCTGGAAAACCAGGGTAACAATAACTTGAGGGATTATCCGCTTTCAAAATGAGCAATGTATTGACATCTGAATCAAAAATAAAGGCTGGAAGTACAATTTTTTAAGATATCAAATAAGCGCAGAAGGCTGAAAAATGTTTTGTTCCATCAAACTTCTAGAACTTGTTATAATTCAAAATGGAAACATGAAACCCAAGAAGCAAGTAGCTTCTGAAGATTCTGGATAATCTATTGCACCCATCTTTGTTTTCTTCAGTGTGTCAGCTCTTCTGTTGTACTTCATCTCTCTCTCATTTTTCTTTTCCCTGATTTTTTTTTTTTTCCCCAAACTCATTGGAGGGGAGTTCTCCCTGAAAACTGAAATTTTGTGTTTGTGTTTTTAAATCAAGCTTACGTCAGTCCAGGTTTGTCTTTTCAATGCACAGTACAAACAAAATTATTTTTAAAGTAGTTTTGAGCTCCTCATTAACATCAGAGAAATCTCAGTTCTATTTTGAGCTGGTAAGCCCTTGGCTTTATATTCTTACTTTAATCCAAGGTATTGTTACTGCTTGGTAAGTAGTACGTAGGCTTAGGTGCCATTTGGGTGACTCTAGCCACAATAGCAGTGAATCTGTGTGGGAGCCTTAAGGACCTTGATTTACCATGCCAAGTAGTTACCATGGTATTTGCTGTGTGTTCCCTTCTAATTTTAGGAAATTCAACAAATACTGTGTTTAAAGATAGATAGCGCAACATGATAAATGACACAGTTCTCATGGTGCCACTGTATGAGTTTTATGGCCATGTCCGTGATTCAGTAGATAATTGGGCACTGGAGTTGATGCTACTTTATATCTTGTCCATATCTGGGTGGGTATTTTAATGGCCTTGGGAGTAGCAGGAAGAGGAGAAGGAAATAAGCACGGTATCCAGATTGGTGGCTGGAGTGTGTTCAGCACTGGAATCAGTGTGTCATTTCATTAACGGATGTCAAAGCTCACCTTATGCTAGATAAGGAGAGTCGTTTAGCTAAGCGTATGCATTGCAGGTCTTTTACATGCCCGTTTTTCTTTTTTGCGTTTATGGATCTTTTTTCAGCTTACAGCTCTTAAAATTACTGAAATCTCCTCCTCCCCATAATCAAATGGAAACTTAAGTCAACATACGCTGACCAAAAATATACCCATTACTTACCAAGGTTGTTTTTTTTTTTTTTTTTTTTTTTTTTTTTTTTTTTAAAGAAGAGATTGTCAGGACAATCAAGAAATTGTCAGTTAGGCAGAGGGTTTTTGGTTTGTTTTTTAGACATGATTTATCACAGTGGGAGAAAGGAATGGTGGTAGTTATTAAAAGCCTCCCTTGCGGTAGACATGAGAAGTTTGGTGTTCAAAAGAATTAAACATTTCAAGGGGTGCAAGATACACAGGTAGAGAGAGGTCAGGGCAATGATAAATATATGGGTTAGTAATTGCTGTTCCTTTTCTGTTTGGCTTGTTGGACAGCCTTGTTTGTAGCTGGTATTCCTTAGGTGCCGGTTGTCTTTATAACTGATCACAATTCAAGTGTCTTTTCAAAGGCTGAATACAGAGCCAGAAACCTGTCTGTATCAGACATTATAGGGTTGATCTTGTAATCCATAACATGAACTAGGCAGTCTATATATAGGTCAGTACTATAATACTTTCTACAGGCTCAGTAAAGTTTATTAAAATTTTTAAAACTGGTTTAAGCTGCTTTTAAGGCTGCAGTAACCTATTTCAAATAGTTCTTCTGTGCTTATTTACAATGATGGGTGGAAAAATATATTAGTTTAAATACCCCTCCTTAAATATGACTTTGTTCCTTTCTTATATATTTTTAGAAAAAATATTGTGGTACGTTTGCCCCAATTTGGAAATCCAAATTTAGAACCCTATTTTAGAAAAGACAAAACTGAAAAGACTTTGGGTTTGCATTATTTAGGTCATTACCAGCCTACGTCACTACAGGTGTCTGCTTAGATTAATGACCAGATCTTGGAGCATATTCATGTTGTCTGAGCAAGTGATTTGCAGGTCCTTTTGTTTCTTTCTGAAAATTATCTCTTGGTATAGTTACATCTTTAGCTTTAGGAAATGTCCTGTTAAGTGAGATTTTTTTTTTAATCTTTTCATTGGAATTTAAAGACTTAAGAGAATTTAAGGAGTTGATCTTTCTGCTCAGTTCAGTGTTGCAGACTTGACACAGACTCTGCATATGTGGTGCTTGGCAGGATGAAGCCTTGTTGGGGGATCCCAGCCATGGCTGCAATGCAGAGCAAGTCGCTCTGTGAGCATGCACTATGGGGTTTACATCCCATTCATCTTCTGCAATAAATCCCAGGTCCCTTCCCTGGAGGTATGATGAGTAGGCTTATAGGTGAACTCCTTCATTTGCCTTGTAGACTTCTCTGGCTGGACAGAAGACAGCACGGAGCATGCCTGCAACTGGGTCTGAGTTGCAGGTCTGGATTGATCGGCACATGTGAGCCAGTTAGCCCTGATACAGCAGCTTGTTTGGGTTTTTTTGCTCCATCTAGCACTAACTTTTCACAAAACTTGTTGGAACTTAAAAGTTTTGGTAGATCTGCACTTCTGTAAGAAACAGCCCAGTAATATTAGATAGAAAATATTTTCAAGCTATTCAATCTAATTAAGCAATTTAATTCTTCATTTAGACTTTTTTGAGGGGGGGGGCTGAAGCTTAGCATCCATTTGAACAGGTTGCAATGGTAGACAATGTTTAGGAGAATAAACTTTTGTCTGTAAGACAGAGTTTCTCTTTAAAGGGAAAGCCCTGGGCTCGGTGGAGGGTGCTAGTCTATGCCTTTTTTTCAAGAAGTGCTCCAGTCTTTAATGAGCATGAGCGCTAGAAGTTAGCTGTTCCCAACAGGACTGTGCAGGGCTTCTTGGCCTGGGCACAAAATGACTCGTTCATTTTAAAATAATATCCTATTGAAGTTGTCCTGTCTGAATACAGCTGTGTCTGACGCTATGAATGGTGGGCATGAAACCTTTGCCTGAAACAGATTACATTGTCACTGGATGGTTTTCAAAAAGCATGTTTATTTCCTCATTGCAGAGGAGTAACTGAGTTAAAATAAATGCAGTGCCTGCTGCTAGTAGATAACCAATATTTTTTTTAGGACATGCAGAGCCGCAGATGATATACATTCCTGCTAAACTTTTGGGGATGGACCTACCTCATAGCTAACCACTGGGTTGTCACCCATAAGTTTATTTGGTTCTGCAATCTTCCTTTCGGCAGCTGAGCCTGTTACTAAGCTCAGCATCTTTCAGTAAACTGTGATTATATGTGACTGTTCCAAAGCTGTTTTTAAGACTGCCCTTTCTGAGACCACTATGTTTATAAACGTCACTGAAACGCTGCACCTTCAGCCTTTGCTCATTGCATGGTGGGGGCCATACAGACTGTCCTGCTTTCTGTATTCTCCAGGCACTGCAGATAATGAAACTGGCAGTATGATAAAATCCCGCTTGTTTCCCTGCTCAGTGACCAATGTGAAACCCGGATTTGAGCGCAGAGTTGATGCCTTGCAGCAAGTGCCTGTTGGGAAGCTGAGTTAATGTAGCTAAAGCTGTAACGCTCCAAATCACTTTATCTGTTCTTTGTAGTTTGGAGAGCTGCACGATTAATTTGTGCAGTCAGTGCTGTAGCGTTGGGTAACAGCAAAACGATTGTACTTGTTCCCCTAAGAAAAGAGCTTCATGCTTATAAGAACAGAAAACTCATTTCTTTGTTCTTAGACAGCAGCAGCTGGATTTCAGGGCATACGCGCCTGTGTTGTCATGCTTAACCTCTAAGCTGCTCCACATTTTACCCTGGTTCTCTTGCCTCTCTGATTTTGCCTTCAGTGTCTCCTCCGCTGTTTCTTTCTGCCCTGATAGAGGAGTCTTGGCATTATTTAAAAATTAAGCAGTCCTTAGAAGTTTTCTGCCTTCCTTTCCTGTTGAAGTTGGCCATAACAGACCTACAAATTGGACTCTGCTCTTTCAAGATGCTGCTGTTTGAACCACATCCAAATCATCTTGCTTTTTCAGCCAGATCGTTTCCCAACATCAACTTTTTTCTGCTTCCTCTATGTATGTTGTTATAATTCTTTATTGGGCTCTTTTTGCCTCATACTGGATGGTACAACTACCCCTTCCTTTCTGATTTTCCAGAAATCTGCTTTGCTTTTTTTGGAAGCTTTGCTCCTCAGAAACTGAAGTGATGACAAGTCCTGAACTCCTGCTGGTCTGCACTTCTCTCCTTTGCATTTTCCCACCTCCTGCACTCCCCCCCATGCTTCCTGCAAGCAGCTCTGCACTTTTTTTATGTGTCTCTAGCATTGTATGAACTGTCCCCTTGCTCTGGACTGTGAAACTTTACAGTCCCTCCTCAAGAGCTGTGTCTGCCATGATGCAGAATGGAAACTGCTCACAGCATATGGCTGTAGAAATATTCATTAGGCGCTCTGGACATAAATATTTTTTTAATATCAGAGCACAGCAAAGCTACTTAATTCTGGGCTTGACTGACCTACTTCCAAATCTGCAAAATATTGTTGCTCCCGCACTTCAACTGTTTGTTCTTGCTGTGCCTACTTGTTGCTTTTTGTCTTTATTAGACTGTCAGCTCTGCAAGGGAGTGCAGGGAGCCCTGCCTTGCTGTGAGCTGCCAGGCACAATAGAGTCCTGATTGCATTTGGGGCCTCTGGGCTTTCCTGTTCTTCAGACAGCAAATACGAGAACACAACAAAATATAAGGAAACGTCTCTATGTGAAACGGGCGTGTTGAATAATAGGGTTGTGTTGGCTTCTCACCTTTCTAATCTGTGCAGTGCATGTTATACATGTAAAATGTAGGTTGTGCTGCAGCATTAGTGGATTGAAACTGATGGTTTGGTGTATCTTGCTGAGTTAACTTGTTGCTAACACATTTCTTGAGATGAGAAATTGATTGAGAAGAAACGTCCATGCAGATGTGATACAAAAGGAACTGGAAAAGCCCTTACGGTATTTACCTGACTCTCTTTCTCTTCCTGAGTGTAGAATCATCAAAGTGACCTAATAGTGCCAGAAGGCTTTAGTTTCCTTTGTGGCACTCTCCATGGTCTAAATTTATGGTCTTGATTGCAATTCACTTTGTGACCTGCTGGACACACAGTTTTATAGGTATACCTTTGTATCTCTTTTTGTAGAACTTTACAAACTTTCTGTTTAGCTACGACTTTGATGTATGACTTCATTTGGCATTAGTGTTCCTGCAGTGTAGAGATTGAGTAACAATCCTGCAAATGTTATTAGCACAAGCAATAACTGATTAACAAATTCAGCACAATTGTCATTGTCTTTTTTCCACCTCAGAGTACAAATCATTGGCTTGAAAGTGTTGTTCTGGTCATTTTTAGACAATTCTCCTTTTTATTCTCCTGACTTTCTTGAGGAGAAGATGGATATGCCGTACTCTGTCCCAGACCCCTGACAACTTCTGAGCCAGTTTCTACCAAACTTTACAGATGGGCAGAGGTCTCGAACCTAGGAATAAGTTTCTACACTTTTGGGGGGGGTTGTGTGTGTGTGCGTGTGTGTGGAAATTGGAGCTGGATTACAAAGACCCAAATTATTAACTCCATTGTGGGAGAAGCTGTAATGAATATTCAGCAGTTAGCATGCCACTGTGTGTGTAGCTCAGAATTAATAACAGCCTCCTGTGCTTCCCCTCACCCCAGCTGGCAGCTGGGGCATGGGAAAAGACCAGAGTATTGAAAGCACTGGAAACCTGTGTGGGGAACTCATGGTTTGGGGCTGGGGGACAGCTAAAGGGGTAAGTGGCAGAAAAGCTGGAGGTAGAGGGTGGAATAGGGTGCAAGTCTGCAGAACCAGGCCTTGCTAGTTCCACAGCTCCTGCAACCACTGGCTTCAGGGAGAAAAACTTCATGGAAACAAGTTCACTATTTATTGGTTTGGTGTTTTTTTTTTTTCTTTTGGTTTGGGTTGGTTTGGGGGTTTTTTGCAAATTTTGTGTGCTATTTCCTGAAAACATTACCTTACTTGGTAGTTTGACATGCCAAAGTAACTTCTTTATATAAAAAGGCATCACTGAAAACATCAAAAAACTATGGCTATAACAGAGAAGGAGAAAATTTCTGGGCCACAGAACGAAGGGAGCCTGGTTTTCAGGCCATCAGACTATCCTGAAGTGTGTCTGAACTCATACGTGATTTCTTCCTTGTGGTGGGATATAAGGGTGCATTTCCTCTGTCTGCTTCCTCTTGTGAAAATTGTGGGGATTCATCATACAAGAGGGACCAGATGGGCATATGTGTGCATACAGATCCTTAGAAAATCAGACTTCACCAAATGGTAGCAGCAAGCAGGGCAGGCATTTTTAGAAATGTGCTGTCTCCTGTGTTATGACAGGGCAAGTTTCTAGCAACAGTCTTGCTGAGTTGTTATCATTCTGTCACAAATTGAAAGCTAATATTTTTCATTAGTTATCAAGCCTGTTATCAGTTAACAAGCCTAAATCCCCACATGTTCATGGTTTTGTTTTGGGCTGCTCTCTGGAAGGTGTACTGATGCTGACACAACCGTCTTGCTTTGATGAAAACAAGGACTATGGTTCCTACAGACTTATAAATGGTGATGTTTGAAGGGTAAGCCACCAGCCTAAGGATTTCAGCTGCTGTGAAACAGTGATAAGGCACTCTTTCTGGCATAGGAACAGCATAAGGAATATGAATTGAGAAGTCTCTTAAAAATGGCAGAGAAATGCATGGTAAAGTGGAAACTTCAGTAGCTCAGTAAATGCTACTTAAAAGCTTCCTGTGGCCATTCGCAGCAAGTTGCACTGCTGTGGCCAGGTGAAGGAGGGCAGTCGGCCATTCCAGGAGCATGGGACGTGCACGCAGGAGCACCTAGAGCAGATTTATGTCTGGACACCTTGCATGCTTTCCTGAATGAAGGTGCGAAGTTTTGACCATTGGTAGCAAAGAACTGAGATTGAAGCTGTCGTAATGAAGAACTGGAGCACCAGAAGGTGAGGTCTGAAGGAGTCAGGAGTTAACTTGCTGGTGCTTTGTAAATGCCACTGTGCCAATCTGTGTCTTTAGGCATCCATATATCTCTGAACACTGAGCCTCTTGAGGTACTGCCAAAACGTACATTACTGCGCTGCGCTGGGAACAGAGGATTTAAGTGCTTATGCTCTGCTGCCTGTAGACATGGCAATGCACTCAGATAAGTTTGAGAGCTACAGAGAGCAACTGTCCAAGCATTCCCTGCTCGTGACTGTTTGCTGCATGGTTTTGTTGAAGGAGGACATCCTTGAAGTGGAGGAGGAGGAAGGGAAGAATAAAGGCAGGAGAGAAACACTGAACCTTCTTTCTTCTGTATTCTAAATATACTCCTGTATTGCATAGAAAAGGAAGGGAGCACGGACAGTCTTGAGCAGTGGTCAGAACCGTCTGGAATTGCCTCAAAGTTTCTCCATATAATCTCCAGGTATTCCTTTGAGCTGTAAAAAATCTGTAGGAGCTGCCTGGGTGTCTGTTAAGCAGTCCTGAATCACATTAGTGGCAATAGGAGCCCAAAAGATTTCTTGGTAAGGAGCATGCAAATGCCAGTCACTGTCACATCTTATTGACCAGGCTTAGCAGATCTCTTCTGACCCATTTCTTCCTTCTCCCTGTTGCTTAGCAACAGATGCAGCATGTTAAAAAGGCTAGAAAACAGGCCTTCAGCAGAAGTTGCCTGTTTTCATAGGTTTTATTTCCTTGAGGCAGACATTTGTAGTGGTTATGGTGAGTAATCACTCTTGTCATGGTCTCGTGTGAGCATTCAAATTGCTTTATTGTATTGTGTGGCCTATAAATGAGCAGAGCTCTTATTATATGGTCCTTCTACCCACTTCTGCTATCCAGGAGCCTGTTTGTGTCTACAAAAGGTATCTGAACACCTACACAGGGAGGGAGGCTGCGAATTCTTCCTGTGCACTAGGCTGAAGGTGCAGATTCAGCAAACGATAAACTGCTTTTTTTAAAGGAAATGTCTTGACTGACCTGCCTGTGGCACAGAGCAAGTATCAGTCTGAGCTGTGAATAATAGGCAGCATCAATTCCAGGAATTAAATACCAACTCTGTTACAACTGCTGTATCCCACCACATCCTCCCATGCACAGGCAGTGTTTGTATCATCCAATTGTAATGTATTGTACATTAATACACTATTGCTTTGTGAGGATCTTGAAGTAAGAGAACTATCTCCACCTGAGCTACTTATTTATTTATTTTTATTAGCAGAGAACCTGAGGAGCCCTTGTCATAGACCTGGACCCTGCTTTCTTAGGCACTACACATGCACAGACAGAAATAGTCCCTAATGCTTGCAGTGTAACATGAGACCATTGGTGGGGAAGGATATCAGAAACTAATGAGATGCTCATTGCTCTTTTTGGGGTGTGCAGGTCGATGCATGAGCCTAGCTATCATTGGGATTTTATGTGCTTCATAGCAGAAAAAGTGAGAACAGTGAAGATGATTCATGAGTTCAGGGAGCCGATGCTGGGAGTGAGGAACAGCAGGAGAGCTGCAGCCACTTACAAGTCTGAAGCTGGTGGTTGCAATCAGTGCAGGGCCCTCTTATTCGGCCTCTATCAGATGTGCGGTATCCATTGTGTCATAGGAGCAGTTAGAATGCATCAAAAAATTGTCATGCGATTCCAATCAAAGGCTACCCTTTTATTTAAATAGGCAATTACTTAAATTTTATGTTTATGCATCCCTCTACTGTTAGACAAGCAGGTCAAAATGAATGTAAAGCATGTAGTGTAGAAATGACACCTGAAGCTTGCACTCTTCAACATCACATGTCCTGTTCGCAGTGAGTGCCATAACTCCTCTGACCGAATCAAGGTGCGAGTGTGGGATGAAGATGATGACATTAAGTCTCGCGTCAAGCAGAGGCTGAAACGCGAGTCGGATGATTTCCTGGGACAGACTATCATTGAAGTTCGTACGCTGAGCGGAGAGATGGATGTGTGGTACAACCTTGGTGAGTGGGGCTTTGGGACTGAAAAAGTATCATGTGTTTGGGAGCATTGGGAAGCCTAGATGATTTCAAGGGTGGATGTGCTGCAAGGCTTTGGTCCCAGCTAAAATGGAGAAGTGCAGTATAGCATTTCCCTACAGGCACTGGAAAGTACTGTGGGTGAATGCTTGGCACAGGGTTGGACGCTACTGATGCTGGAGGAATATTTCCTATCCTGTGCTCTTTCTTTTTGGGCTGACGTAAAAATTTTACCAGTCTGTTAGTGCACTGCACTGGGCTGGCAAGTTGTTGAGGCCTTTTTCATGTGGCAAAAATAGGACTTGGAAGGAAAAAATGATGCGTAACCAGATGGTGCTGAATTGACAGGCACAGTAATCCTAGGAAATGCAAAATTTACTTGATGGAGACAGCATCAGCAATTCTCAGGAGCCTCAGGACCATGGTGAAGTCAGGAAGAGATTCCTCATCAGTCAACCCTATTCTTAAAAAGGGATTTGAGCAGCATATTCCAGGCACGCTGGCATTTTAATGCTAGTCTTGGTGAAAACCTTGTCTTAGCTGTCCATGGGATATGTATGCTGAATTCCCTTGCCTGCTGTCATATGAGCCTTAGTGTGGAGAGGTTTGCAGTATATTCCTTGGTAGTTCCAGTTCAACTGACTGAGTCCAAGTCTAGGGACCCTGTAGCACAATTGGTGTCAGAAAGGCTAGTTTATGTCTAGAAATGTGCATAGTGGTAGCTAGATGTGTCATCCTGAGAGTGTATCATGGCAGTTGTTTTCCTGAGGCCTACTTAGTGTTTAATGTTTTGAAGGAAAAAAAAGAAAAAGAAAAAAGAAGTCATAGTCAGTTTTCTCTGCAGTGAATCTGACCCCGAGTTCAGCCTGAGTTTCCAGCAGTCTCTTTTCCCATGTTGACACCCCCAGATAGCTGCGTTCCGTATGTGAAAAATGCACATAATTGCTGATGCATTTTCCTTCTAGAGAAGAGAACAGATAAGTCTGCGGTGTCTGGGGCTATCCGCCTGCATATCAGCGTGGAGATCAAAGGGGAGGAGAAGGTGGCTCCATATCATATTCAGTACACTTGCCTTCACGAGGTAAGGAGCTGTTCTGCTCAGTCGTTACCGTGTTCCTCCTTTCTGTTGAAGAAGCAATTTTCTGACATTTATTTCTTTGAAATGTTCCTCCTTGCCCTAGATAAGCTATTCTTTTCCAGGCTCCACAGGCCTGGAAACATGCTGAATCATCAGACCCGTGTTTGTCAGGAAGGCGGAGGAGGCTCTAGGCTGTCTGCCCCGTGGCGAGCACTGCCCGGCTCAGCCGGTGTTGTAGCACTCCGTCGTGCTGTCACAGCTGCGCTGCTGTCGTGCTGAGAGCAGGCGTTAGTCCAGCTCAGAGCCCCCCACAAGTGTAACGTGGAAACTTCTGTATTTCCTCAAGCCGTGTTTTCAGCATGTACAATACCTACATTTTTCTTCAGGGCAGGGCTATTCAAATGGCAGATTCCAGGCCAGATCTGCTTCACAAATAAACTTTGCTCATACCTTGTAGGGTCCTGGATATGCAGCATTTCCGTGGGATAGTAGCAAGTGTTTCTTGCTATTATCCCAGTCTCTGAGCACAGTGAACAAAACACATTGCATATCGCTGATAGTGAGGAGCAGTTTCAGTACATCATTGCAGTTTCCATCTGCACAGTCAGCATGTATTGCATGGTTCAGCAAAGCTGAGCCTAGTGCTTGGACTTGGTTGTGTTGTCCAAGCAGGACAACTGAGGAAACACAGGAAGAACTGAGTGGCATTACTATAGAGTAACTGCTAAGCTACAGGCCATTGCCAAATGTCCTGCAAATTTGCAGCTGAAAATGGCATCAAGTATTCTGTGAGGCAGGAGAGTTACAGAAAAGCTCTTAGTTTCCTCAGTAAAAACTGTGGTTAAACTCACCTGCCTGAAGAAAGTTAGAAGAGTGACTATCCATGCGAAAAGATGGATTTTCCACCTTAGCTGCTTTATGAGTAAGCTCTGTTCTGGCAAGGGCTTTGACTCTGGTCACTGAGCAATGTAGGTACGGGTGGCCTAGATTCCTGTGTGCTGCTGTGCTGCCATAGAGCTATGAGTGACTACTGGGGAACCGAAAATGAGCTATGGTCACAGGGTGCTGATCTGGCTCAATAAGGTCTAAGCTGGGTGGGCAGTGTTTTAGAAGTTGGAAGAAATTCAGAAAGAAGGCTTGTGAGAACGACTAAAAGGGAAAACTCTGGGCCTGAGAGATTCATGATGCCCAGTCTATTTACCAAAGAGAAGGCAGGCGACAGATTCAGTCTCTAAGTGCCTGAATGGGAAGTAGTAATCAGAGTCCTTTTACCTGATGGATAAAAATATCACAAGGTCCAGTGAAGTTTAAGCAAATTCAGATTGAGAGAAGGACAGATGTGTCACAGTGAGGAACATTCAGCTATGGGAACAACTTATTTATTTAGACACTTGGCTAGATGAACCCTGTAGTGTCTTCTGGCCTTATCAGGGAAGAGACAGATATTAGACTTAGATGAACATCAGTTTTGTTTAGTAGGCTGTGCTGTGTCCTTCAGTATATAGTTTTTGTAGTTTTTAATTGAGTGACTGCTTCTGTTTGTTAAGCTGTTTTGTTTTTTGAGGTTTTTTTCCTTCTAAGCATGCATGATCATTTGCTTCCCCCCTTTTTTGCAGAGATGTCTCTTTCTAGGCATCACCTTCTTTCATGGAGTTATTTGTACATCATAAAATGAAAATGGTTTACACCTAGAATAATCTCATCAGGAGAAATAGCAGTGTAAAGCAGAGTCCTATAGCTCCTAATTAGATCGTAAGACTTTTGCATCCCTTAACTACAGGAAGGCAGCTGTCTGAAAGGCTGATGAATCCGTAACTGACATGAATTTGAGGATTACTGAGAAACCCACTGAACTGAACATGAAATTTCTGCACACCAATAATAAATGAAAGCCTTTTCATTGTTCCTAGATAAAGTGAAAGGTTACGATGAATAATAATGCAAGGGTCTAGTTGTTAAGGGTCCTGCTTCTTAGAAAAAACTCTGTTTGGACTGTTCTGCTATATAATAATAATTATAAAGCTGGTACAGAACTGTTATATCAGCTAGTTTAAACAGCTTGTCCATGTTAAGTCATTTCTTTCTGAGGACAGAAATGTGTAGGTTTCAGGAAACTAATTAGTCTATTATTTCACTGCATTGAAGCACTCCTCTATATCATTCACAAAGTATGGTGGGTAAAATGGTAGGTATGCATGTGAAAAATCTGGCTGGGAACACTCGAGAAGAAAAACAAGTCAAGCGTAAAAATACATAGTGGGCAGAGAGGAAGGAAAGAGGAAGGGGAAGGAAACTTGCCTTCAGTGTCTACTCTCTCAGGGCAGTTCCAAGCAGGACAACAAAACTCACTTGGAGGCTTCAGCATCTTCACATATAATTTTGTTTCTGTTTTGTATTTCAGAACCTCTTCCACCATCTCACAGACGTGCAAGGGAATGGGGTGGTGAAGATTCCTGATGCCAAAGGAGATGATGCCTGGAAGGTGTATTTTGATGAGACAGCTCAAGAGATAGTGGACGAATTTGCGATGCGTTACGGCATTGAATCAATATACCAGGCCATGACGTAAGATGCCTTTTGTGTAGTCCATAGTGCAAATGTTCAGTCTAATTAATTGATGTGACTTTTCTGAGTCCGAAGACTAAATTTGGTTGGTAGTGAGGGGATTGGCATTGCCAGCTACTCCTTTGAGGGATTACTGTGAGCAGGAAGAGACTGCCTATCTCTGAATCACTACCTTCCTCAAAGTCTAGAAATTAATGTCTGAAAGTGCTGGAATTAGGCATCCATCAGAGCAGTTTGTGTGAGCATCTTTACCTTTAAAATGAGTTCTAAGGCGTTACACCAACCTCAGTAGTGTAAATGAGTGTACTTTATTATTGATAATTGATCCACTTTTGTTTTAAGACTCTAAAATGTCTATTTAAACACTATCACATTGAAAAGGTATTGTCCGAGGATCCCAGTAAAGATTTCTGGTGGTGTGAGAAGGGAAGAAGTTTTGTGAAAGTGTTAATCCTACAGGTCTGTTGTGGGAATTGATACAGTCCTGTGAAAACACTGCTTTCCCAGATGCTGTTGAGAACTAGCTGTTTATAGGAAGTTTGAGTAATGGATCCACTGATTTGTACCGTTTGGAGTTAGGCTAATATAATTCTTGATCTTCAAGAGCATTTTCTTGGTCACTGTACTTGAACTTGAGTTTGGGATTAGCCCTTCTTTTAGAGACTAGTAGTACTACACCTAGCTCATTTCTTGTTTCAAGTGTAATATTAAATGCAACAGACTAATGTAAAAAAAAGTCCACATCTGAAGCTGAAAGATTTGTTTTTGAGTCAACCTAATGTCCTTGGACTAGTTATGATCTGCAGTTATGTCTCCTTGCAAGCACCCTTCTATCTGTTGATTTAAGCCAAAGTAGAAAGAAATTGCTGAAATTAATGAGATGCCTGCCGTGACTGGATGTTCTTGTCGAGGGCTTATCATGAATAGCTGCAGTTAGTCTGCCTGCACATTGTGGATATTGTTATTTCAGGGATTTTTGTAATAGTAAAAATAGGGTTTGTGTGTGGAAAATAGGTCTTTCAGAGACATTTGTTCAAAGATGGAAAAAAGAACCAGCTGGAAAAGGGAACATCATTGTTCTGTAGACTTGTTGAAAGGGACCTCTGGAGGTCGTCTTTCTTGCTCATAGCAGGGCTAACTTGGAAATTGGATCAGGTTGCTCAGAGTCAGGTTCAGTTTGTTGAAAATCTCCAAGGATGGTGAACCACCACCTCTCTCTCTTGTCCAAGGACAGGAGCTTTCTGGAGAAGAAATTCGGAAAAGTTGGAAAAACCTAGTCGGAATTTCCTGTGCTGCATGTTGCCACTTGTCTTTTTACTCTCAGATACTGTATCTGTCTCCATCTTCTTGCTAACTCTACCCTGTCTATTAATTAATGAAGATGTCAATTAGATCCCCACTACTTAAGCCTTTTCTTCCTCAAGCTAAACAAAAGCACTTGATGTGCCTTTATTGATCAGTCTCAATCTTTATTTACCAAGAGTGCCTAAATGACCTGTTGGTATATGGGTGTCATGTAGCCAGCAAGCTAACATTGAGGCATCAGTATCATATGGTTGTCTGAAATACTGGTTTGTGAATTTGTGTGAAATCCTCTCCCTGGAACTTTTTTGATTATAATTATTTTCAGGATAACTTGCACAAAATCTTATGTCTGTGATCAGCTCCGTGGGGAGAAAGCTACATTTAGAAAATTGCTCCTAAATTTGGTTTGGGAGGTTTGTAAGGATTCCTGCACAGAGAACTACTTAAAAATTGCCCAACTCTCCTGTCTGTTGGAATGAAATTCACTTGCCTTTTCTCATATCAGCCTTCTTAAGCTCTGATTTTTTTTTTTCCTCGTGTCTAACGGATTTTCTGTGATTGTTTAATCATTTCACAAGCCCAAATGCTTCTGGAATAATTTTGAGATTTCCTGCAGGAGGGTTCCTTGCACTGTAATGAGAGCAACTAAATGAGAAAATGCAGATGAGCCTGCATGCTTCCTGCAGGAGGGAAGGGTTAGCCCTAAGGAATCGAGTATCAGCGTGGCACACAACTACTAGTGTGTGATCTCGCTGTGCTCGAATGCTTTGCAATTGCTGCTGCCTCGTGTCACCTCAGAAGTTGTGGCTACCTCAAGGAGCAGTAAAACTTATAGTAATCTCCTTGTGTCAGGCTTGACTCTTGTAATTGGCATTGGGACCCAAGTTTTCACCTAATCACAAGTTATTGACAAGGAATTGTTGAGAAGAGCAGCTATTTTATAGTGTGGAAAGGGCTGTAGTGTAGGAGTTGTTCTTGTTTCTATAGTATCTATTGTTTTGATGGTATCTTTCTAAAAAACTCAAGGTGTTGGAGACTTACTAGAAGGGAGAAAGCAGAACTTGCATCTGTGCAGGGTGCTGAGTAGAGCCATGTGGCTGTTAAAGGGGTAGGAAACAGTGGGCTGAGAGCTGGTTCTGGAGACTATAGGCAGAAAACGAAGTTGTGCTATACAAGAGAGACCAGAATGACCAGGACTGTCCTCTCTGTTGCAGGCACTTTGCATGTCTCTCCTCCAAATACATGTGCCCAGGTGTGCCAGCTGTGATGAGCACCTTACTTGCCAATATCAACGCTTACTACGCGCACACAACTGCCTCCACGAATGTGTCTGCTTCGGACCGCTTTGCAGCCTCCAATTTTGGGGTATGTTTCTGTGTTTGGTGATGTTACAGCCGGACTTATTTGATTTGCCTATGGCGTTTCTGCCTTTCAATAAAGAACTAGCTCTGTTTAAGGAACGTTAGATCTGTGAGGAGCTTTAAGCTGTAGAGCTCTTCTAGACAAAGCAGAACGTGGTTTATTGTCATCTTCACACAGTTTAGATATTCATCAGTGTAATGCATTGTCATGTTTACTCTTTGTGTTCAAATTGCACTGGAGCACAGATGGTATGGAAATGAGCAAATTGTATTAAACTCTGCGTGGTGATGCTGTTGATAAAATATAACGTGCAGTCTGATGGTTTCAGAACTTTGTTTTTAAAAACAGCTACTGCTTAAAGGGGAGGGGAAGGAGGAAAAAAAAAAAGAAAAGAAAAGCCTGGCACCTAATAGTTCAACTCTTTGTCATGTAATATGTGGTGGAGTTGAGCACACTGGGAAACTATCTGCAATAGCTCGAATTCCCCTGTCAGACAGAGAATATGTAGATTTGAATGCGGAGATGATCACAATGCAAAACCAGGATCCTGTGGAGAGACCTGACTCCAAGAAGATAGTTGTAGTCATGAAACACCTGTAATACTTGTCATTGAACTAATACATAAGATCTTGGATCTGTGTCATTGCTTTGCAGTAGACCCTTTTATGCCTGTTCTTTTGCTCACCTCTGAACAGTTTCTCTAAAATATAAGCTTAGTGCAAATTGTATTCTAGATATCAGGGTTGTTTCGTTCTACCTCTACTTCAAAATGATAATGGAGTATTCTTCCAACACTTCTAGTGTTTTACAAGCTTCAAAAATAATTACAGTGTAACAGCAAATGTAGGAATCCAAAGAAAATACTGTTTGTACAATACAGTTTCCTCCCACTCTCCTGAGATCTGACACTAATTCTCTGATATCTTGCTTCTTACTCTGAGCATCAATTGGACAGTGATGATATGTGATGTTTATTGGTGTTTTCTGCTTGACAGAAAGAACGATTTGTGAAACTTCTGGACCAGCTCCATAATTCACTTCGCATTGATCTTTCGATGTACAGGGTAAGTGTCCATAAGCAGAATCTTTTCAGTAATTCTCATGGGCAGAGGGGAAACAGGCAGCTTGGATTTTTCTCATATGTCTGAATTTTGGGGTAATTTCTGTGTCTTATGGAATTGTGACCAGCTTGTTGCTCAGATGCATAATTCTGGTTTCCTTTTGGATAGCACTTAAACCATATTCTTTCTTGCATTATAACTACCTCAAGACTTCTGAAATAATTTAAAAATTGTGAACTATACTTATCTCTGATGCTCTCTCAGAAATGCAGTTGAATTAGATTAATTCTTTTGAATCCTCTTCAGCTACTTCAGGCATAAGCTACAAAGGGAGAACAGACAGATCTGTTTTCACTTAGAAAGACAGGAATCTTTCAGGGGACCCACAGCTGTGTTGTGCATATTTTAGATCTGGCAGACTCTAATCACTGTCCCTGACTCTGGATCTATAAGATGTGCTCTAAGGTTGAGATCCCACTTAGAGGGATAGAGGAAGATGTGTTTCAAACACTGGCATCGGTCTATCAGGCTTCTGAAACCCTCTAGTTTCTTTCTGTGCTATTCCAGAGTCAACATAGTCTTGCCATGTGACTTGGCTTTTTTTGTTTTTAATTCCTTCCTGGAGAGTAGAGTAAGGAAGCAGGAGCATAGAAGTTCCTTACATATTTTTTCTTTTTCTTATTTTTATAGAATACACTAATTACAAGTTTTTGTAAGGAAACAAGAGTCCTGGAAGCATTTTGCTGACACCTCAGCCTTGTGGCCCTGAGATGTAGTCAGCATTTAGGCTCACTGAAGTCTCTGCTCTTGCATATAGAGAGGAATGGTATCACGCTCAAATACCATTTCTCACATCAAATGCAAGTCCTCTCCTTTTGTCATGGCTTCCTTCAGAAACTTTCTCCCTGCCTTCTGGGGCCCCCATGTGAGAGTGGAAAAACCTTTTGATATTTAGCACTAGCTAATAACTCCAGCTATCAACTGAATGGCCCTAGCTTGTTTGGGGTATTGAGTTTCCTTCTTTGACAGGGGAGATGTTGGAATAGTTTTGAGCTGTTTTGTACCTGTGTCAACAGAAATGCAATAAATGGTGACTAATGCTGCTTCATTGAAACTTAAAAAATGGTGGCAAAATATCAGCTTCGAATTAAAAAAAAAAATCATATTCTGGGTGGTTCATCTATCTGAAACACAATAAAACATATGGAGAAGGGAAACATGAGTGGACTAAGAGAAGGAATGCATTAGGAAGACAAACAGAAAGGGACAGAAAGGGCAAGGCACAAAACAAAGATAAAAGGGATGTTGTATAATGAGCTATTCTAAAAGTGCATTACTAGTAAGGCAAGGTCCAAAGAGAGCACTGATCCACTGTATAGCAGAGGAAGAGTTACCAACACGTGGCAACAAGAAGCTGTAGTGTTGGTCCCTTTCTGTTTGTCTGGTCTTCAATAAAAACTGCATTCAGGTGTGGACAAACAAGTAAGACCTTAGGTAAGGACTGGGAAAGATTAGTGTACTTTAAATAATTTAGAGGTTATAAAATTGGTAGTATACTTAAAGAATGGGCTGAAGCCATCTGAGACCTGCTAGTGATTATTTTAAGACCCCTGAAGGGCAGGTTAAGTTCTGGAAGACCAAAAAAGGGATTACAGTTTCCAGCTTTAAAAAGAGGAGATGGCAATTTACAATTCAAATTACTCCAATTAAAATCCCCCTCACCCCAGTATTGAAACAGCAAGCTATTCATAAGCACTTATAAGAAAACAATGAGTAACCAACAATGTGGATTTGTCAAAAAGAAAGTGTCAATAGTTTTTGAATGGGCAAATATGAAGACACTATGCAAGTGCAGTTGCGTTTGTTATTTTACTTGTAGCAAAAGCAGAGTGTCAGCTGGCATGTAAGAACATGCTAAGGAGCCTTAACACTGTGAAAGGACACAGGAGGCAAAGAGTGGGAACGTAGGGAAGGGAATGGTGCCCGAGGTCAGAAAGGCGGCAGTCTGTTGCAAGAAATAGCTTGCTGCTTTGGGGGTGTGTTTCTATGTATTCGGCATATATATAACAGTGTGTGTGTGTGTGTATATATGCATGCATATATATATATTATATATATATATATATATATAAAATACTTGTGTGTGTGCAGTTCTGGAAAGGACAATGGCACTTTTAATTTCAATGGAACTCAGAGAGTGGAAGGAGAAACAACCATTACAGACAGCAGGGTGATAATGTAAAATAAAAGTGTGTTAGAGCAAAGGAGGCACTGAAGGACAAAGGCTTATGTTGGCAGATTGGGTCTTACAAGGGACCAAGTGGTTAAGATAACTTCTTGTGGTGAACAGTGCTCATTTTTCCTTCTCAATCCACTTTGTTCTTCTGGAGAGACTGCAAATATACTACACCTTTTGGTATCTCAGAAGAGAAGCCAAAAGCCAAGCAGGGAGTGCAAGAAGGAAAGGACCAGCCCAGTGGTTAGGCAGGAGGCCAGGGTTGAAGGTGGCGAGGCTGTTGCTCACAGCCTGCTCATCCTGGGGCCAAGGAAAGGCCTCCTCTCCCTGAGGGTTGTTAGTCTCCTGGCATCCACAAACTTTGCATCCATATGAGAAGCTATTAAATTAAGCAAACAGATGAGCTCCTGCAATAAAAGGCCTTATTTATTGAGCATTGTTTTGACTGGTACGAGCTTCTTGAACAGGAAATGTTTCCAAGATGCTTTCCCTATTTAGAGCATGCTTGAAGCTTTGCAGGGATCTGACTGTGCTTTCCAACAGGATTTCCCTTTTATGTCAACAGAACAACTTCCCAGCCAGCAGCCGTGAACGGCTGCAGGACCTGAAGTCTACAGTGGATTTGCTGACCAGCATCACCTTCTTCAGGATGAAGGTAGTGCTACGGGTGGGGATGGGAACGAGACCTCTGTAGCTTTGCAGCAGGAGCTGGTTTTCCATTTTTAAACTATTATTTCACGCCTCTGTTCTCCACAGAAAGACAGTGGAGGTCTTACGCTGACCCTGTAATAAACATCCACATTTTATTTCTATGTCACTGTATGATGGTTGACAAAGATTAATGCTGTTTTTTCCACAGGGTTCTTAAGTCATAAATATGGCGCAAATAACTTTCTTCAAAAAGAAAAAGGCATATTGTCTGTCTTTAGAATGATAAGTTATTTTGTTAATAACATCAGGAAGTTTTTCATATAAAATTATGTCTATATCATTTAATTGTCACAACCATCTCTTCACCATCTTTTATCTAGTAAATATTTTTAAATTTATTTCTTGGAGGGTAAGATACTGAATGAGATAGTATCCATCAATAAAGACCCAAGAGAGTTTTTGTGTATGTTACTGTGCCTGTCTTGTAGTTAAGTTTATTGTTCTGGCAGTGTGTAATGAGATTATTTTTAACTCTTGATTTCTGTTTCTAAACTTTTTTTTTTTTTTTTTAACTGCTGCAGTAGGTTAGCACACATGTTACTTAGCACTTAGCAGCTTTCATCTTTTCAAAAACAAAGCAAGTTTTCATTTGAGCTATTTCAGGAAGTGCTTAGGAGTCTAATCTTAAGCCCTTTGGTGAATAGTATTTTAGAACTTTATTTTGAAAGTCTTGATTCATACAACATGTATGTATTGAAAGTTTGGTTTATAGAAATCCTCTGAAAAGTTTAGAGGAAGTGACAACAGCAAAATTTTCTCAGGATATAGTTGTATTCTCAGGATGATGCCTGCCTATCTGTTGTAGTTTTAAAGTAGACCTGTAATTTTTTTCTAAAGTAATGTAACAATGAAATAAAAGAACTGATGTTGCAAGAGGAGAATGGAGTATCAGTTGGCAGGTCACTAAGGATTCTGGTGTGCTTTAAAATTCAGTTGAGCTGGTGAAGGAGAATGCCCTTGAAGAAACGTATTGTATTTAAAGGCATGCGAGTGTTTGGTCTTCAGTAAGACTTTCCAGATCAGATGTCATGTGCTCTGATAGTCTGTCTCATGTTCTTCCAATGGTTGAAAAGAAGGTTTGCTGGCATTATAGCAAAATCCTTTAAGTTTAGCAGAAATTGTGTGTGCCTGGCTCAGACTTTCCAAACCAAACCACACGATTTATGTATTCTGAAGAACTTTCCTTGGCACTTCAGAATCTCTCTTATGCTCCAGATGATCCTGCTAGTGCATGAGTGTTGTCACTCCTGTTTTATAGCTGGGGAGGCAAGCCACAGAGACAGACTCGTACATGGCTTCAGGTCACTGACAGTGCAAGCTCTGGAAAGCAGAGCCGCTGAGTCCCGGGTAGTTCTCAAACTGGTGGCTTGTTCTTTTTCTGATTTATGAACGCTGTTTTGTTTGGCTTTTTTTGTTGTCTCCTTGCAGGTTCAAGAGCTGCAGAGCCCACCCCGAGCCAGCCAAGTAGTGAAGGACTGTGTAAAAGCTTGCCTCAACTCCACCTACGAGTACATTTTCAACAATTGTCATGAGCTGTACAGTCGCGAGTACCAGACAGATCCTGTGAGTAACTGATAAGCAGGCAGAAATCCAAGCTTCTGATTTGCTTAAGATGATAATGAGGATACTAATTAATACAAAAAGCCAGGAAAAAATTATGTGGTGTGTAATCTTCTGAATGTACAAAACTTGTAATCAATTAATGAGCACTGGTTAGTAAGTGGAGGATGATAATTGTTTTACACTAACTAATTGCTCTGCCATTCATTTTACCAGCCTCAGCTATTTTATTTCACGAGCAGATATTTCTGAAGGGAAGGTTTGATGCAAGATTCAGTCAGCGAAAGCTAATTAGCATGTAGACTTATCAAGGAAACTGTATTTAGTTTAGATAAACTTCAAGGAGTGAAGTTTTACCTTGTTTTCTGGTACCCAGGGTTCTGCACTGGGCTTAGGATGTACCTCTAGCCCCAAATTTTTCTCAAATCCCTGAGATCTCTACTGCCCACTCTTCATTAACGCGTACAGAATGCGTCAGTGTGGATATATTAGTCAACACAAGTGACTAAAATGCAAGTAGTTGCAATTAGCTTAGAGAAAAAGATGTCTTGGCAAGTTTGCCCTAGCCTGAGCTGCTCTTGGCATGGTACATGGCAAAAGGAGGGTTGTCTCTGGCTTTGAGGCCACCAGTTACGGATGTGGTTTGGCATGTTACTGTGTTTTCTGTTAGATCAAGCAAGTTGCCAGGAGACATTAATAATTTTAAACTCTTTGGAAGAAAATGCCCAAATATACTTTGTGTTTGGAGTTTGTAAGGAACAAGGTGATCTACATTTCTCAACTTTTTCTTTCCCCTTTAAACTTACACTGTGTTTCCAATGGCTTCTTTCCCAGAACAAAAATCAGGATCTTCCTCCTGAGGAACAGGGTCCCAGCATCAGGAACCTGGATTTCTGGCCCAAACTCATCACTTTGATAGTTTCTATCATAGAAGAAGACAAAAATTCTTATACCCCAGTCCTGAATCAGTAAGAAACTTCCATGTTCTTTATGACTAATGCTAGTAGCAGTCTCTCTGTGTGCTCTGCTTTATTTGTTAAACTGCTTTCTATCTTTTCTGTCAGTTGTGTATTTATAGAAGTACTTATCTTGTCTGTCTGTCTTTCTGTCTTATTTGTCTCTGTCTATATAACTAACTTTTTGATTGGGATGGAAGAGTTTCAAAAGGTTCATTTACGATGGCGTTCGAACACAAACACCCTGATTATTACAATCCTGAACTCAGGGAGGCAACTGAAAATGGGGTGAGAGTTGTTGGTTTTTTGTTTTGGGGGTTTGGGTTTTTTTTTTTGTTGACCAATTCTGGGATGTATATTAACGCACACAGTGATGCCACGGTAACAGTGCCTTACACTGTGATTTAGGAACATGGTATTTTGTGCTGCGCTGGGAGATTGCATTGGGTGGGGTTGGCATAGCATTGCAAAGGAACCTGAAACTGGTCTGTATAACCAGCGAATGCTCCTCCAACAATCCCACAGGGCAAGAGAGAGAGAGAGAGATGTGACATTATATAATACATGAAGGGGTGGATTTTGCCCTAGAGGTTGTGGATTTAACACTCGGAACACCTGATTGGTGTTCGCCTGCCACCAATGCCTCGTAATCCTAGAAAAAACCTGGAATATGGACAAGAAAGGGAAACGGGTGCAAGTGCATTGAGGTCACATTGCTGGAGTTATTGTATACCTCTGTTTTAGGAGAGGCATCCAGTGGCTGGCTTTTTGAGCTAAAACCAGTCTCAACCAGTCCATGATCTCCAAAATCCGCCTGGTTATCTCTCTAGGGTGAAAGAAATGGCTGTAATGTTGAGCCTTTCAGCTTAAAGTTTAGCTCAGAGCTGAATAAAGAAGATCCCATTGCTCTGAAATGTGCCAAAGCCTTTCCCAAATGTCCCCTCAGGTTTCCTCAGGAGCTTGCTGTTGGGAAGATCAGTGCAGAGGTCATGTGGAGTCTTTTTGCCCAGGATATGAAATATGCCATGGAAGGTAAGAGAATTTCTCACTGCTGCTAGCTGACCTGTTGTTACTAATCTCCTATTCTCCATCCATATGGTGCAAACGAGGCTTAAGCAAATTAGTTGTACTGCTGTTTGGAGCAGGGTTTTCTAGTGTTTTTTTTGTGGACAGCTGCTTTGTGGGTGAGAATTCAGACTGAGCGCTGCATGACAGACTCCAGGGGGTCTAGACCTGTGTGTTAGGCTGTGTTGCAAGCTGTTTATAGTCATCCCAGCTGGTTTAAAATAAGGAATTCACCTTGGCCTCGGGACATGATGCCCTAGAACAGCAGCAGCTTCTTCCTGCAATGTACTGAGATAGGAAGGGCTGGAGAAGTAGGTGGGCTCTGGGTTGTACCATGGCTGCAGTTCTCTGTATGATATGCTGTAGGCTTTGTCTAAGTGATGAGCAGAAATGTGCTGCTAAAACAAATCCTGCTGCAGACATCCTCATCTTGAATAAATCTTTGCATAATCCCAGCAGACTCCTAATAAAGGAGGAATTTACAGTTTCTGAAAATATAAGTTAGACATGCAGAGCCACCAAACTCCCTGAAAGAAATTTTGCCATTTGCAGTACTCTTCTTACAGTTTATTACAGGGTCTGAATATGGTTTTTGTATTTGTTTGCAGAGGGCAGACAGCTTCTTACGAGGTTCAGAGAGCATCCAACTCCCACTGTCTCTGCAGCTGTAGTGGGAGCTGTTTTCTCAGTATTTTGCAGGGTCAGGCCTTTACAATCATCTGTAAGGCAACAGTCTAATAAAACAGAAGTGCCTGTGCTGCCTGTGTTATTCAGTGTGCTAGCCGTAGTTCATATTCCAAAAACAAATAAGTTACTAATTTTGGTCACTCACAAGATTACCCTCAGTCCATTTGCCTCCAATTTGATCTAAGTTCGCTTGTAGGACCGACAGCCCATTAAGCTCTTATTTCAGACTGTTAGAAGAAAGGTGCTGCCAGCTAAGTTTCTTGCGTGTTGTTCTGCAGGAACAGTCTTGGGGGCTTGCTCTGTAAGTGAAGAGGATAGACCCCATCTATTTCTCAGTCTCTGTCAACATAACAGGGCTGGAGACTGTGCTGTGGACACCCTTTGCCAGCTCTAGGCTTGACTTGAGCAGGCTGCAGGTCTCGATGAAGTATTATCACTTCTGTTTTAGGAACCTTTTAAATACATTTGTACCCCACAGCATCTTTATCTTGCGAGGTTGCATTGATCTAAGAACAGACATTATGAACATGGGACTAATGAAGTGTCTCTCTTGTAGTAACTGGCACTACTGGCTCCTGTATTAGAGATAAGGCAGCTGTGATTACTTCACGTTCACTTTCCCTAGAAACTGCTCCTGCAAACCCTTTTGGCTCCCCTCTCCATTTGTCCTTATTTACCCCTGTGCATCCACCCTCAGGAAATCATAATGCATTTTGCTCTTCTGCATGTTGAAAGTGCCATATCTTCCTCCTTTCCCACCAGCCTTGAGAATTGTATCTCTATGGATCTAGTTGCTGACTCCTTTTCTGAGATTCCCATTCCCCATTGCATCTAAAACATAGCTGCCAAAAGTTGTACCGATTCTGTCTGTATCTGACTGAATCTGATTGATTTTTTTTTTTCCCTCTTTTTAAATGTCTCCATTAGATTGTCAGTGCCCAAGCTCACTCTGCCTCCCAGGTTTTCTCCATTCACATCTCATACCTTTTCCCCTTTGTCCATGTCAGTGACTGTCTTCTGTGGTGCAGCTGGGCTTGTTTTAGCTTTTCCTGGCATCCTTCTGTTCACTTGTGAGCTCCTTAAGACAAGAGTTGGCATGATGTTTCCACCCATGAGTTCATCAATGCATAGCAAACACTTGCTAAAAGAGCATATATCATAAGAGTTTCCCTCTTCAGAGTATTTCTTGCTGAGAAGGGTTGACGCAAAGTCAGTTGATGGACAGGGAAGGGTTTGCATTTTGAACTAAAGATGAAAAACTGCATGGTGTATGTATTTGTACTCTATCTGTGCAAGTCCTGTGGGAGGGCTGAGCCAGTGGTAGAGTGTATGTTGGTGTGTGTCTCTTCCAACTATATATTCGAGAGATCCTCAAGGTGTAGAGTTCTGTTTGAGGCAAGTGTGATTCCCCACTTCTTTGCTTTCCAAAAACTTCAACGATAACTTTCAGAACAAGCTTACAGTAATTCAGTTAAAGGCCTTACTATCCATGTTTTAAATACAGGTGCTTCGATTAGCTCACTGCATTTTTTTTTAAATGGGACGTGGGGGACGGGGGGAATGGTATGAAGGGTAAAGATCAGATTTGCTGTCCTCGGCTGTATAATTTCTCAGTTTAACTCACTAATTTCTCTACCAGTTTAACTGTACTAAAAGTTTCACATTCCTGTCTTTGGGTTGCATAGTAGTCCATGGGTACACTTCTGGTGTGCTCTGAGGTCTGTTTGTGTCGGAAGCTCTCTGCTACAAAAGCTGGTCTGTTTTGTGGAGATGTGTGCATATGAATGCAGAGTATAATACCTGCTTCTAACTTTCTTCATGGTGTTTTCCCTTATGTTTTGTTCTTAAGTTCTGGATAACATGAGCTCATTCACTTCACCAAGTGGTAAGTTCAGGCTCTTTAGTAGAGTTTATAGTCGTGAGTAGGCAAAGATTTTGATCTGTTACCAGTAGTTATAGTACCTTGGATGTGGTTAATATTAGCTTTAGCGTCCTGTGGTTTTATGCCACTGATGAACAGATCTGCAAAGACGACTTGGAAGATTGTACTGCTGCTGCAGAAATGGTGGGTATGTGCTGTTTGGGAGATTCTTCTTCTCACTAGTCATTCCTGTTGTTGTTTGATGGTACCCAGTATGCTCAGCAATTCTGGGGGAGAGTCCTCGTGTTGGGTCCCAGGCACTAAGCTGTAGGCAACATTCAATGGAGAATAACTGCTGAGGTTTGAGCTCTAGTTAGTGTGTGGGTCTGTTCCTTCCCTGCTGTCTGTGTGACGCCTGAAGATCTGTGGCTTGTTCACTCTGCAGTGGCAGTAAGTTTTCTTTTAACTTAAATGCTGAGCAATAGCTTTGGTGTAGAAAGAGTGGGGGCCTGGTTGCATGAAACTGCCCTCTCCCTCATTCCAGCTTGGTGCTTCCCCATTGCTCTCCAATATACAGTGTGAAGAGAACTGCAAGATTCAGGGAGAAGACAGCTTCTCTGAGCTGGAGAGCAGCTCCTGGCTGCATGAGTCCTCTTCTTTCTGTGCAGGTGGCAGCTAACAGCATCTTTCCCAGCTGGAACTTAACCCCCATATGCACTGAGCAGTCTGTGTAGAGCAGTGTAAAAATGCTAATATATAGGAGCAGTGCACTGCACTACTCAGTGCTGTTAGTGGGCAGGATGTTTTAGGAGGAGGAAGCAGAGACCTCAGTGAGATGCAGACCCTAGGCTGAGTTAAGCTTTTTTTTTTTTTTTTTTTTTCCCCCTGGGAGTCTCTAAATCTGTTGCCTTGTGAAAAGGACAGCCACTTTCAGAGAATAAAGTATGGAAGATATCTAGAATACAATGCTTGGGGACTCCAGAACTGGAAGTCTTGCTAGTTCAGGGGTGCTGCAGCGTGTGTCCTTTGGGCACCTTTAGAAGAGTAAGATTGCTAATGTTTGAAATGTTCAGATCATAAAAATGAAACGCCTCTTCCCAATTTCAAATGTGTTTTGGAACTGGTAGCAGTAGTGACGGCAGCAGCATGCTGGAGGTGGCTGCTGGAAGCGAGTACACTGGAGGCCCATCTTTTGCCCCTGTCTGCCTCCCCTAAGGAGACTCAGGTGCTGAGACATGGCAGCAGCTCCAGGATCTACCAGACCTGTCTTCTTTTTCCTCTCCCCAGAAGCAGTGACAGCTCAGGGCACTGTGAACGGAAAACCTGGCACTTCCCTCCTCACTGGCAAAGGCAGTACAGGAGGAGGCATTCAGAAGCGCCTCCTGTTCCCCATCAGCCCGAGGGTAAAACAGATCAGATAGAAATGTTGCGTGGCCCAGATTTGTCTCGCCGGATCATCCTGCTCTGTAGGGAAGAGCACAATTTTTTCAGGTCACACAGTTAGCTTCACCTCTGTGGCACTGACTAGTGCTCAGCAGCTGGATAGCCTCCTCATGAACCCACTTTGGGCTGACAGATGAAAGTAAACTGGAGTTACTAGTTTTCTTGCTATCTCCCGTGAAACCTCCATAAACCAGAAAACACATGCTCCCCAAGCAAAGAGAGATTCTGCTCTTACTTTATTAGGAAGACATTAAAAGACAGTAATAGAAAATCAATGTCCTCCTTGACAATGCCATTTCATCTTGTTTTGGACACATCAGCGTTAGGAAAGTTGTAAATGGGAGGCATCTCTGGTAGGAACAGACTGAGTAGACTTGGCAGGAAGGGCTGAAGTAAATCATTCTGCCATGATCTGACTTCTAATATGGGAGATCAAGTGCACATGTGGATGCCAACTTTCTAAAGTGTTAACACCTCAGCAGCCTAGGTAGCTATTAGCATTTTTTTGCAGAAATTCAGCATTTGCTTGAAATTAATCCAAGAAAAATAGGTTGACTATCAAAAGAAAAATCCACCCAGTGCGATCTGTTGGTTTGTGGAGTAAGGACATGGTGGAAGACCTATTCTCTGCCTCAAAAATAAAACTGGACATAACATTGAAAAGCATGCTGCTAGGAAGCAGTTCCCTATTAATTCCTTAATAATATTGCCTCAGTGACCCTAAAACTCTCCTCCAGAGAAGACTGTTTGCAGATGAAATCTTCAGATGAAATGTGAGAATGTTACAGAACTTGGTGGTTTTTTGAGGATAAAACACAGCAGTTGCTGGAAAATATCTGTGTACTTTTCTGCTGTTGCTGCCGCTAAGCTCTATAAAAGCCAGCAGGTTATAAAGCAGAACCCAAATCTGCTAAGATAGATGGCTCTTAGGCTCTTCAACTTTTTCTGAAATGTGTAACAGTGCGAGTGTCTGAAACACAGGTTGCTTTGTGTGAAAGGTGTAAGTGCAATTTTATGAAATATACCTCTGGCTAGTAGCTGATGTGCTTCCATGTCACCTTCAAGTGCTCTGAAACCTTTCTCTTTACAAAGAGTGTGGGTGATCAGAACCCTACAGGGGCCATTGAAGGGGGGAAGGCAGATGGTACAAGCTGGTGGTGATGAGGGGTTTCTGGCTTTGTTGGTTTTCTGTGTGCTCCAGCGTGTTTGGTTGTTGTAGTTCACTTTTGTCTTTTCTCTGTCACAAGCCCCACCTTTCTTTCGTATACGCAAAGGTCTCTTTTATGGTGGTAAGACCTCTCTTTCTTTTAATTTCCCTTTGTTTTGTCTCCTTAGTGTCAAGCCTCTCCTTTACTGCATAGATGGTTAGATAGCAATCCCTGGGTTTATGCTTCTGTGGCTGCTTTGCATCTTTCTCTTCTGCAGTTTACTAGTGTTTTAAATGTCCTACCACAGGAAAAATGCGTATCAGGAAAAGGCTTGAATTAATTGCTTCTAGTGCACTGCTTAATTTTGAGGAAATAGGTCTGATTGAGTCCTTTTCACCTTACTTTTTACCTACAMCACTTTAACCCCCTTTGTCACCGAAATCGCCTTTTGGTAACACCTTGGCTGCTATTGTATGCACCACGTTTTTCTCAGGGTTGCATGTTGGCAGTCAATGTCTTGGCTAGGAGAATTTTGGAAAAGAATTACTGATGATCGACTTCCCTTGTTGTGTGTGTGATGCAAAAAGCAGAGTGGTCAAGCCTCCCCTCAAACCTCTGACCTAAGTGCCATTAGACTTATCACAGTGAATGTGTTATATTGGCCAGACTGTTTTTAAAGCTACCTCTCCACCCTTTACAGGTGATGTGATTCACACTTCAACCACAAGCGCTGCTGGCTTCTGTGTAAATGATACTTAGGGAGGTGGATAGTCCCTTTGTGGGGGGGTTTTGAATGACTTTTGGATGATGCCTTCTATCTGCAGGAGCAGAGCTGTTCCCGTATAGGAATTGCACCTCTGTAGCACCACATACCAAAGTTAATGAAGTTATAATCATCCATTGATTTCCTCCTTCTTGCAGGGAGCTAAGCGGGCGGTGTTATTGTTATTTTTGTTTCCAGTTTTAGATCTACAAAGAGAGCTTATCATTTTCTTCTGCAGTTATTTCTGAGGGAGGTCAGCAGTTCAGACTCTGAGGGAGGAGCATGTTTCCTTAGTGCTCAAGAAAGATATTAGCTTTATTAAGCTAAAACGCCAATGTACTTTTGTTCCTCTGCTTCCAATAAAAGCAACTTCTCTGTGGAGAGTAATGGATCACAGCACATGTGTAAAGTGGTAGCACATATGAAGTAATTTGTCCATCAAACCATTATCCCCTGGGGATTATGTCTGTCTGTTTGATATCAGCTGTTTTAATTTATTTAAAAAGAAGGTTGGGTTTCTTTTTTTTGAAGATTGTATCTGTGTGGATCTGCTAAATGTGAATTGGAAGAATTAGGAGGAAATCTATTATGCTGTGACAGAGGTTTGCAAACAACTCACTGGAGTGTTCCACTGCTTTGGGAGTTGATGAAGCTTGTGAAACAATTATGCATGAAAGGTTCCTTGTTTTTTGTGTTTTCATTTGGATAACTCATAACTTATTTGGCCTTTCTTCTTATGCATATTGCTCAAGCTTCAGAAGAGAGGTGGGAGTTTCTTCATGTTTTGAAATAGTTGCAGGTATTCACATTTACATTAAACTAGACAATGATAATGTAAAATAAGCTTGTCTGTCAGGTTACTGCTTGGAAAAGCTGTGACGATTTTACATCTTTTAAGGCACATGTTCAGCTGATCAATACCTGTAGCGTGTATTGTTCACGTATGTATATATCTACCCAGTTACTGGGTACTTGTACTGCAGTACTAAATCAAAGTCATTCAAAGTTGAGAGAGACTTCTATTTTTTTTTTACACGTTCAGATCCAGTCTACACATATAAGCAGCGATGCATTTAGAGACTTACATTAGTAATGACATAACCACACAAAAGCTAGGAAGTTGAATTTAAAGACAAATCCTAGATCTTATTCCCTTCCTTTCCTATGCTCATGCGAGCTTTTGGAAAAATTCCTAAGTCTGTACCCAAATCATGTACATTTTAGCCTAATATCTAAGACCATAGTCATGGCCTAGCAGCTTACTGTGGTGCTAGAGTGAGCAAACTGAAAGAAGACTGGCACGAAGTGTATTCATGCTGTTGAAGTCTGACAGAAGAAAGAAATGGATACAGGCAGCGCAGCACTGGTCAGCTGATAATTAGGATCATGGTTCACACAAAGCCTAGCTGCTGTGAGCCCTCCATTACCATTATGAAAGAAAGTTTAATCTTACTCTTTTCAAAGACGAGTTTGAAGAAAAGCAGTGCAGTAGGAGGAGCTTCTTGTAAGCTCATGAGCAGTGGCCTGGGAGAAAGCATGAATATGCTTTTTGGAGAACTTAACAAGTAGGTTAAAAACAGGGCTTGTGGGCTGATCAGAGGTGGGAGTCAACTGCTGAAAGATGGTAATGTGGAAATAGTCTGTGAAGGGCCTTGGAAACAATGACATGAAGCATATGTTTCTTGTGAGAGAGGAAAGGGAGTGGTGGTCCAAGGAGATGGTCTCTGCAGTAAAGTAGGTCTGAGTATGGCAAGCGCCTTAGCTGTATAGGTGTATGAGAAAGGTCACATTATAGAGACAGGTGCATTATGCAGAGAGGAACTGCATTGTTCAGACATAGCCTGGGTACAAAGACATATGGAGAAGCTCAGGTCAAGCAAGAGGGTCAGGTTGCAGGTCTCAACAACAGCATGCCATGTAGTGACCACAGTGAGCAGGAACAGCAGCTGAGGTGGCTTTGAGGTGTAATGGCAATAGTTTGCTTTAGTTGTGTTGGGCTTTGCGAATGTGGAGATGAGGGGAGAGAGACTGAGATTTCATCTTGCAGAGAAGAATATAGCCTGGAATAGAGATCAAATCAGTCACATTTGAGTTTGTGTTGTGGGATGGAGGGGAGAGTAGATGGATGATCTTCTAAGGGATAGGCTGAAGCAAGGACTAGAAGCTACAGGAGAAGCAGGAGATGGGCACAAAGTCTGAGGGGAGTAAAATTTTCAAGAATTATGCTCCACCCTGTTGATAGGCTGAGCAGGGGCATATGGAGCTCTGGTTCTGAGGTTTGGAAGAGGTCATTTGGATCAAGTGTAATTTGAGTGTTATAGGTAGGAGATGAGAGACAATCTGTGGTGGAATGAGACAGACTCCTAGTGTTGCTTGTGCACGGCATATTCATTGAATAAGAGTGGAGAAAGGGTGAACAGTTAAAGACTGGAGACATGAGCAGTGGGTTGCTTTTGCAGATGGAGGAAACTAAAGTGTGCAGGTGTTGAGGGGCATGGAAGAGTATGAGGAGAAGGCTGGGAAGAATAAATTGGGCAAAAGGGAAGTGAAGCAAAGGCAAAGAGTCATTAGGCTAAGTTGAGAGGAGGAAGAGAGCAGATGAACAGGCACAGTAGTGGGTAAGTATAGACAGATTTGTGAGGCTTAAGAGCAAATCTGAGCTCTTTTGGGCTGTGTAAGCTGGCTTCAAACCCATTTGTTACTGGGAGGGTAATCCATATGCAGAATGTAAGGTAAAATAATAATAACTACTTGAGGTCAAGCTGGTGATGAAAAGCCATATGAGCTGTGCAGGAGATGTGTGGAAATGATATGCTGTGGCAATCCAGAGAGTCTCTTTGTGATGCTGGGGAACATTCTGTGGCCATGTTAGAGACGTGGAATGGAGTATTTCTGGCTATGTATTGCCTCTCTTTAGGGTACAAGGAAGGAAAAGGTCTTTCTTGTGACGCTACTTATACCACTGAGAATTCAGCTGCAGATCAAGTTGATGTCAAAGTGGCTCCAGTAATTGCTGAATTCATGTTAGCTGCTTTCCAGCCTTCACAAGGCAGAGTTGGACAGGGGAAGATTTAACATGCTGTAGTGAAAATGTTTGAGAGGACCTATGTAAAGAATTCACAACTTGTCTCAACTTACTCACGACTGACACTGTCAAACTAAAGAGCTTCATTCTCTCTACTGTTGTCTCTTAGGGAATGTAGTGTAACATGTATGTGTTGCCTTTGTTTATAGCTAAGAATGGACAGATTCACTCTCCTTGATTTATTTCCTGCAAGAGTAAAATCTGGACATCATATGTTAAACGGAAATACCAAAACCTCTTAATAAGTGGAAGCATTAGTTGGAACTACAGAAATAAACTCCAGAGCGCCAGCTGTCAAATGCAGAGAAYGCCTGCACACCGCTGAAATCTTGCATCATTGAAGATTTTATGTTTCTATAGATGCTTTGTGCTCAAAACCATTGCATACTGCAGACATGCTTTGTAAGACCATCCTGTGTCTGTTGCAGCAATAGTGGTAAATTCAGACCTAACTGCTATTTTTTTTCCTTCCTTACAGAGCATGAGAAACACAGGCTGTGTAAAAGTGCAGACTATATGAATTTACACTTCAAAGTGAAGTGGCTGTACAATGAATATGTTCGTGATCTGCCTGCCTTCAAAGAAAAAGTGCCTGAATATCCAGCGTGAGTGTATCGAATCTTCTGTAGTAAACCCCCACTCTGTATCTCCTTTTGTCATTTGATTCTCCCGTGGTTCCTTCATGATACACTATTTCACCACTCCTTATTTTCTACATTTACATGCATGTTTGTCCCCTCTGGTGTTTTGTGCCCCTGTCCCTGACACAGTTCAGTCCCTTGTTGTACAGTGTCTCCCATAGGTCTCAACAGATTTAGCAGGGGCGTGAACAGTCTTTAAACTATTCTGTGCTTGTAGTGTGGGCTTTGGTCAGTTCTCGAACGGCAAATGTTCCCTGTCATCAGAGACCCTCTGAGTAGATGCCCCAAATGTATGCAATCTCTGTGTCTCTAGACAGGTGCTTACATTCTTGTATTAATAGATACAACTTTACACACACACACACACACACACACACACACTGTATGTATGTCTGTGTGCATGTGCATGGTATCTCATATATGCATAACAGGATTTGTAAGTAAAGGTAACTTTTTTATAAGACCAGGTGGTTTAGTTGGAAACATCAGATAAGCTTTTCCTCTTAAGCTCTAGCAATTGTTCTCAACTTTTATTTAACTTTAAAAGAGAGGGAGTAGATTTCACACCTGAAGGAGGTTTATGAGCACAAAAGCTTGTCTGAGCAATCTGGAAAGAATATGGTACCAGAGTTTGCCACCTTGCCTAAGGTAAGAGCAGGTATGTTGTTTCTGACCAGTGTCTGTCTAACTGTTTTTTTAAAGACTTCTAGTGATAGTGGCTCTCTATCCCCTTCAAGCAGCTATTTTCCTTGTGCTTCAGTGTTATCCCTTTCATCAGGCTTTGGGGGTTTGGGCCCCCCTTCCCCTACAAATCTTTCTTGCTTCAGTTTGAGCTTGTTATATCCTGTCCTACCAGCCTGGGCATGGAAAACAAATTTTTCCTGTTTTGTGAGAGTCACCTGTTGTTCTCCTGTCCCTTCCCAGTCTTCTGCCTGTTCCCATTTGTTCCTAGCTTTCCTTGCGAGTGAGGTTTTCTCACCTCTCTTCAGCTGGTCTGTGTCTGGACGTGCAACACCCACGCTTGAATACGACTGTTCCATCTAGACCTTGCCTTGTATTGTCTTGCGCGCAGTGCTGCAGTTCTTGCATGCCAGGGTGATGGCAGTCTTTTTGCAATGGTATTGCCAGTGCCCAGGCATCCTCAGCAGCGTCCTACCTAGCTATTGTTCCCATCCTGTATTTGATTATTCACTGCTGTCTAAATATAGTGCTCTGCACTTGCCCCTCTTGCTTGGACTGCCTATCCAGTTTGGCATTTTGAATTCTCTTCCCATCCTCCACCGTACACAGTCCCTCGAGCCTGGTGTTATCTGCATGTTAATAAGACTGAGGCACTCGGTGTAATTGCTCGGCTTGGGCTATGGGCCTTGCTTAACAAATCAGGTCAGAGAGAGGCATTAGCTGAGTGAATARGGTGCTGGAGTGACAGTCTCAGAAGGCTTATCTCTTTGTGCCTCTGAGTCAGTGCAGACTTAGGCAAGCAATCAGATATTCTTAGTTTCATTTTTTTTCTCCTGTGTAATCAGGATAACGATGCTCAGGTTTTTTTTGCAGACTGTTCTGCTCTGCTTGTCTTTGTGGTAGAGCTCCTTCAGTGCTCCTGTACCTGTGCAGTGTCTGGTTTTCCTTGCTACTTCACTCATATTTTAGTACAACCACCACATTGTCAGGCACAAGTAGTGTTTATTTCAAYCATGGTCTTCACCTGTCACAAAATATCCCCTTGATATCAATTACAGCAATGTGCTGTTGTCTGTTTTGCTCAGTCACCAGTGTTTTTAGTCTTGCAGCTTCTTTAAACAAAGGAGTCCATGCATCAGGTTTGCACATCAGTAAACTCTTTAGACAAAACCAAATTGCTGCTGTCCAGGAAACAGCTGAGATGTCTGTCTACTAGACAGACAAGAGGATATCCATAAACTCTCTTTTCTTTTTGGAGCTGTAAGAGACTATTCTTCTGATAGCCTTGGGACACAATTGAATAAGGTGAAGGCTCCAAAGTAGTGAAACTGAATCTTTTTTATGCTCCCCTTATTTTCTGAAATTCAGCAGCAATTTCTGAACCTGAAGTAGAAACATAGCTGAGAGTGGATCTTTAAAACTTCCTCTTCACTTTTTAGCTGCCTGCTAAAAGCTGTGAAGTGTTAGTTTCCAAAAAAGCCTTTCTATTTAGACACATAAAGAAATGTTCTATATTTTGTTGTAATATTGATATTGTCATGCAGCTAGTATTGTAGCTGTACTAGGGACTAGCTCCTCTCTGGTGGGGAAAGGCATTCCTGCCTTTGAAATCCTGTCTTGTTCTTCTGGGTCACTTTATCGAACATCGTATCTGCTCATCTGACTCTTGGAAATCCTGCCTGCTTTCTTGCCTCTGCAGTTGCCAAGGCCCATTGGATGTTCATTGGGCACCCACATGCATCAGCACAGCAAACGAGCAAGATTAATTCACCTGTCAAGCCTGAGACCACAGAAGCCAGGCTTGTGGCCAAGCTGAAACTACAGCCTTTTGTGCTACCTTGCTGTTGTGCAACCAAGAGCAGCACACTTGCATTTTATCACAAAGCACTGCTCCCTTTCCCTGCAGGCAGGACTGAGGCGTATTCTGTACAAAAGTTGTTTGGAGACGTGGGCTGTGCTGTCTCAAGTCAGGCTGTGCCGACCCCTGCAAGCACAGAGCGTTCGTGCAGCGGCAGCGCCAGCCTCTGCCTTGTGTGCTGGTGCGTGAGTCATTACCCCGCTTGCTTCTAGATCGATAATTGAAAGCGACAGGACGAAGGCGATATTTGCCATATAACAACATTCTGAATCTATTTCTTAATGGAATCAAATTATTTTTACTGGCTTTGTGCTAGATAATTTTGAAYGTCTTTTTGGATATGTTGCCTTTGTGGTCCCCAGTGTCCCTCCTCACTTGTTCAGCAGCCCAAAAACTGATGGTAAAACACTGTAAGGGATACTTGGCCTGAGATAACTCTAGGGTTTTGTTATAGCTCAAAGCATATTTTGCTCCTGAATGTGCCCAGGAACTAGAAATAATTATAGATGATTTATAATCTCTTGTGTTTTACTGCCAGCCGGCAAAGGGCAAAGTTGAGAGTGGATTTGCAAATGTGGTTACGGAATTTCCTGACCTGACCTGAGTAGTTCACTTCACACTTGAAGGTTCATTTTAAACCTTTTTCTGGACCTAGATAAATTTTTTTTTTTTTTTTTTAATGGCAGGGCTGGGAGAGGGGACATGACAAAATCCCAAACCACGGTGTCCCTTTCTTTACTCACCGTCTTTGTTTAGGCAATCTGGTGAGACAGTAAAATATATGCAGTTGATTTTGTATATCAACATATGATAGCCATAAAAATGGGCAATGACTGTTCTGAACGCTGCATGGCCCTTTCTTATGGATATGGTGCAATAACCAAGGATGGATATGGTGCAATAACTAAGGATGAATGATAATCRTGAAGTAGTTCTACTTTTCTCTATGCCAGAAGCCACAATTTTGGCTCTAGCAAGTAGTGCCTTCTATCCATTGAGCTATGACATAGGTGAGGCAGCCAGCAATGTGCAGCCAGGGAACTCTGAAAGAGGCGGAGGATTTTGTAGTTGCTTCCTTGTAAACCGTTGAGTTCTCTTGCAAGGATTGAGCTATAGCTTCAAAATGTGCTATTGTAGTTAAAAACAAAATGTTGAAAGCACGAGAAACTTGCAAAGCACAAGAACTCCCAAATATGCTGACTTCTGAGAGCTTGTACTGGCAGTCGAAAGGAATTTTTCAGGAACATGGGAAGTCCATATGTCTACGACAATTTTGCTCTGTTGCTGTCTAAATTGAATAGTGCTGCATAGGCAGGTTGCTGTCGGCATTTAACACTGTGTCAGTTACAATTTCCAATATTAGCATCGATGTGCTTTATATTCCAAAGCGTGGAGAGTATTTAAGGCTATCCACTGTGCTCTGTCTGTGAATTTGCTCTTGATCTCCCTCTCATGTCTGGCACATGCTTTCATGTTCTTTGCAAACTCAGCCCATAATTAGCACAATCTGTATGAACACAGCTGCTTGTTTAGAGGAGGTTGTACTCTGTTGTGAAGCTCATATAATAATCCTTTGTATGGACTGAAATCACACATGGGCACTTTTTTCCTTATTTGTGAATGCTGTTTAGTAATATTTAAAATTAAGATTTGCTTCAGCTGCAGTACATTGGCACTTGCACACGACAGATCTGAATAACAAACCCTAGACAGACATTTAAATAAAGGCTTAAGTGCTGTGTTTTTGCTTAAACATAGACAATACCCCTCCCATTTGTGCTATGTGACTATCTCAAATAGCAGGGAACAGAGGGATGACCTGCTCTCCAAGCTCTAAGGTCCCTTCACTGAAGCCATTTCTCACCTTGCCTGTTTATTCTGTGCTGGCACCACCTCACATAAGGCATCTCCCTGAGACAGAGCAGTGGCTGTTTTAATAGCTTCTTCCTCTGCAACCTCTCATATTCTGCTCTACCATTTAGCTTTTCCTCCCAAGTGAGGAGATGGGATGAATACAAAACTTGTCCTGCTTCTAGGGGCTGCTGGTCTCAGGGACTTGGCCATGTTGCAAGGCTGTCAGGCTGGCACTTCTTTTGTGAACTGAATTTATGCTTCTTTAAAAGAAGGCAATGAAGTGCTGCTTCAGGGCTGGCCAGCTTCCTGCAAGCCTTAGAGGATGAGCCGTGCTATCATCAGAAGTTAATCTTACTCAAGCACCCTCACAGTCAGATCAGCAGGCCAAAGAAATGGGAGGATGTTCTGGAGAAGGCTTGGGGAAGAGGGGAACAGCATTAAAGCAGAGAAAACTTCTAGCCTCAATTCTCCCTTCTGGCATTCCAGAGCTGTGCCTGTATCTGCAGATAAAGTGGCAACAGGGCCCTGGAAAACAGTGTCTTTTCCTCCCTTCATACTCATTTGCATCTCTTACATGCAAAATGGTAGGTTCAAATGGAGTCCAAATGGAGTATGCTGTCTCTCTCTCTACACACAAACAGTGGGTATGGAGGTCTCCCTTCTCTTGTATAACAGATGGATGAAAGGGGAGGAAAAGGGAATAAAAATGCTCCGAGATGCTGAAAAGGTAAAGAAGGAACCCAAGGGAAAAAGGGGAAGGTATCAAGGAAGAGGAAATAGAGGGGAGAAGGACAAAAATAGAACAGAACCAGCAGTCTGCAGAGACTGGGCCGTGCCATGTTCTGCTGATTCAGCCCAAGTGATGGTACAGGCCCTACTCATTGGTAGTTTGTGTACCAGTAAAAGCATTTGGGGGGACTTTGGCTGGATACATAGATAATAGCATTCAGGCAACTAACAGCAGCAAGCTTTCATGAGGCTTACTGAAACAGCACCAACGGCCTGACAGTGTTGTTTGGGAAAGAGGAGGGGCAAGATGTTATTCTGAGGGCATTTAGATGATCTGAACAATCGCTGGATGCTGCAGGGACGGGTATGTCCTGGGGAAAGGTCTATTTGGGGTGCTCTATTTCATGCTGTACCTTGTTGTCTTTCCTGTCCCTCCTCCAGGTGGTTTGAGCAGTTTGTGATGCAGTGGCTGGATGAAAATGAAGATGTTTCTTTGGAATTCTTGCAYGGTGCTCTGGAGAGAGATAAAAAAGATGGGGTATGTAGGTCACTGAAAGGAGGACTGTGGTATTCATTGCCCAGAACCAAACAATAACACTGTAAATTCAGCTGTCATACAAAGGGATGATGCAGTCCTTTTTGCACTAGGAAACTTGTTTATCATAGTACTTTTGTGTACAGGTCACAAAGAGCTGTTTTAAACTAATAGTGAGGTGCAAACCATTCATTTATGCCTCTTGTGTTCTGCTGCTGTTAATCTTTCAGCCAGTGGCTTGGTGCTCTCTCATCTCCTTGTGTTTGTGAGATATGTAATTGAAATATAAGGCATTTAGCATGTGCTTAATCACAGCAGTGAGAATATGACCTTAATCCACCTACAGACTAATCTTGATTTGCTGAGTATTTCCAATGGGGAGCAYGAACCTTGCAGTTTGTTCAGTGACTGTTGGTGCTGTAGCCTGTGATGTGATGCTATTGTCAGCATTTCCCTTAATGTCTACGTTAAAAATCTTAAAAAAAACCCTCTTCACTCTCTTCTTTACTCGTTAACTGACAGGCAAACAATGCATTTCATTAAGGATCTCAGCATCACACTGCATTTCCTTAGTGCTTGTCAAATCCTAGCTGGTGAAGGACGATAAACCTATAAAACCAACAGAACTGGCTGTTTAGCTCCTCTGGGCCTCTTGGAGAGCTTATGACTGATTCTGAGGAAGTTCTGGGTTTTTGTGAAGTTATCCTGCCTCCAGGACTGCAGATGACAGAGATACCCATGAAATGCCAGCTGTGTATTTCAGACCTTTCCATCTGAGAATGACTCTGTGTGCTTCTGTTTTAGTTCCAGCAAACATCCGAGCATGCTCTGTTCTCCTGCTCAGTGGTGGATGTCTTCACCCAGCTCAATCAGAGCTTTGAGATCATTAAGAAGCTGGAGTGCCCAGACCCTGTCATTGTTGCTCATTACAATAGGAGATTTGCTAAGGTAATATCCTCAACATCCAGCTGTTTGTCTGCCCTTAGCGAGATGAAAAATAGGGTCCTTCAAAACGTCATACTATTTGGTCTGTGGTTTTGACTTGATTTCCTGGAGTTCTCCTGCAGTGATGGGGGACAAATAACAGTACTGACACCTTGTCTTCACAGACAATTGGGAAAGTGCTGATGCAGTATGCTGACATCCTCTCCAAGAGCTTCCAGTCCTACTGTTCCAAGGAGAAACTGGTGAGTCGTGATGAATTCCTCCTCCACCCTGAGGAATCACGTAATTGTCCTGATAAAACAAGTTTCCCTGCACGCTGCATCTGATCACATGGATGATGTAAATATGATCAGTACTGTTTTTATCATCATCCCTGCACTTTTGTGGATTGAATTCTGGCTTAGCCATAAAATAAAACTAGACCACGGAGGTGATCTGCAGGGCTTGGAGACTGTTAGGTCCCCTTGGAATTAACTTCTACTCTGCCTGTCTGCATCCTGCATCAGAGAGGTGATAGATGATGAGCACAGGTTGTTCTCTAGATCTGGTACTCAGAAGCACTCTTGTTTTATTTATGTCTCCATCTAATTAACTTGCTGTTTAAACCCAAATTTAGTAAAATTCAGGATATTAAATGAAACAAGGTCTTTCATTTTTGAACCCTGGGTCTGTCCCCTGCTGTTTTTTGGTATCTCCCACAGCTGTGTTGGGGATGGAAGTAGGGAGAGGAGGAGTCTATTGCTCAAGCTGCCCTTGATTACTGCTCTCAGGCTTGGCCTAGCAGACCTTAGACATCTCTTTGAGTGCAGCTCTGGCTGGTAGTTCCCCTTCTGACCTGAGATTTACACAACTCMCAACAGTACCTGGCAGCAGTAAGAGGCTGAAGGCAACAACAGCTTGGACTTTTGGAGGGCATGGGGGGAGAGAGTTGGGCCTTGGTCTTGCACTGATTTCTTCTCAGCTCATTCTATGTGATAGAGGTGAGGAGGAAAATACAACAGCTGAGAATTCCCTGATCTGGGATTTCTGGAACTGGCCATTTCATTTCAAGCTGGAGAAAGAAGGATGTTCCTTTTTTAGGTTTGAGTGCTGAAATCTGTGCCTTACCTCCTATTTGACTCATGGAGGCAGTGGTACTGGAGGAGGGTGTCTGAGGCACAGACTGTACCAGTGGATGAATATGTGTTAGCATCCAGAGCAGTAACAGGTTCCTGCTTTTGWCCCTTCAGCCCTGCATCCTTATGAATAACATCCAGCAACTGCGGGTACAGTTGGAGAAGATGTTTGAAGCCATGGGTGGTAAAGAGGTAAGAGCGTTAAGAGACTGAGTAGTTATTACCCATTCTTACTGCAATGTTACTAGGTTATTAGCATCATCCTGGTACTTGCAGACTGCAGTCATGAAGAGAGCCCCGTGACACCTGGTGCTATAGTAAGTGTGAAGGGACAGCCATGCCTGGAGATTTTTCAGCTAAATTTATCATAAGATGCAGGAGGGAATGTTTCAAGGCACAGAATAGGGTGGAGGAGGAAAGAGAGAGGAATCTGTAACGTGTTCGTGTGGGCTGGTTGTGGGCATGGCTGGTGGTTTCAAGACTCTGAAGTAAGACAGATGTGTCTGAGAACTGTTGACATCAAGTCATTTTACATGATATAAATGTGGGACAGTACCTCTGGTGTTAAATGTCCAATATCTAACATATTGCAAAAATGCAAATGCTGAGTTATGTACTCATGCTTTGTTGGATACTCAGAAGTGTCCATGAACATAGATATATTTCTTATCTTTCCTTTCTTTTTTCTGAGATGGCTGTTCTCACAAAATTAGTTCTTTTTCTCCCCCAAATAACTGTTTCTGTTCTGATATAATCTGTGTACTTTTTTCTTTTTCATTGCTTTTCAAGATTCAGGAAGACGAAGAAAAGGCTGCTGATGCTGCTGTTAGGAAAAAATTGTTTTCAAAGCCTAAGTGCATTTTCTTTTGGCTGTGTTGTGGTAGAATCTGTGCTATGACCTATATACCAAGAGGAAAGTTCACTTTGCTAATGGGCAGTTCAGTTTTTGCCTGCATTGCTGTTTCAAATCTTTCTTGTGCTTAGTGACAGAATTCTATGAAGAGACAAAATCTCTACTAAAAGTTTTGTCTCATAAGGCAAGAGGGATCTCTCTTATCCTTTCACATGCGATCTCAACAGTCCTAACTTCTTACATTTACATCAAGAACTAGAATTATATCCTCTCAGCTGTAATAGCAGTGGTAGTGAAATGCTTGTTTTTTCAGGAAAAAATAGACTTGTGATGAAATGTTTGTGAAATGATTTATAAAGTTTTAATGCATGTGCACTTGATTTCTCTTAAGGAATCAATTTGTCAAATTATTGCGTAGCACTAACCTTTATGTAGGGTTTCCCTATGCTTAGAATTGAAAATGCCAACAAGCTAACTGATGCTATGTTAAACTGGGGAAAAAAATGTTTGGTGGGACTGTCAGCTGCTTCTCCTAGCCTAGACCTCTTCTCTGTATTCTACTGTTTAAAACTTTCCTCAGGTGGTAGCTGAGGTAGAATAGAAGTGATGAAGCCAGTATTTCCCCTGTATTGCAGAACTGGACAAGAGAAAAAGGGAGAGGAGCCCAGACTGGGAGCAATAAAACTCATAGGAAAAAAAATGGTAAACATGCCAGAATGCTGTTTTTTGGAAGTAATTTCTTTTTTTCTTTTCAAATTCTGCTTGTTGACTTCATTAGGCTGCCACTGATCACCAGAAATAAATCGTGTTGTGCTAGGTGCCTGAATTATTTGCTGTCCCCAGGGGTTTTCCTCTTGGTGACCATGTAGTACATTGCTTCTTGAATTGAAACCTGCCAGATCCTCTGTTTTGCTAGAGTAAACGAGGTCTCATCCTAGTTTGAGTAGTCCCTTCTCTGATGGAGATTAAACCTGGCTAGTGAGTATCAGTTGGTGAGACAACAGCTTTGAAAATAGACTCATGTAGGCAAACATGCTGCTGGAAATGCATCTCTATTGAGTTTTATCCTCCCCTTCAAGAAGGGCAGTTCTTAGTTTGTGTGATAGATTTGGTGTATGTTCATCTATGCATCACACAGCAGCCTGCACAAATGTAAATGTCCTGACTACTGTACCCAAAATGGAACTGCTTCCTTGGGGAATTAATGAAATAGCATAGTGATATGTCCTGGCCCTCTTGAACTGTTCGCCTGTTTGTGTTCTTGTGTGTATTGTTGAGAATTAGGTACCAAATATTCTGTTGTTCCAACAATGGTGAAGTTAGATATACAATGTGTGAAGCCAGAACTTGGGGACTGATTTCAATTACTGCGTACTCATGGCTTCATTTGCTTCTAATTCACAGATGCATGTCCATCTGCAGAATGCTAGCCCTGCAAGTCTCTGGAGAGCTTTTAAATACTGCTGCTCCCTGGTGCTCTTTGCCAGCAGGTCCCAAAGCACTCTCCAAAGAAAGTTCACGTCATTTATTCTTTTTAACAAAGTTACAGTTAGGGAATTGAAAAGACAATGGCTCACCTGTAGTTACCCTGCAGTGTAATGGCATAACAAGGAATAGAAGTGTTTGCCCAGTACTATATCATGGGATTAGGCTCCTTTATATAGTGTCTTCCTTCTGTCTTTCCCCAGGTGAGGAATCTTATCTCTGCCCCCACTTCTTTTATTCTTTTTAAAACTTGTGCTTGGAAGGCATAAAGTAGGGCAAAAATTGGTCCAGCATCACTGGGTTTCATGTGCGACATCATGTAGTCCATTAACAGTACTGGTGGGAAAGGTAGGACATCAAGGGCTTTAGAGAGCTCTGTGAGGAGTGAACCTTTTGTTTCTGTGCTTGAGATCCCAAGGAATCTTTATGCCTTATGTTATCTCATGGGGTCAAAACAGCTTCAGGGTGGCTCAGAAGCTCTCTCAAATATTTCTGAAGCCAATTTTGAAAATTTATGCATTTATGGAATGACACTTAGCATTCAAAGTATAAAGGATAGTGGAGTCGGGGGGGAGAGCTGGACAGAAACTGAGTACATAAATGCTTTTTAGAACTGGGCTGCTCTGTCCTAAAATGGGATATATATATTCATTGCTAGCACTTGACTGCATCTGGCCTCATTTATGTAATTATTTATCCATTATCTAGTTAAACCTAATGTAACCTGCATTTTCTACTCACCCCTGCAGTTTTCCTGCAGACATCAGCCTGCCCTGCACGCTCTCTTTGAGGCCAGTGTAAGCCTTTCTGGTTTTGCTGGTGAGAGATGGCCCTCTGTAGCCCATTATTTTGCTCAGCTTTTCATGAGTTATGAGCTCATAACATTGAAAATAAAAGCTGCCTTACTGCGTTGCCTACTGCTAGAGTCTAGATGTGCTGTGGAAACCTGGTTTAAAACAGCATTTCTGCACTTTTTGTGAAGTGCAGGTGTCTAGGGTGAGTATCAGAGACAAACACTGCTTGGGGAATGCAGAAAATTAGCTACTGAGTAGCAGCAGATTGTCATCATACAATTTTCATGCCTTTGGTTACAAGCTAAGCTAAGCTGTACAATTAATGCTTCAGGAAACTCTCTACTTAGTGCTCTGCCAGATTTAGCCCACATTTTAAAACCTCAGTTAGCTACCTGAATAACAAATTGCAGGACAACTTTAAAACAGTCAGCACTTGACAGGAATGTTCTCACAGGGTCTGTGGCATCTACTGATTGCTTTTCATTAGCCTCCCAAGAACCATAGCTAGGTAAGGCCGCTCTAGCATTTGAGAAGCATGCCACTGTTGCCAATATTAAGCTCTCCAGGTTTCTCCCTTTGCAGGGAGACATTCCCAGGCCCTAGTGGAGGATAGCAGAACAAGAATCGGCAGCTTCAAGCTGGAGCCAGATGAGTCCCGTAACTTGCATGTGGCTAAAATAGGATAGCAGGACAAAATTCTCTGGCTGCTGCTATGTCAGATCAGACCTGATGTTTTCAAAGGCTTTAAGATGTGAATTAGTTAACATCATCAACCATCTAGAAAGACAGCTGAGTTTCTCTAGCTAAAGAAGAGCCTTCCAGTTCTGGTTGCTCACTCCTCATCACTGTGTATAGAAATGAAGGACAAGCTAAAGACATCTCTTGGAGAATTTGGAAGCCCATGGCAGCAAATTCACGAATTCCATTTCATCCATGAGAGAAGCAGGAGAAGGTCAACCTAAAATAAAAATTTATAATACCATGCTGTAAACACCACCATGCAGATTAGCAGGGAACTTGAGGTTCCAGCCCTGTATCTGTTTGGATGAGACTTTGAGGCCCAGGTTCTCTGAAGTGCCAAGTTCTAAGTCTTTACAGAAAATCAATAGGGCCCTGCTTTGTTCCCCAAAATCTAAATATAGGGTTAGGGCTTCCCTTTTTTGTGTGCTCCTCAGTTATCTGTACCACACATTTAACATCTCAAACATGGTACTATGGAAGCACCAACCATTATCTCTACTGGAATTGGAGCATTTGCTCAGAGATCAGAAGCCACCTGGCCGTGGGTGCTGTCCCATGTTTTGCACAAAGAACTTTTCATTAGCTTTCTTCCTCTGAATCATCTCCTGTACACCCACAGAATGGAGATCGTAAGCCTGCTGAGCTCTCGTTTCTGATAGAGATGATCTGGACGTGACGTATGGCAGCAACCCAGCTATCTAATATTGCTTTCTGCTTTGCTCTACCAGCCAGATTTATCATGCAGTCCAAGTAGCACTTCCTACTATCAGTGATAGCTGATATACTTAGGATTCATTGGCTGAGCAGCAAAATAGACACCGTTTCATTTGAGAGCTGTTATCAGTGCTTCACCATATTGGCAAAGAACAGTTCACAGCTATACCGCGTGCTACAGGAACACTGTAACCGATATGCGGCTTATATGTATGAGAAACAGCAATACACACCTTCCTGTACCTTCCTAACAGACTTAACTCATGCTCAGATAATTCCCTAAAGTTTACTTTGAGCCAATACCTAAGCATTAGCAATTGGTAACATATCATCTCGACTCCTTCTTCTGTAGTAGTAGTTGTTCAGAAAAAAACAGCCTTTGCAGGATGACAGAGAATATGATGGTCACTTAACCAGAATGCTCATCACCAGGGCTGTCTTTGGCTTTGCTTCCCGAGGGTAAGGCTAGGCACCTCTAAGTCAAATCTGGGCAGCTGTCTTGCCAGTTGCACCCAGAGGGCCATGAGCTTGTGTTCCTCATTGTGGATACTGGAGCTTGTCCCCATCATGAAGCACTGCTCCAGCTGTCCCTTCTTGCAATACAGATGTCAGACTTTCTTCTGCCCCCTGGAAGGTCAGACTGTGGTCAACAAGTGTAGCAGCAAGGGAAAACTTAGAGGCTCTCAGTCATGTCACTTCCCAGTAAAACGATTCATTAATTGCATAGTTCATGAACCAAGGCAACAAGTTGTTGATCCTGACCTAAAACATCTCTAGATCCAGCACACACACATCTGGTAACTAATAAAGAAGTAGAAGTAAATAGAGAGGAATAGTTGACCCACAGAAATTTCTTCTGGCCTTTTTTTTCAACTGGAAAAGCAGTTGCTTGAAATGTTTGTGCCAGTGATGAGCAGAACTTGCACCAAATGTATGAGAAATGGACAATATCAGAGCACTGTTCACAGTGCTCTATTACACTATTTATCAATAGTGAGCCAGGCAGCTTGTGACTTGTTGCCGCTGTACGCTAATGTGAGAACGGAAGGCTTGTGTAGGGGCAAGACAAACCATCTCCAACAGATGTTGTTCTTTGTTTTGTCACCTACAAGTTTGGTTAGAATGGCTGCTGATTGGCATGCTGTTATCTTCCCTCTGCCTTCATAGCAAGGGACTTACAAAGGTAATAGAAATACAAATTCATGTTAATAGAGAAAAATAATCACAGCAAGCAGTGCCTAAAGTTATAAGGCTTAAGTAATCAACATCTGCATATTTTTCACCATTTCTTAAATTCTGATCCAGGACTTCCATTAGCGCTGTTTTAAATGCCTAACAGAGTCAGTTTTCCATGCCAGTTGATGATAGGAAAATGAATGGATCAGATTCCAAATCCCCTAAGGCTTGGCTTTCTCTGACAGATGCTAAAGAACGTAAGCAGGGCTTCAGCACAGAATGTAAAAGTGGGAATTCCTATCATGTTTGAATCCTGTGTAGCTTCATGCATGGATATACCATAAAAATCCTAACTGATTACTAGCCACTGTGCCGGTATCTGGCTGATTACATTGGTAAATAGATAGTCTGCTTAGAGGTAAAGCTGAAGCTGTGAGTGCTGAATGCACACATTTTTGGAGTTTTTTTGTTTGTTTGTTTTACAACCAGGAGCTTGCCTGCATACAAATGCAAATCTATTCTACAAGTTACTCTTTCAGGGTAAATGATCCCAAAGCATTCAACATTTGATGTTATGTATACACACAGGTGGCCTGCTCAGAAAGTGGCTTTGTTTCAAGGTTGGAGGGATGAAAACAGCCAGAATACAAGCACTTCATGAATGCAGAAACAGGTGGCTTTGGGCTGAGAATGATGGAGCAAGCACCTTCTTACAGCACATGCCAAGATGTCAGCCCATGTAGTGCTTGGGCACTTTTTTTTTTTCTTTTTTTTTCTTCTTCTTTTCTTTATATATAAAGTCTCCTCTGAAGAGCTGTATACCAAAAGTTATCTGGATCCTTGCAAGAGGAGAGCTGCATGTGCTCAGTACACATAGCTTAGATTATGCTTTCCAAAAGTGATCAGTGCACAGCAGTTCCTGATGTGATACTTGTGGCCAGATTTGCAAAATAGCTGGGGAGCAGTCTTCTGAGAGCAGTGGCTGGGTCACTCTTAAGTTTGAATACTGATACCAGGGTGGAAGGTGAAATAGCATCTTTCAAGATCATGCATGGAGAAATGCACAAGTAAATAACATCAAGTCTAAAACAGCCAAGTCTCCTTCTGAACTTGAAGTAGCATCAGGAAGAGGACTGTGAGGATATCTGTGGCAAGGGCAAACTCTTACTGCTGTTTGGTCAAGTATCTGTTGATGATCTCACAGCTTCTGTAACAGCAGCAGGCAGTGGAGGAGAGGGTCATAGTGTGCAAAGTCCAGTGGTGAGAGTTCACATGCCTATTAACATCGGCCTCAGCAGTGAACACGAACACTGTGAAGGACAGTAGACTGACCTCTGGGTCCACGCTAAGTTTTCTTCTTTCATCTACAGTTGGACACAGAAGCAAGTGACCATCTCAAAGAGCTCCAGGTGAAGCTGAACAACGTTTTGGATGAGCTGAGTGCAGTGTTTGGTAACAGGTGAGTATAAGTAGGTTCTCAGTCAGTGAAGCATTCCTTTCTGTCATCTAGCCTCATTTGTTGAGGTTAAGAAGAGAAAAGAAACTCATGTCAACTGTATTGCATTTTTCTTTTTATCATGAATTCATGGCTTTTCAAATGCTGAGACCACATAAAGAAGTGAGAAATGTTTTTAGAAGTCTGTTTTCTATATTGCTTTATTTAGAAAGGTAACATGGAGATCTCTCAGCTGTGAAATTTGTTTGAATTACGTAAACTGATTTTTTTTTCTGTAAACAGTGCTTGTCAGTAACTCAATTGCCTGCTCCTTTATTGCTCTGAAAGCAGTTTCCAGCTTAGCATTTATGAAGCGACATTCTTGTTTAAACATTCTGCTCTGAACGTATGAAACAGCTGAGTGATTTCTGATTGTTAAATGAATATTGGAATAAGAGGGAAACGGGTTTAGAATTTGAGACTGACTTGGTCTAATGTTGCAGTGAATGGTGTTTTCCAGTGTTTCAAAGGGAGAAGCTCTTTAAAGAATTGCTGGAGTAATTGTTGGCAATTAAGTTTTATTTCAAAACATGATACCATTTACCTGAGGATAAAAATGAGCTCAACTTTATAATAATTTTGCAGTGAAGCAAAAAGATGTCAATTAAGCAAAATCTAGAAATGGAGGCTTCCCAGCTGATCTTCAGAAATAACCATTTCTCACGATAAACCCCATTCATTTCATGTTGTGCTTTATAACAAGATTAATGCAAGCATGTAGAGTGGTACAACTTAAACATGGGTGAGGGGAACGAAGCAAATTGTACCAACTTAGCTTCCTACAGTCTATAGATTTGCAGCACTTATGACCAAAAATCACTGTGGGATTTGTCAGTGTCTAGATGGATTTCAGCACACAGCGCTAAGTGGGTAGCTCCTGTTGCCACTAATGGATGGCATAGCAAGAAACGGAGAGATTCAAACTGTAACTGATCTGAAACAATAAGGTTCATTATTAGATGGAGGATGAGTGAGAAATCATAATTAGGGGTGAGTATTGTTACCTGACACCTGTCTCCGTGGTGTCACTGCTACAAGACAATTAGGGTTGAATCTTGACATTTGCAAATATAATTTAAAGAGATTATTCAGTATCAGCACACATACCAGGCAGTGTTTTAGAGAGATGTGCCAGCGAGAGATTTAACCAGTCAGAGGGCTCAGCTGCTTCACTTGCTCCTTAACAGTAACAGAGAACGAAAAGCGGAGCTGCAATTTACTGTATGAGCAGGATCTTCTCCTGAAGGATGTAAAAGTGGGAGGTACAACCGATATCCACAGTATTCTGTGCAGGGTCTGCAAAGAGCTGCTCCCACAACACTGTGCACACCTGACACTGCAGATCTCACTTTGCTTCATCTGTGTGAGATAGTTGCACCTGCTGGGAAAGCAGCCCGCATCCCGAGAGTCCGGCCACCTTTGAGCTGAGAGATGATTACGTCTGGACGTGGAAACGTTTTCCACTTTACGGGATTTCTTGGAGAAAAGGAACCCTGAAGGAGTTTACACTTCATGCAAGGCTGATTGCTGTTTTGTTCCTGGAGGCTGTAGGAGGAAAGGGAGGAAATCCTGTAAGAATTAGGGAGCATAAGGCCCTGTCTGACAGCCTAGGTGAGGTTGTCTTTTAACTCACTGTTGCCGAGGATTCCTGTTGAGCTGTACATTTACATGGGCTTCACATTCAGGTGAAACTGTTACCACAGTAACTGATTTACCAGTTTTCATCATTGGTGACAATTTTACCTTTGATTATTTTTTATCTTTTAAGAAATGCTGTTATTTTTCTTCCCCCAGCTGGAGGTTTACAGTGTCTTGAAGCAGGATCCCACAACTGATGCAGTATTTGGGAGAAATGTGGGGTAGGATTAGCCTGTAACAGAACAAGGACTGTTGGCAGTGCAGAAAATTCCCGGTGCTATTTTTCTCTAGCACACCCGATGTGGCTTATGTCTCTGGCTAAGCTGTTGTAGCCACAACTGGCTGCTGCAAGCCCTCCTCTGCTAAAAATAGGGACAGTGGAAATGGAGGCTGTGTGTGGAGAGAGCTCTTATGTCTATGCGGAATTGCAGTGAGAGGCAGGTTAGAAGTGAGCAAGGAGGATCATGAGGCCGAAGGCTGCAATGCAGGAAAGGAAAGAGGTGATGAGTGGGGGAAAGAAGGGTAGAGCAACAGGGCGGTAGCAGGGGGAAGGCGTTTGCTCAGAGGGGTGCTTCCTGATCCATGCATGTCTTGGTGATTCACACAATAGAAGCTCAGGCCACTTGCACAGACATGAAGCTGGCTTCCAAAGCTGGGTTCCTGCTCTAAAGTCTTTACCCTAGTTCCTAGCACCGGTTTCACTTCACGGTTTCAAACCTCTGTGCCATTAGTAGATCACTAAATGTCACTTGTAATGCCTATTGTTAGTAATTGTTCTTTTAAATGTCAAAGCATTTCCCTTTATTCACTGAATGGGTAGGCTGACACCTCTGCTGTGGTATTCATCATATCTAACCGTTGTATTATTTCATTTTAAATCTCTTAGCAATAAGAAATGGAAAGGTAACTGCACTTCAATGGTTTGCAAGTCGCATTACGGGGTTGCTGCTCATTATATAGCTAAGCCCCACATCCAGTTCTGATATTTCGGTATAACGCAGACTGTATGACAGTGGACTGGTTTCAGTCTGTATCTGCCTTCAGGCTGTCTCTGTGATTTTGAAGGCTTGGCCTGTGGAAGGTCATAGCCAGGTTACTGCTGATGGACTCTTAYGTGCTTGGAGTTGTGCATGCATCATACCATTGTTCCATGATCTCTGTGATATAACGCTGTGTGTAGAAGGCAAAGATATGCAAGGCTTTGAGCTAAGAATAGCTGCATTTCTAGAAAACAACAAAGGATCATTTCTCTTTGCAAGCTGAAAGAACAAACTCCTCTGAAGTGTGAGTGTGTCTGTGTTCCCAGGTGATGGGCTGTCTGTGGATGATGTACATAAGGAACTGGATAGCATGTCCCTTTATAATGAACACTGTAAGGAAATAAGCAGAAAATCTCAGGGAGGAAGAATGTATAACTGAGTGCACAGTTTATGGGCTTGAAATGTTTTACCTTATGTACTAGAGGTGAGATCTGTGCCACAAATAACCTTGTTTTTGCTTCTCTTACCTGTCCAGCTTTCAGACTCGTATCGATGAGTGTGTCAAGCAAATGTCTGATATCCTCTGTCAAGTGAAAGGAACAGGAAATGTTCCTGCTAATGCCAGAAACACTGTGGCACAAGATGCAGATAATGTCCTGAGGCCATTGATGGATTTTCTGGATGGAAAGTAAGAGTGTGTTCGGATATGTCTCATACATGCAGTGCATCAAATTGGGAACAGGGCAGGGAAGGAAAAATAGCTCCGTGTTCTTGGGTGGTTCCTGAAATGTGCAGCCTCTGAATTCTCAGGTAGAGTTAATGTCTTTTCTTCCCAAATCTGCCTCTCCCCAAGCCATGGATCATGTATTTCTTCCACTTTCCTTCAATGCCACAATTCAATCCCAATTCTCCCTTCCTCCCTCTGGCAATTATAGATATCAGCAAAGCACACTTGCTAATCAGGTACTGGGAAGACGATGAGGCACACAGTAAATTATAAGTTTACTAGCTACAGTTTTCTGCTGTACAAATTGCACTGTAACGCACTGTAGCCAATTAGCAAACATACTGCAAAACATACTCACATACCGAATACATATGCTACTCAGTATCCCAGTATCTCATGTTCAGCTTGTGTGTTCTTGCCATAGCGAGTGCTGTTCTGACTAGCAAATAAGCTTTTGCACTAGTTGAGGTACATTTCCGCACATCCAGCTTGAATCAACTGAACTATAGATCCATTGTTTTAATTAACTGTTGCCATTAATGCTATGCAGCATTATTCAACTGTACAGGGRCATTTTGCTGCTAATTGCACATAATTCTTATGATCAGCTAAACCTTTATCTACAAAGTGATACAGTTCTTAGTTACTGTAGAAATTAATTTTCTTGATGATACACAGCAGTCCTTTATTTTGAAAGGTGTAGCCAGCAATTTTAATGATAAATGCTATGAGAGAAGTGAAGGCTATTTAAAAGTCTGAGAAATAGTTTCTTTGCTTGCTTTCTGTACTTGGTCTTTCCATCTTTCTTTCAAGTCACCATGTAGCAAGTGACTCTTTGCAGCAATCAATACATCTAGGACCTGTCTCATTTCTTTAAGCATTTTCTATGCATGCCTTTGCTAATCCTGAAAAGCTACCTTCTTTTGTATCATTGGAAAATTGGGGTGCTGTGAGCTTTTCATCCAGCTGCAGAGCAAGTCATTTTGAGGATGATAATCTGAGCCTGGGTTATTTTCTTCACGCCTTTATGGAAGAAAAGTCTTTTTTTAATGACTCCTGCATCCTACACACATCGCATCAGTCCTGTCCCTGTTCAGTTTTATTCACTTACTGTCTAACCAGCAATGGGAAAATAAGAAATTTGGGAGATGATGTTACACAATGTGGAAGAGTTGGCTATTGCCTGTGCGCTACTACTGGCTGTAGAATTCCTGTTCCATAGCTCTCCCAATGTGGTTAGCAAATAACACTGGAAAGGACTATGGGACCTTGAAGATGGGTCTATTATTTCTTAGCCTTTTTGGTAGCCTGTACAATAGTAAAGGAGGAATAAATAGGGAGATAAAGCAGAACTGCTTTATGTAAAAGGGAATAAACATATGGCAGGTGCTTGCTGGTGAAGGCAATTGCAACAAAGTGCAGAGAAATCCAAGAAATGCCTTGATGTGGTTCTAGAAGTGGTTTGTTAAGGAACTTCAGCAACTATCAGAAGTTGTGCGTTTGCAGGAACGTCTGCATAACAGTCTAGGAAGTATTAATTTAGGAAGTCAACTAAGATCATCCCTTCAAGCTTAAAACCATTTTTCTATATTTGTTTATGACTTTCTCCTGTATACTTTGTACACCCTATACTGCAGGAAGTATCTTCTTAAAAAGGAACCAGTATAATAGTAACTGATCTTATCTGGGATATCCCAGCTACCATAATTCAGTGATATCTTCTGTGATCCCCAGGTCAATAAACAGAAATGATTGAGGTCAGAAATGTCAAGAATGCATTTTGACCAAATGCCATTAGTGCTAGAGCTCCAAGGATGAAAATGGGCTGCACTGTACGAAAGGGGAAGATTTTTCCCATAAAACAATCATTATGAGAAACTGTTTTGGATGGGGCGCTGATTCTCACGTACACATCTCCTTTCTCCTTGCAAATTGCATTTCTGGTACTTACTGTGTTCTTGCTCTCTCCCTGCAGCCTGACACTATTTGCAACTGTGTGTGAAAAGACAGTGTTGAAACGGGTGCTGAAAGAGCTCTGGAGGGTGGTAATGAATACCATGGAGAAGCTGATTGTGCTGCCTCCTCTTACAGACCATACGGTAAAGCATTTTCTCCTTCCTGACTCATAACAGAAAGTGTTACGGTTCCCTGCGTAACTTAACTCCTTGACCAACTGAGTCTTCTGTCCAGATAAATCAGTCTGCGTGTTAGCCTGCTCTGGGAAGGAAAGAGGTGTCTGTAACCTAGCAAAGTAAGAAAGCAGCTCTATTAGTTTCAAGGTTTCAAGCTCTATTTGTTTCAAGGTTTATTTCAAAGGTTGCAAGATATAGAGCACATACTCTAGAAGCACAGCAATCCAAAATCCGTGATCCAAAAGTAGTGGCTGTCAAGAATATCAGATTACATTGATTAGGAATGGCAATCCTTTACAGAAAGTGTGTCTATGGGATTATCTGGCAGTTAGTGTTGGCTTCATGGTGTTAGATCAACACCTGCAAACTCTTTTGCCTAATTATTGTCATCTTATTAGTCACGTGTCTCTCTGTATACATGTGGTTAATTTGGGTTTGCTTTTTAATGACCCCGAGGCTTTAATATTAGTTAGGGCTATCATGGCTTCTGTGTCTCTGGTGTTGGGGAGTTGGAAACATGTCCAGATAGTTTGCCTTCAAAGGCAGCCTTTTATATAATTGTTCAGCTTCATGGACATGCTCAATGAATGTGTGTCATGAGATGTTTTTGACATTTTAACAATGGCAAATTACCTCTTTCCTAAGTTTGAGAAACCACAGAAGCTGATTAAATGTAAGTCACGTATGTCCAACTGCTCTGGGGGATGACACACAGTTTGTAGGTAGTGTGAAGTCTGGGCTATAACCTTATTATTTGGAGATGATCCAGAACTTCTTTTCATGGCTGCGTTGGAGTGGACTAGTGGCTAATTTCTGCTGATGTATTTTATCCTAGTAGTGGGTAGAACAGTAGTGGTTTTCACTATCCAGCAGCTGCCTACATATATTGAGTGGATTTCTTGGGTTGTAGTGTATAGAAGTGTATAGAAAAGCAATGCAAACTTGCAACTTCCACTACATATTCCTTGCTTTGAGAGAGGGAAGGTCTTTGTCTCTGGCCTTGATGATGATAACTTTAAGTAGAGCTGCTGAGACCCAGTGTGCTGTCATACCTACTAATGAGCGTGAGGCACAAATTTGCTGGATGCTACTTGCTCTGAGCTCAGATTTAGAGTGATCATTTCTGTTTTCCTTTGAACTTATAAAGGAGAAAAAAACCCTAATTTTAAAAGAGGTTGGAATTTATATCCCTTTGCTGAACTTCTATAAGAAAGAGTCTTTGGGGAGAAATGCTAAAATTATCATGCAAGAGTAGCATTATCATGACCCCTTAAGAATGGAAGCAGTGAGATCAAGGGCCTCAGAGAGAACCAGGGAGGAGCTGCTTGGGCTTTATACTTGCTGATTTTGAATTTTAAAGGYGGAATAGGAGGGTGCTTCAGTGCTTATATCATGAGGAAGGCAATAACTGTGTTCAGACAGTTCTCCCAGCCTGCAGGATGTTGCTATAAGCCACTCTTTTTTTTTTTTTTTGGGGGGGGGGTGTTTTGTTCTTTTTTTACAAGTAGTTTCATGTTGCCATCACTTCAGTTTCAAACTGAGAGACTCTTTTTGTGCAGTGATGCACACCCTCAGTTTTCCAAGATAATGTGAAATGATCATAGCTGGATTTTTAGCTATCCGATCAATTGTATCATAGTGAGAAGGCTGAACTAGTCTGACCTGGAAAAAGAGTAGCTGTTTCAGGAAGGCTTCAGAAGATTGTGGACGAAGCAATGAATGAAATGGCCCCTTCTGCAGTCCCTGAGCAGGGACCTGTGGTGAGGCTAGATGGGCTATAGGGATGAAACCCTGCTCACAAGGTGAGAGTCAGTTATCCCCTCAGACATGGTGCTGTATTCTGTTATCACCAGATCTTCATCACCCTGGTAGTGAAGGCTGGCAGGACTGCAGCTCTGGGCCAGCAGTGTAGACAAAAGCTGGACTTTCTCTTTGCTGTTCTGCTTCTCTGCTGTGCATCTCTATGTATTTTACTTCCTCATAAAGGATGGAACATCATACTCAGAAGCAGCCCCAGGCACCGTAATTCACTTTCTTCCCTGCCCTCAGCAAGAGAAGGCCCTAGCTGTACCCTCTGCATGTTTGAAAGATGTTGGATGAGGTTTTCCCTCCTAAAACTCCTCTGCAGCTCTTAAGAAGTAGGAGATACTCATGGTAGAAGACAGTCCCTTTTATGTTTGGAATGATTTTTTTCTCCCTTTTCTGTAAACTTACTAGAGGTGTAAAAGTATTTTTAACGGTGGTTATGGAAAGCATAAGCAGCCAGAAGTTTCTCTACTGGGAGCACAGAAGAGCATTTAACTCATCATGACCTTGTCACTGCACAGTGCTTTACTGCCTGTTATACTCCGGACTGATTTATTCCACTTGAATTAGCTCAGCCTGTATTACACAGGGAAGAAAATCTGATCTCTCCCCTTTCATTCTCTGCTGCTTCTGGAGAGTTTTTTGTAGGGGGGGGATTCAGATGAGAGATCACAGGCAGCTACTGCCCGTGGACGCTGTAATGGGAAAGGGGCAGTTTTATAGCCTCACACTGCAAGGACCTGAGCTGCCTATGTCCTAATAACTCTCTCAAATGACTGGCTTCTACCTCTCTAAGCTCTGACTGCTCGTGGATTGTGAGATTAATAGCAACATGATCTCCAGTAATTCACAGAGCAGTTCACACATCACTAGTTTTAAGTAAAGATCAACATTTAATTAATACTCTGTGTTTTGGATGAGTGGATATGCAAACATAGCTCTCTGGGAATTCTTATTTTGGGGCTCAGTGCACATCACTTGGGCATATTAGCAGGACTAGATATACTTTTCCTTCTCTCCCTCCCTACTTAGAGCAAAACTCCAGCCTTTCATCAGTGGCTGGTCAGGTCAGTGAAGAGTTGCTTAATTTACACACACGATTCCTCTGAAGCCTCTCCTTTGTTTATTTTGTGTGGTACACAGCAGCCCATTTACATGAGGCTCCATTCATGCTTGCTCCTGCTGTGCTTTTCTCTATTGGCAGACTTTTCTCCACTAAATGAGAACATAGTGCAAGTTAGAAACAAAATGTTCTTCAAGCTGCAGATAGATTTTTACATGTGATTTCTTGACGGGTTGTTCTTCAGCATCTTCTGTGAGTTATTCTGTGGTGCAGGAGAGTGTTGCTCTGAGAGGTTTTCTGAAACCTTTTTTAACTTGTGGGTAGCTTAAATGCATTCTCTCTCCTGTGATAGCTAGAAGTGGAAAAGTCCAAGGCTTCCCTGTGGTGGGGAGAGGGAGCTGTCCTAACCTTGAGTAAAATGCTCTACTTTGTCTGCATGAGTCCTGCTAGAAGGTCTGTGAACTGCACACGTGCCCAGATCTCTGTACCAAGAGGAAATGCTTTTCCCTTTTTTATTCCTATTTTAAAACCTATCTTCTCAGTGTTTAATACACCCCAACACCTCAAAAAGTCTGATTTTAAAGGGTAGTAGCTAATGTTCCCTGATGATAAAGTTTTTAAAATGAACTTAAATGTTGCTAATAAACGATCAGCTCTCATGTTGTTGAATCTGGGAGGAAAAAAGGAACCAGGAAAGGAAAGTGCAATACCAGTTAAAACTTCCTTGCATTAGTATGACTTAAAAAAATAACCCTGAGTAATAGTAAGTTTTCCAAAAAGACTGGAATTCGAAAGACTTGCAGTAGGCTTTTGTTTCTTAACTTTGTGTACTCAGTGATAGGACAATTAAGCTATGAGGGCTTCAGCCTCTTGGAATAAAAATCAGCACAGTTCTATTGGCTTCTAGCAATTAGACTTGTCAGCTGATGATCCTTCTCTGGATGCTTTTCCTGGGAAAAATCCAGTCAAAGCTTTAATAGTGAATTCAAAATCTCTGTGCTGCAGACTATAGATGTTTCTGAATATTCCTGTTTCCAAAAAGTTCACAAAGATAAATGAATTTCTTGAAAGAACTAGGAAAACCAGCACTGTTTAAGGTTTGTCCCTTTTCCACCTGTTTGTCACAGAGCTAAGTAGAAACATTCCCTGTTAAGGTCTTAATTTCCCCCCATCTTTCATCTTTGACATTTTAATCAATTCTATTCTGGGCGTTTTTTCTTCTTCTCAAGAACTATCTGATATTCAACTATAGTTGGTTTTATTCTGAAGTGGTGCACATAGAATAAATGCTGCCTGTAGAGCTTTGTGGTATGTTTTCCATGAATAAATAACTTTCTGAGGATGTATAGCAACTTGTTTACAAGAATGCCATTTGGCAGAGAAAGGAACTATCCAGATTTTCATTAGGCATTACCAGCATTGATGACAAACTGTATAACAGTGCAATAACTTCTGCTTGCAGGCATGTTCACAGAGATTGGCACTGATTGATGAGGATTTTCTTAGCGGGCAAGAAGAGCTGAAGAGCAGTTATCTGAGCAACTTTGTTCCATGAAGCGTATCAAGTCACTGGCAATTGCTCAGTGTTACAGACCTGCCCTGCTAAGAAGCCTGCGGCAGGGAGGCTACGTGCCTTGGATAGTTAATGTTGTTGTTCAAATGTGTATCAAAAAAATTCCAAAGGAGGCTGAAAATACTGAAGCAAGAGACATTAATATTAGTGTATTTTGAAGCTGCTCATCTAGCATTTTTGTAACTTGGACTTTGAAAAAACTTTTTTCTTCCTGCTTGGTCAACAGGCATGAAAACCTTAAGTTTTAAAACCCGTTAATCAAACAAGTTCCGTGATCAATCATAGAGAAGGGCAGCAGCATTCACTGCTTGGTACCAGACCATTGAGTGCTGCCATGTCCCTCCAACCATGTCCCATGTGGTGGATTAAATGATGTGGCCCACAGTGAAATATCTTTGCTGCTCCTGTTGTGCAGTCATGCCCCACCTTGTTTGCTGAAAATATGGAGAATTTTTGTATTCTTTCAGTTTAGAGGGTTGTATTTTATCACTGCTGAGCCTACCCGTGAGAATTGGAGCTCCCAGTCTCATTTCAAAAGCCTTCCTTTATGGATATCTTGCCCTTGCCTGCATTTATCGAGAGCCTCTGTTCACCTATGGAGTCAATAATGATCGTGATCTGTATTGATTTCTATTCAACAAGCATAAAAGGCTGAGGAAAGGTGAGGGCTAAGTGGTGGTTATGGACAGAGCAAATCAGGAGGTTGTCCACAATTTCAGGTCACAGAGGAGGTTGTCCACAATTTCAGGTCAGAGTGTTTCAGCTTGAGCAATTTCAGAAACTGGCAAAATTAAGGAAAAAGTGTCTAATCAAAGAATGCAGGCCTGGACTGCTGTTGAAATGCTCAGGAGGGTGTCTAGCTCCGTCTTTCTAGTGTTACTGCTGCAAGCTGTTTGCCTGGGCTTTTCTTCTGTAAAAGGGTACTTGCTACTTTTAGTGACAGGTATAAAGATGCATTTTTGCTCAGAGGGAACGGATCAGTGGAACTGATGATGTTAGTTTAATCCTAGACAGAAATGAATGATTTTAACAACAATTTATGCAGTAGAACCTCATTCCCAGGGTCTCCTCTGGAAATACATATACGGGGTAGTTCCTGCCCCACAGAGCGCTGACTTAAAAAGCAACGAATGAACAAATACTGAAGAAGTAAATGAAACAAACTGACTACCATAGGTAGGAGCAAAGGACAGTATTATAATTTTGGTGTTACATCATACTTCGTTACTGTTTGAGAGGGCTTGTTCATGGCAGTTGTGGTTAAGTAGGAGGGTGAAGGACTTTGAGATAAGGAAGGGTAGTAGGTGAGAGAGAGGAGGACTGTGGAAAGGAGAAACTATGCTTTGGATTTACTGGAAACCTTTGGGGAAATGTGGCCCTTACGGAGACAGCAGTCCCAAAAGATGATGAGCTTTACCTTCTCCCAGGTGTTTTCCTGAGGAAAACGGGCCATACTGGCAAGTGCCACCCACCAGCATGTCCATCTGTCTCTGAAAGCTTATTTGTCTGGCCTTCCCCCGGCCCTTCTCAGCTGGTAGCTGTGATGGCATTTCCATATGCTTTTCACACTACCCCCTAACGATTGATTACAAGTCATGAGAGCTGAAAGTCATCTTTGAGAGGACAGCTCTCCTGACCTGCCTATAGCTTTCCTAAAGAGAAAAAAAAATGGTAGTGATACCTTAATTGAAGAAGAGTGGTTACCTGGATCTATAAGTCTTAGTCCTATAGCCCAAATCTGACCAGCCTGAGAGGACTGGAGTGGAGAGCAGAAGTTTCATAATGTGATAGATACACTATTCACAGCCAGAATTACAACAGACTGTGATTTTATTGAGTGGAATAACGGGCACTTGTGACAGTTTAAAGAAAAAGGCAAGAACAGATGAATGGCAAGAATAGAGTGAAGTGGAAAAAAATAAATTCCAGCATACCCCATAAAGCATCTGTGGGAGGAGAGGCTGGAGAACTGTATTGGTTGCTTTTATCTTTCTAATTTAATTGTGGACTTAAGTCCCCAGGCAAAAGGAGTATTATACAACAGAGGAATGCTGTGGGGGGGAAAAAGAAAAATATCTTTACGTTATCACCATTGCAGGGAGAGTATGTAAAAATCCATTCTACTAGAGTGCAAGCTGCTCGAAGCAAGATTTCTTGCCACTGGGATTTATTCCCCTCCCTGTCATACAGCATCAGTAAGGCTCAGTGTGGAAAGAAGAGCCACCACCAAGGTTTCTGAGATCTAAAGAAGTTGCTATAACATCCACTGGACTTAGTTTGCCAATCTGTTGCCTGAGAACTACTCAGACCCAGTTTTGTTTCTGACCAATGTATGCTTACCCCTACCACATTCACTGTGCTCTACTTCTGTAGGAAGATTGTCATCAGCTGGGTGATCTCTGCTTTGGCCAGTCTTACAGTATCGCTKTGTTCATGTGTATCTAGACTTGACTTGAAATTCAGAGGACCTCTTGGAGATGAAACCAATATGCCGCCTTCATGCCCAGCCTGTGCAACCTATTTGAAGGGGCATCCTGTTTAAATGGTGGCCTCTGTAAGCAAGAGCAAGCCAGTTAGCAGAATATTGTGATCTAAAGTAGGTCTGGATGTGGAATACACAGAAATTCACGACAGGCTGACCATGAGCCAGCAATGTGCCCTTGTGGCCAAGAAGGCCAATGGTATCCTGGGCTGCATCAGGAAGAGTGTTGCCAGCAGGTCGAGGGAGGTGATTCTCCCCCTCTACTCAGCCCTGGTGAGGCCACATCTGGAGTACTGCGTCCAGTTCTGGGCTCCCCAGTACAAGAGGGATGTGGCACTACTGGAGCAAGTCCAGCGAAGGGCTGCAAAGATGATTAGGGGACTGGAGCATCTCTCTTGTGAGGAAAGGCTGAGAGAGCTGGGCCTGTTTAGCTTGGAGAAGAGAAGGCTGAGAGGAGATCTTATCAACGTGTACAAGTATCTGAAGGGAGGGTGTCGAGAGGATGGGGCCAGACTCTTTTCAGTGGTGCCCAGCGATAGGACGCGAGGCAATGGGCACAAACTGAAACACAGACAGTTCCATCTGAACATGAGGAAAAACTTCTTTACTGTGAGGGTGACAGAGCACTGGAACAGGTTGCCCAGAGAGGTGGTGGAGTCTCCTTCTCTGGAGATATTCAAAATCCACCTGGATGCAATCCTGTGCAATGTGCTCTAGGTGACCCTGCTTGAGCAGGGGGTTTGGGCTGGATGATCTCCAGAGGTCCCTTCCAACCTCAGCCATTCTGTGATTCTGTGAAAGGCCAGGTTTTTCACTAGGTAATGAACTGGCAAGGAGTCAAGTTGTTGTGACTGGCCTTGGGGGTTGTTATGTAAAGTTGTTATATCTGTGAACCGACCTGACGTGCTCAAAGGAAAAAGATGCAAAGCTTGTTTATAATCTTTTCTTTTTTCCCTCTCTTCTTTTGTAACTTGCAATCGTAGGGTACACAGTTGATTTTCAGTGCTGCTAAGGAACTGGGACACTTGTCAAAGTTGAAGGTATTGTTGTTGTGCATGGCTTGTGTTAGCATCCTTTTGTGTAAGCATGAAAGTGTAATAGTGCATAATGTGTCTTGTGCTTCCAGTATTTTGTGGCTGTGTGCAATTATAGAGAATGTGTGCTTTGAAATGCTGCTAACATTAATATTGTGCTTAAATTAGCTGTTAAATTTTCCTGTGAATTTAATCAGCTGAGTACTTTATATATTCAGTAGAAATAGCTATTTGGTTTTTTTTATATCATTCTAAAATGAAAAAGTAAAGGTCTCAATATCTGGCCAGTGGCTCTGCATCCCATGTGTAAAAGGGAGTCCCTTGTGTCATCTTTTTGTAGAAGTCATTACTAATGCTCCTGATAATGAGATATCAGTAGGAAAGTCTATTTTGCTAGCTATTGATCAGGGAATTAGATGCACTGTTACAAAAATAACTGTTGCTTCTGGAGAGGCGCCTGTGTCTGTAAATTCCTACTGCGTGGGCTCTCTTTACAGGCAAGCTGGCATTTAGCATGAAGGCTATGTTGATGTGTTTTGACAGTGCATGACGTGACAGTGCATGACACGAGCATTACTAAGTGCACGCCACCTCATCGTAAACCAATCAAGCTTTAATTCACTGGTCACGACAGGAACGGTATGAAAATAGTGATGCCTTACAACATTCAAATTGCACTATGCTGTGGTTTGAATTGTGCTACAAAAAATATTTTTTGTAAGAGGAGGTTTAGATCGGAAGAGTCACAAGGCACAAATGATGCTGGAAGGAAGACCAATGTGAATGTGAACGCTGTCTAAGAAGGTGGCCAGGGAATTTTTCCCATGGCAAAGGGCATTCTCCTAAGTGATTAGTGCAATTTCAAAATACTTCTGTCTTTTTCCGTGACATCCTTTTGTCTCGTGCACTTATTACAGTTGTCTTTATACAGCTATCTGTTTCCCTTGCTTGGCAGACACATTTTACATGTATATGTTTATGAGCCAGCACAGTATGCAATCATATAAGGTAGTACTTGTTAGAAATCCGAGTAGTAATCTGAATATGCAGGTGCTTTCATTAGATGTACATGCTTTTCTACAGTTACATTTTAAGGCTGTAATATAACAGTTAACAGCGACAACATAAACCCTTCAAGTGTGGCTCCCGAGGAGGATAGGTGTCATCTCCGGTCACTTGTGCTGGAGGATCACCCCATGCACTCCCGCAGCCAGGCTGGCCTCTCTGCTGACGTGGTGGCTTCAGAGGAATGTGCCACCTCCACAGTTTCCTGCGTTTACAGTGCTCCATATCACTTCAGCAGAGACTTTTGGGAGAAATGGGGAAAGTTGTAGCCAGACTGGGAGAGCGGAAGCTGGACCACAGTTCTCAAATTACCCCCTTTTCCTGGCAATATCCTCTTCCCATTTTAAAAACAGCCGTGAGTACTCAACATTTGGAGGTAGAAAAGTCATTCCTCCTTTCTGCATGCACTTCTGGCATCAAAGGGGGAGAGCTCTGTGAATTTGCTCCATTAGTCTTCCCAGGTCACAAGGGTAACAGTTTGTGTACAAGTGACTTCAGTTGCTGTAAATTCCCTGGATTCTTTGATGCAGTCAGTGACATTCACTGTTATCTTTTACTTCCTCCATATTTTCCCTTTACTGGAATTTCTGAAGATATACAAGGTGCCTCTTACCAGGAATGAGTTGGAAGCTTTGCCTGTGCCCCTTTGCACTGGTCAGAGAAAGGCCATCCCTCAGCAACAGCATGTCTTCAGTTCACTTTCTGTGAGGCCTATCTTTGGTAACTTTGGACTGCATTTTTAGAAATGCACATAATCATGCAAATCAGGCAAGCCTTGGTGAGTGTTTAAGGCTTTATTTGCATATCCACATATAAAATTACAGCAGTGCAGGTACATGGGATTTTTATATCTGGCAAGTGAGCTGTACACAAGTGTGAATGCACTCTGCCACCTGTATTCTGGAAACTTTTAGTTCAGGCAGATGGTGTGAACCAACACTGCATCCAAATGAGATCTTCCAGAAGAATAAAGGTGTTACAAGAGTGTAAATTGTTTGTGTTTGTGTAAATGTCATGGATTTCTTGCCCTTTTGTACAGGCATATACAAACTAACAGGAAAAGCATGGGTGACTAGCTCTTCAGAGCCCCTCTCCTGTGCATCTTACAGCTAAAAATCTGGAAAAATTATGGCATGCATTTTAAGCCTCTGTTTGTCTTAAACAGAACAAGGGGAAAAAGAGCCCTAGTGAGTGAGATCAGTCAGCTGAACAACTGAGGCTGACAGACCTGACGAGCACAGGCTCTTGTCATGGTGACAAGTCAATTTTGCTATGTATTTTAAAATGCTGGGAAAACCACCCGTGAGACTGGCACTTTGGTGCCACGTATCTGCCTCTTGTTTATTATCAAACCCTGTCTGCTCAGTTTGCTTAAGCGAAATTGGGCTGTTGCTGCTGTTTGCCCTGCGGAGCCAGGAATGAGTAGAAGCAGGGAGCAGCCGCCTCTTCTCCCTTGCATTGCTTCTGGAGTAATCAGCTGAGCTCTAACTGCAAAGTTTTTCCAAGAGCACCTCTGTAGCATACAAGAATGAATATGTGAGACCAGGAAAAGATTTTGACTTTGTCTGCTCGACGTTACTTAATTATTTCTTTGATGTAAGTATTTGTAGCTTGCTCCTGGCTCACAATCTGGGAAACGCAGGGTAGCACTTTGTGCAGCCCTTTATAGGAGCAGTGTGTGGGATGAGCAGCGGGCAGGTACATGGGGGAATGGCAGTCGTGGGCTCCTTTGGGTGTAGGTGCAAGCGTTACCAGTCCAGTCACTTGGCTATTTTTACATAACGTGTTGAAGTAAATGGCACTGGGAAACTCTCTTAGGAAGCAGTGACATGTTGCTCTGCTTTGATAGCATGGACACAGTCAGGCTGGGTGACAGCTCAGTTAGGGGGCGAATGAGCTCTTTTGGTGTTTAGGAAAAAAATGCTGACCTGCTTTCTATTGCAGCATGGGGGGATCTGGCTGGCAGACGTAGAAAGTCGTTTCAGCAGACATGAAAGTCACTCTGCCCGGGGGGGCACRGCTACCCTGACTAAATAGTCTTCTCCCGTGAATGTGGCCTTGGGCTCTGGCTGATTGTGGTGCTTAATCTCAGACTGTCAGACCGAGAAAGAATGGTTTGCCCTCTGTGTACTGAAGCGTGAAGCCACATCATCGTCAATTGAATTACTCCCAGCTCACGCAAAGAGGGAGGAGAGCTATTGCTCCCCTAAGGAAAGCTTGTCACAATAGAAGATACTTTACAGCTTACAGAATAGTGTGCCACCGCAATGAGCTTCCCAGACCAGGAACAGTTGGAGTGGAGGAAAAAGAAGAGTTAAGGCATGTTTATATTACTCAAGAAAGCACAGTGCAAACTTGTCTGAAGTACTGCTGACTTGAGCAGCTTCTTCTGTATATGTTAATGCAACACTGTGCAAAGATACTAGCTAGATGTCTCTGAGAAGCATGCTGATTTACCTAGCACTGCTCCTAGACTGCAGGAAGCCTCATCTCCATCAGGCTGGAGGAGATGGATCATGATAGATAACAAGTGGAACAACCCCAAATGATGCAGGCTGCAAGACAGCCAACAGGTCTATCAGTGTGAAATGCACACGTGAACTAGCTAGGCATGCTTCACTCAAAGATAATTTAGTGGATGTGTCCCCTGGAAAGTATCTCTTATCAGAGGCTGCGCCACATTTATAGCAGGCGTAAGTAGCCTGCGTCTGATTTTCCTGCATCATCTTCACGAATGTCTCTGTGCCCAGGCTGCAGCCAGCTGGCCTGACCCTCAAGCAGCTCAGTTAGTCTGGATTTGTGCAAACCTACTTCCTAAAATGTGCCAATTTTCCTTAAGACCTAGACTCAGCGTCAAAGAGCTTAGTGAAATCACAAAGGATGATGCATCCCTGTGGCCTGGTAAGAGTCTAACAGGGGTATGCTCCAACTGCAAGAAAGAGAAATTTCCCAAAGGATAGCTGTGTCTCTGGTATTTAGAGGTGGCGATCCTTAACGGGAACATCTTTTTCTTTTAACAAAGGTATTTTCTAGAGCATGTTGTTTGTTTTCTCCCATTACACTAATGATGTGATGAAGTAGTGACCTTTGTAGATGGAAGAATTAAATCTGTAAAAACATCGAACAATTTTGCCCAATTTGTGGTTCACAGAATTCATTGCTTTGGGTGGTGCTTCAACAGTTTTGTTGTGATGGTTCTAGGATGACAGGAGTAGCATGCAGGCTTCTGTCTGAGTTTTCTGAGCGACAAACTGTGATTTTAAAATGTCATTTGTTATCTTCGTCCAGTTCCTTTCTGTGTTTTTCTCTTTTTTGCCTACAAGAAACAGAGGAATTGTGTTTGTTTTCCAGTTCAGCTGTAATAAATGATGGCTCTGAAAGACTCCATTAAGTGTTCCTTAAACAGCTGAATTAACACTGTGGCCACGTAGCCACAGCATGAATCCAGAGAAAGATGTGATGCTGGCGACTCCTTTTCCTTTAGTCTCTAACAACATACTGATATCATATATAATGGTTGTTTGCAGGATCATATGGTGAGAGAAGAAACTAGGAGTCTCACTCCAAAGCAGTGTGCTGTTTTGGATCTCGCACTGGATACTATCAAAGTAAGTGGTTCCACTTCTGTCTCTGTCCTTCCTTTGCTCCATCCCCAAATGCTGTTTGGGAGGATAGTGCCTGTCCCAGTTTAGGAAACACCAGCAATCTGTTGCTGCTCTTACAGCAATAAAGGCGCCAAGTGAGCCATACTGCCACGTTTGTGTAAACCTGAACAGGCTCAAGTGACTGGCACATGCTTGGAGCCAACGTATTTATATTTAAGAGTTTGGGGAGAAGAAAGCCATGAGTAGGCAGTATTAGCTGATCTACTAAGAGCGGGATTTCCAGTGTAGAAGCTGTTTTTTGGCATTTTTTGCTCTTTCCATTCCATCTGCAAAACATCACAGTAAGTGTTGGTTGCTGATTACAATTCTTTAACATTTTTCCTTGCTCTTTTTACTCTTAGCAATATTTTCATGCTGGTGGGAATGGTCTGAAGAAAACCTTCTTGGAGAAAAGTCCAGACCTGCAGTCACTTCGGTATGCGCTCTCTCTCTACACTCAGACCACAGACACTCTCATCAAAACCTTTGTCCAGACTCAGACAGCTCAGGGTAAGACTCTTTTTCTGCTGTTGGCAAAGTTGAATGGAGTTAACCACTCTGTTCATAATTGCTCTGTCTTATTCTGCCAGTTTGCAGAGCACTTTTGGCAGTAATGTTTCTAGAAACATGACAGTTGAGAACTTTTGAAACTGGGAAGGAGGGAAAAGGGATTATTTCCTGCTCGCCATTTACATTTTGAGAGCACGGAAATATGTGAAATATAAATCCTGAGGGTTGTGTGGTCTTTTTTCCTCAATGCTCATTGAACAGTCACATTTCATGAATTAATGTGCGTGGGTGACTTAGAAGTGAAATTTGAAGTTATTGTACTGAGACTTGCACAGTGGTGTGGGAGACAATTTCGGCAAAACATCGCTGCAGAAACTAGTTGGTGCCAATGTCACAGGCCAGTTTCCAGCAGTTCATGCAGCTCTGACTAATGCTGATTGACAGCAATGCTGTGAGTCATAGGGCTACATGCTGCCTTTAAAGGGAACAGTCTTCAATGAGAGTAACACAAGCACTGTTTTGTGTGCAGCCAGTATCGGATGCTAGCTAGATGATTGCAGATCTTAAGTATTGAAAGAAAATATTCACTACCACAACATTTTAGTAAGCTGCTGGAATGGGTCACTGGAGTTGTTTGGTAGCTCTCTGGGAAGTCAGGGTGCTGTTTCACTGATTCGGAAATGGTAAATAGTTAATTGTCTCTATCTTCCATTGCTTTCATGGAAATATCTCTGGATTCTTGCACAGAATAATTTGATCTGTAGTCAGGGACTTTCACTGGCTGACTTCTTGCATTGGCTGAATCTTGCTAATCTCAGGAGGGGGATACAAATGTTATTATAGGCTAGGTAGAAAGTAGAAACTGATGATTTAAGATTTCAGGCTGTTTAAATGCAAGTCTGGGGGCTGGGTGATGGAGCTACTACATTTCACCAGAAAAAGTCGTAAGACTCCATGAGTAGGTCTTTCTGCCACCTTTTTGCTTGGAGTCCTGTTTCTTTCAGTCCTTCCAAACCCACAGCAGCTGGCGACCCCACAGGCCATACTAACTCTGCCGGTGTACTGCCACACCGAGCACTGGAAACAAGCGGAAAGCTAATGCCCTTTTCCCTGGTGTGTGAATGAGACTACTTGATAGTAGCATTCCCCAAACATTGGAGAAAGTACTGGGAATTCTGGGGATTTGGGGACTGAACCATCTCTGTCTTTAGCAGCACGATGTTTTTTTCCTTAGGATGAAACATACTGGGTTTAAACACTTAACTAAAGAGACAGTACCTGCATTTGAGAAAATAGTCCTATGACTGTAGGTCCCAGTAGAGCAATGATGACATCCAGTGGCCAGAAAGGTCAAACACCGCTATATCCACAAGTGACTAAAGTTAGAATTAAACTCTAGCTTTAGGATATAAGATGCACTTGTTATGAGTTAGCAATTATGTCTCATAACTGACTGATGCCATTTCTTTGTGAAGCAGCTTACCAGAGACACTTTTGGGGACAGGTCCTGAGTTTGGTGGGCCCCCAAGTGGTCCAACTTAACATCTCCTACATTGCTAGGCTGAGAGTTTTGAGGCAGAGAAGAAAAGGCTTGAGCTATGCCACCAACTGTCTGTAGGATCAGTGGTGGTATGTCTCTGAAAGAGGCACAACTGGCTCCTGCGTTTGGGGCTAGAAAAGGAAGATGTTGCTTGCGTACATTTCTGAGCAGTCCCAGACCGTGGAACGACTTGCAGATCTGCGTACGCATTGGTGGGGCAGAAGGAGCAGCGCTCATATTTACAGCTGCCATTGGCTTTAGAGAGCTCTGACTGGTGTTTCCCTTTGCATAAATCAAGCTTCCCATGGGCCTATGGGAGGACATGGCTGCCTGCAAAACCACTAGTAGTAGTTGCGTATTCCAGTTTGTGAGGTCTCTGTTGCCCTCCTTTTCTTCCTGAGCAGGCTTCTGTGACGCAGTGCTGCTGGCTGTTTGTGCTGCAATGTTGGATCAGGGCTTGCAGTTTAGTTATGCCGGTACAAATTCTCTCCTTGTTTTAACCCAGACAATCCCTTACTCTGGGAGCCTTGCTCTCCAAAGCCTGTGTTGGTGCAGAAGATCTAAGAGGTTATTTAGTCCATCAAGAGCTAGAATATTTGTGCTGTATTTGTATAAGTGTCACCACTAATTGGATTGTAATTCACACTCTTCTCTCTTTATCCTGCCTGCTTCTTGCCTTTTGAATTCATGTCTCAGTGCATGATGGGAAAGGTATTAGGTTTACCGCTAATGAGGACGTTCTTCCTGATAAGGGTATGTTCAAGACTAATGTTGTTACCATAGCAACATTAGCCAGTTGCAAACTTGCCTTGCTTTCGAAGTCACCTTGCCCGTGCTCAGAAACCTTTTCCAGAGATCCCTTTCCTGTGGTTCCCTGTAGAAGTGGACTGCTTGCACCCTACAGATAGAGCCATGGGCTGTGCGTGGGAGAAATCTGCCTGAGAGCCTGTCCTGAAGCTTCACATTTATTCAGGGGATGTGAAAGCTGTCCTGGAAATGGACTGTTTTTGGAGATGCTACAGACTCGTTCCCCTACCCTCTATCGTGGGCTGTGTATTGCTGTGTTTCAAGTCTTAGACTTGCATGCGTGTGTTCTGCCACGGCAGGCTACTGCGGTACATGGTAATGTCTGATATGCACTTAAAGTTATGGCCGAGCTTGAAACATCTGGCTTTGGTGGCGGGGTAGCTAGAAGTCTGGGTGCTCAGGAGAATGGAATAAACTTAAGTCTTGTGTTTCATCTCTCATTTTATGCTGTCCAAAACATTTTAGTTATCTTAGGTCAAATATGTCTGTAACATATTGCACGAGCTCACTCTGCAGTCTCACCCTCCAGTGTCACCATACCCATGAGACTTTCAAGTCAAGATTAAAATCTGCTTGTCACTGTATATGTAAGCGTATGCATACACACAGTTATAAGAGACCAGAGTATTTTCACTGGCTGTCTACAGCTATTAAGTGCTTTTTTTTTAATCTGAGAGCATTTCAGTTAATATAACATGATCTCTGTATAGAAAGACAAAAGTGAAGGTGGAAAAACCCGATCTAAATCTGTCTGTCTCAAAGGTAATGGGACAGTTCTGCTGTCACTCCTCTGAAGCATCAGTGTCTCATTTATAGCCTATTAGCCAGTGACGTATATAGCCACTACAGTTCAGTAAAATGAAGACCCAGACAATAATACTTTTGGTAAAATGCTTCTCTTCCTTTGCAAGTTCAAGGCTGTACTGTTGTTAAATGACAACTATCCATATTGCTGGCTTGCATCAAATTCTCAGCCTTGCTTTACTTCCTAAGCGTGTGTGCTGTCATGGCTGGATTACTGCATTCTGCTGATCTGCTCGCTCCCTGTAGGAAGGCAAGGAGCTGACACATGCAAGGTCCTTGCTCTCCAAAGCACCTGAGGAGCAGAAAGACTTGCGTGTTTTGCAGCTGATGTTTCTGCAATTGCGGTCTGATAAAGTCCGAGAAGATATACCTACATAGTGTCAGTAATCTTGCCTGCTCCTATGGAAAATGTTGACAATGTGAGTGAGGGGTCGTCACCATCAGATGGGTCAAGTCAAAAAAATTAAGCCCTCCAATTTTAACACTGTGCTTATGTACAGGAACRAAAGAACAGTTCTGAGTGGGGGGAAAAAAAGTACATGCAAGATAATGTACAAATGTTATAGCCTAAAGGCTGTTTATTTTACTAAGTTCAAGAATGAGTATCTATCCTCAGATAATAATTTGAAGTTCTATTATGTTTGCTCCTATACTTGCATATTAATATGATTTTCTTTGTATACAGTTTTTCTGTGCCATGTAATACATTCTTCAGAAAATTGCACAGATTAGCTCTCAACCTCCTATCGTCTTTTTTAAATGGGGTTTGGCTCCCTGCAGTCTCTTCTTGTAAAAGTTGACATTAGACCCATCTAATCAAAATATTTGTTTAATGATATGCTTTAAGCTCCTTATCCTGAAGTTCAAATACATGAGTTCTTTCACTTCATAATGTGTTTTAGCCTCAAAATCGAAAAAATAGCCCTTTTCTCCATAGGTACCCAATTATTTTGTGGGTATCCCAATTACAACTACATTGCTAATTGTCAACCTGAGATCAGACAGTTATCAAAGGGAAAGTAAAATAAATCTCACTGTCTTATGAAAGAACTTAATTTTCATTTTGCAAAGTAGTCTTTTTCTGTAATTTACATGAGATCTTGATTTTTCTACCCCGATAAATGTCATTTCCCTGTACTGCATGATAATTACAATTAAAAGTGGAAAAGTTGAACACATCCTGATACAAGAATTTTAAGGGTCTTGTAATCTTTTATTCCTCTTCTGTTGTAACATGTTACCTTTTCCTCTGTGAAACTACATCTCATTTTCTCCTGGCTAATTGATGAAGGGAAGCAAGTACGCAATTTGTGAATGCTTGCTTTCTCTTGACCTTTGATGGCATACAACAGTTAAGGGATCCACATTATGCTCTGACAGGAAGCAGGTAGGCAGTTGGTACGACAACTTTTATCTGAAGTACAACACGGAAGCTTCTTGGAGGGTGAGGCTGCATTTTGGCTCAGTGCAAATCACTATCATCTTTGTCTTTTTTTTTTTTTTTTCTTTCTAAAATTCCTCTCTGTTTTCCCCACCACCACCACCAAGCACACAGTTCCATGAGATTATAGGAATGCTGATGCCCAGCACTGGAATGCCTGCATGTATATTCAACAGCTTGACAGGAACTTCTTAAAAATCCTTGTTCTTTGTGAGGGTCCATTGTTGATTTTTAGGACCCTTAAATTTTTTTTCTTCCTAGTATTCTCAGGATGTAATTTTTAGCGTTTCATATGGGTCGGGCATGCGAGCCTGATGTTAATTTGCATTAATGTTACATTATTAGTGTTGACTGAAAAACTGGCTATGGAAGGTGTACTGTGAAAAGGATATTGTCTTGCTGAGGCCGTAAACCAAAGGTGGTGCCAATAAACAATAATCTGTGTGTGCATGGTGGGGGGTGTCGATTTTCTTCCAACAGGGTCTGGTGTGGATGATCCTGTGGGTGAAGTATCCATACAGATCGACTTGTATACACATCCAGGAACTGGTGAACACAAGGTCACCGTGAAAGGTATGAGAAAGCATGTGTTACTGCTCAAGATCTGTGGTTGTATCAAGACAAACTTCCAGCCTTGGAAGTCATTATATTTTTGTGCTAAACCATGTGATGTGTATCCAGAATTGTCTTTTCTGTTTCACATCAGGAACATGTAGAGAAACAGCAAATGAGCTTGTCCAGCCCAGCCAATGACATGGCAACGTGCAGTCCTGTTGTTTATTGGCAGCGATATATAAAGTAAACAAAAATCAGATGACAGCTCTCACCAGGCTCCACAGTTTAGCATGTGCTGCAAAGCCCAGGGCAGCATGACAGAATGGTCTTGCAAAATTGCTCAGCGTGAGCCAAGAGATTGCAGAGCCACTAAGAGTTCAGAGGCTCCTCTCCTCCTTGAAGGCCAAACTGGTCCCTGAAGAGCCGCTCTGAAAATAACCCAAGCAGTGATTCATCTCAGGCTTCCTCTTCCTCTTTTGGTCTCCCTTGCTTGCCTACAGCCTACTTAACTTGTTTAATTTTCTCTAAAAATATATATAAACAGGTCTTCAGGCCTCTCTTCTCCAGGGTAAATCTATACTGTAATGTAAAAAGTGACTTTTGTAGATGTTCCCTGTGCTTCAGTCTGTTTCCTGCAGTAACCTGGGAGTGGATGAGGATTAAAGAGCTAATAATTTGGGGTTTTCCCCAAAAGAACCCACAGCTCATGTGCTTTGCTGGTCTTACCTGTAATCTCATTTTGCTTTTCAACAGACTTCTATGTCAGGCCCAAAATGCCTCATTTTTTCCTCAATGCACAGCTGATCTAGTGTTAAGCCCAGAATTGGCAGGGCAACCTGCATGGAGCTGTACAAATGCCTGTTTCTCAGAGTAATATTTTGACTCTGCACATGGCAAAAGCCAAGTTCTGTCCCAAGTATTAAATTCCCTTTAAAGAACTTGAACAGGAGCAAAAAAGCCTGTCGTCGTAATGCAACACAGTCCTGCCCATGTGTGTCAGGACACTCGCATGTTTTGGAGTGAACTTTGTCCTCTGAAACACAGAATTGTGAGTTGATGGGAGCTGGAAAGGTTCCCAGAGCCACAGGGACAAACGAGCATTTACTGGAAAGCAGATTCTGACTCTCTTTTCCAGTTGTGGCAGCCAATGACCTGAAGTGGCAAACATCCGGCATGTTCCGTCCGTTTGTTGAAATTACCATGATTGGGCCCCATCAGAGTGACAAGAAGAGGAAGTTCACAACCAAGTCCAAGAGCAACAACTGGGCTCCCAAATATAATGAAACCTTTCACTTGTAAGTATGAAAAATAGCCTAAAGATCTGACCTGGAAAGTGCAGATGCTGAGCGCGGATAGGGCCTTCCAGTTCAGTGAACAGCCTGGCCAGGGCCGAAAGGACTACTCAAGCCAGCAGCTTGGCCGCACTTGGTGTCCTGGCAGGAAAATCTAGAATATGGGAGTCTTTGCTGTGGGTGGGATGCTGTCAGCAGCGTCCTTTGGCTACCTTCTGAAATGCATTGGGTATCCTATCAACATATTTCACTGTGCTCCATCATTTTAATGAACTTTAGATCTTTTTTTGGTAGAGTTGAGGCTAAAAGTTCATCTTTTTTTTTTTTTTTTAACCTAAATATTTGTTTCTGTCTTGACTTGACCTGCAGGACATGCTTTCTGAATCTGTTTCCAAGTCCTTGGAATTAGTAGTGGTTATGTTGCTACAATTGCAGCCTTTCTAAACATTGAGTATTGACCTCTTCTTATTTGGCTTTCATTATTACAAGGCATCTTCCTTCCTGGAAGGCTCAAAAAAAGGAGCTACAGACCAGTCTTAACCTAGCTGTACAGTAAGAATGAGAGGAGTAGAGATGACCTGCAAAAGAGTATAAACATCTTGGAGGAGAGGGGCTATCCATATAATTTTTTATTGCTTTGATGTGAAGAAAGATCTGACAGGCTTCCTTAAATGAAGAGATTTTTGTGCCTTTTTCTCTTTAGAAGTATCTGAAAGATTGGTGGCTTAATTTTATTAGCTCTTGCTTTAATGGAAGGTCTGAATCTTTAACAAAGACTTCATCTAATTAAAATATTAATTACTGAAATGAAGGAACCTTTAGCACAGGCAGAAATGTTTCAAGTTATCTGACTTGAAAATACTATCAGCATGGCTTTAATGTTCTCTGCTTCTCTCATTTCACAGTTTAGCACAAACAAACATGCAAAGGCAGGCTGAAAAGCATTGTTGGCTTTTTCTTTTTAAATATCCGGGTTGTCTTTATCAGCCATGAAACAGCAAAAACCGCCCATATGCCATATATTTCACTTCTCCCTCTCTAACCCTGGTCTTTTTTCCCCCTCTCTCAAACCTGGATTTTTTAGAGTTTTTCTGTAGAAAGGAATTTTCTGTGGCTCATCTAGAACTCTAGGCAGCTGCTGACACATTTTTGCAGAGAAATCAGTATATTCTGCTGAAACTATAAACAAACTTTTGTGTGTTTTTCAGCATACTGGGGAATGAAGATGGCCCTGATGCCTATGAGCTTCAAGTTTGTGTGAAGGACTACTGCTTTGCTCGGGAGGATCGGGTACTGGGCATAGCAGTGATGCAGCTCAGAGACATAGCAGACAAAGGAAGCTGTGCTTGCTGGTGCCCGCTTGGGCGCAGGATTCACATGGATGAAACTGGACTTACAGTCCTGCGGATTCTCTCTCAAAGAACCAATGATGAAGTTGCCAGAGAATTTGTAAAGTTGAAATCTGAATCTCGTTCCACGGAGGAAGGCACCTGAGCTGAGCTGTGTAATGTTCCTTTTTCTCTTCTGCCTTGTGCCAATATGTGCAAGTGTTCAACAATTCTCTCTTGTTAATTACAAAAGGTTTTTCATGTTGTCTTTGTCAGCTCCGATAGCGCACGTGTGCTGTACAGGAAACAAATCCATCAATCTGATGTGAATTATTTATTTTTTAGTAGCTGAGTAAGACACTATAGAGAATGAGACAAACTCTTCTTATTTAAGATGCAAATTCTGCTTTGTGTATATACATTATTTTATACTGGAGGCTGGGTATGCTGGGTTTTGTTGATACGCAGCACTGTGATTTTATCCTCTCAAGTTGGCAGACATTAAAAAGATTCTACATAATCACACTACAAAACAAACCAACTACATGGAAACTGGGAGGAGAACAGTGATTTGGGGTTTGGGCAAAGCAGTTATTCCTCATTGAATTCATGTACTGTGGAGCTGCCAAGGGATGTTCTTGCACAGATTATACCAGTGCCCCAGTGTGATAAGCAGACACCTCAACGTCTGCTTAAAAAAGTAGTTGTTTGTTGCTTTGAAGATGCACACCAAATGAACGTATGACCATGGATGCGCTGCTGTGAGCATGGGCAAGACTAGTGGGACAAGTGCAGAGGGCCTAAGATCTCATAGCCGAAAGCTGCAAAGGCGACATACCAGGAGCAGATTGCAGCTGCCCTGCTATTGTAATTAGCTGGTGTGTCTTGGAGAATACAAATCTCTGAATGCTGCTGGGATTCTTGCATTAACATGGGGGTGCTGTAAGCTGCCAAACTCCACAAGTCACACTTTGGCTACTGTGACCAACGTAGTAGGGAAGGGAACAACTTTAGGGCAATGACAAATAATAAGGCTGCTATATACCTTTTTCACTTCAATATTCTTCTGTTAGTTTTACATGGGTTTGGATAATTTAATACTTGCAGGCTTTCTGTAGCATTTTCTTTCCCTGGAGTAGTGAGACCATTCCTCACTATGAACCCAGAAATGATGGCTTGTTCAGGAGAGAGCAACACATCTCCCCTCTGTGAGCCCTCAGTCCTCGAGTACTGGTCAAGGTGCAGCAGGTGCATTCTGTTCTGATCTTAAAGTTGCTGTTGGCCATGCCGTGGTTGATCCGTGCTGATTGTCATTGTTCTGTGATTAGTGATACCACTAAAAAATGTTTTTGCACTAGCGTGAACAAGCATCCAGATTTTGGTTTTTTTGCAAAATGAAGTGATGTCCTGAGCAAAGCGATTGCAGGGATGTCAGAATTTCCACCGGAAGTTTCTTAAGCAGAAAGGACTGGAGTAGTGATCATACCTGAGGTTTTTTTGTTTGATTTTTTTTGTTTGTTTTTTTTTGCTGTTTTCAGCTGCCCTTGTACTCTGGAAAGTACAGCTGGAACAAGCCAGTCCTTACCCATAAAGTACTGTAATACTGTCAATAAATTCAAGGACTGTGTATTGAATGACTTTTTTTTTGTATTTTATTTTCTATTTTCTCTGACACTTGTACAGCTGTATGATAGGACTCCTGTATTTCACGGGCCTGCTTGTAGAGTTCTGAGACTGCACATCTGCTTTGTTCTTGTCCATGGTGTATTATAATAATGCTCTTCAAAACTCCACACTATTTGTCATGATTTTGAATCATTGTATGTGCCATTGTTACAAGAACTGTTAGTACAGTCTTTAATAAACTCTTTTAGCAGCATCTGGAGTCATCTGTTGAAGTGTAACTGTAATTGGATTTGCTAAATCATGTAGGGCAGGATCACTATTGCGTCTTTGAAAATTAGTCTTGTTTAGTACACACTTTTCTTTTTCCTTTGGTACTGTAGATGCCCAGCAAGAGGTATGAGTGAGTCAGACAGTTCCTTTCTCCAGGATGCATTGCCTCCATCTTTGACATCTTTCACTGTAGTTCTTGGCTTCTGATAATGCACTGGGATGTAACGGAAAAACACAGAGAGCAATTTATTTCCCTTTATTCTCCTATCTTGCTTTTAAGTCAGGTTTCCTTTGTATTCAGGTAGCCTCCTGAAGGTGCTAAACAAAAAGAGTCAGGCAGGCGGTAGGATATTGTGTAGATAACGCATGAGGAAAAATAATTATATATCCAGCTTGATTCATAGCTTTCATTCCAATGTGAACATTAGTAGTCTGTAGATGATATTGACAAGAGATGAAAGAATAAACCTTCTTAATGTCAACTAAATTACTCCCTCTCCTTGTTTTTTGGGGACTCTGCCAATTTCAAGCAGACAAGCTCAGATAACTCGCAGACTCATATTTCTTGAGAATGCAGATGGGGTTACATGACTGCTTGTCCCAGAATACAGTTATGTTTATCAAACTTGAATTTTCCCAGAGCACTTGATTTAATCCAGTGTCCTTTCTGATTAACAGTGAATTAAAAATGGACTCTCCAACAAGTTTCAAAGTAGATCTGGGGGAGAGATGGGAGAGTGGTGCTGTTCCTAGTAGGGTTCCTAATGCCTGAGTCCTTGGTCCTGTGATATCTGGAGTACGTGACTGTGGAGAACATGAAAATGATCCACAGTAGTGTTGTGCACATGGCTCTCTCCACTATATCTGAACACTCCTCAAAATGACAGCTAGGTATAGGCAATATGCCATATGTGTGTATACCTACACTTCCTCGCATACTTGGGATGGAAACATCTATTAAGAGTTGAAAGAGGCTGTTCTAAGAATGCCATGGCAAAGGCACCGGAAACACCAGTGAGTGGTAAGTTGCCTGCTATCCCGTCCGGGACGAGCCTGTCTGCTGACCATCCAATTGCTCTGACCTTAGGGCTTTCTGCTGGGCCTGTGGGAGCAGCTGTGTAGTTTCAGGTCAAGAGTCCGTCCAGCCCAAATCCTGCCTCCAGGAGTGGTTCAAGCAGCAGTCCAGATACAAATTAGAATAAGGTAAATTAATGATGCTTCCTTCTGGTATGCTTTAAGGTACTGACAATTTTTAGCTCAGGGGATGTTCCTGAGCCTGTGGTTTCTCTTTAGTAAGTCCTAAGTTATCCTTCTTCTATCTCCCCTTGAGTTCCTGAAAAGGAGGTTCAAGGATTTAGAATTTGTTGCTTGAAGACTGATCTTTTTTTGAACCTGGCTCCCACTAATTTAATCTGATGCCCCCCATTCTTGTGTTGGAAAAGATGCTGAAGTGTTGGTATTATGCACCCTTCCCAGGCTAATCAGCATATTGTAGACCTCTAACATATTTCCCCTCCTCCTTCCCGTCATTGCTTTTTGGGGCTGCAGTGTCCCAGCTAACTCAGTTATCTTAAAACTTTGATAATCCTCATTGCTTATCTCCGAACCTTTTCCATTTATGTGGATAGTTTCTGAGCTGTGAGGACCAGAACAGCATCCAGCCTTCAAGGTGTGGACAAACTGTGCCAGGAGGAAACCTTTTGAAGGAGGCAGATTGCTCCTGATCTTAAGAGCAATGGAGTCAGCTAGCCCAAGATGAGCTTCCCAGTTGCAGGCAGAAGACACTGGCAGACTGCTGGAAGGAGCAGGGAGCAGACACGCAGCCAGACTTCTAAGGTGACAGAGAGACCTTTCCTAGGAACCTGAAAGAGAAGTTAGAGAGGTTGCTGTAACTTGGGAAGCCAGCTTTACCCAGAACAAACCTGATAGAAAGGAGCCACCCTGCTGAGATTCAGTGGATGGCAAAGATCTGTTTAAAAAAATCTTTTATTTTTAGCCCTTATTTGAAAAGATGAGACAATTTTCTAAGAATGGAGAGAAAGAAAGAAAGCCTTATTTTGTATTTGACAGTCTTATTGTTCTTTGAGAAAATCCCTTCTAAAGTTTTGGCCAGCTCAGGGTTGTGACGCACACCTTCAAATAAATGGGTTGAAGGAGTGGCATAGCAGGAATCAAAGGGGTGATGCATGCTTGCAGGTACGTGACAGGGATAGAGAGGGCTTACAGGAACAGACATTGTATTTCTAGGTTTGAGACAAGACAGGGTAGAGAGCCAAGAGCTGATGTGAGGAGGGTGTTTTATCAGTCTTCCTGGAAGAGACTAGCAAGATGTTAGATGAAAAGAAAGTGGGCAGGAGAATGGGGAGGTCTGGGGAGTGAGTAGGACATAGTGGGGAAGAAGCTGGCATTGCCAGGATGGCGTTCAATTTTCCAGTTTCTGGGTGACAGCACTGAGGGAGGAGGCAGTGTAGTGGCAGTGGAGGAAATCAGGCTGGTCATGGAATTTCCTCCAGACACTTGTCATCTTCCTTTTCTGTTCTTATGCTCTCATTTCCTCCCTTCGAGAAAACTCTAGACTTTGATCCCTATTGTGCTTCCACACGAGTAAAGTTTGTGAACGTGCAAAAAGGCTAATGAGGCCGGCAGTATTCCCTAGTGCTTGGTGGAACACACCTTATGGGTCAGAGTCCTCCCAGGCAGCTGTGGTCTAATCCCACAAGCTCCTCTTTTAAACCAGGAGTGTGGACAAGAATTTAACAATGTCTGGAGGATTTTTTCAAAACTTCACTTCTCCGATACTTGGATATCTTCTCAGTTGCGGCCTCAACTGATGTATGGCCAATTTAGAAATACTTGTTCTCACACCAGCAGTGTTCTTCAGTTTGATTTAAGTCTCTCCCCTGACTCCTGATACTTGGATAACATTGTTATCTCTGCTAAACTTTGTTCTGCTGATCTAGACAAAACTTAGGTTTCTGCCTGTAAGAAGTATTCTCCATTTCCAGTCCTTTCTTTGCATCTGCTCTGAAGTGCAGCCGTTCGAGCATCACTTCTTTCCCTAGCTTTTAGAAGAACTACTTATTATCAGTCCCCTATCTCCATGGGCTTCTTACAGTGCTCAGCTCATTTCCTTTATGTCACCTCATAGTTCTTTCACTAATCCCAGTCTTCTCCTAACAGTTCCCATCTGACAATGTATGTAATGCTTTTCTTGAGTCCCGGTAGATTTGATCTGCTACATTTGTCCTTAGAATTAGGTTTGCCCAGCCAGCAGGCCGTGGTGAGATTCAGGTGGCAGAATAGTTCCTGAATGACTTGGAATGCCTCTTAGGATCATGCACTTAACCCTGCAAGCTGCCACTGCTCCCAAGTCATCTCAGAAGCAATGAAGCAAGCTTACAGAAATGTAAGCCTTTGGCAGGTTAGAGCTAGGAAATCATTTATCAAAGGACAGGTCAAATTGATCCTGTATATTCTACCTTTGCCAAATCCATGTTGCCTTTTGTCTCATTTCTCATCCTTTCTTTATTATTCTTTCCTCCAGATTTGTTCTAAAGTTTTACACACTGTCCAGGTCAGCCTAACACACTGGAAGTTGCTTGGAGTGTTTCCTTGCTAGGATACATTACAGATTTTGCATGTTATTCTCTAGTCACATAACCTCCACCTACACAGATGAAAAGATCCTTGCTACCAAAACTCCACCTCCATGTTTCAGTGTTTTCAGAACCGCAGGATGGAAGTGATCCATTCCCAAGGATTTGGGGGGGTTGAGCCCTCTGAAATTTCAGCTACCTTAACGCAGTTTCTATTTCCTTAACCTCTGTTTTCAGTCACCTTGCCTTTTCTGTATGGACAGGCCCTTTGAGGCAAAGTTCTTCATTTGTGGGATTTCTCTGACTCTCTCCTTCCTGAAAACAAGCATATGACTGAAGAAACCAATGCTCCTTTGAAGCCAGTCCCTCAGTCACCCATGGCCGTGAAATAGACCTTAGACTAAATAAAGTCCACAGGAACATCCACTCTGCTCCCCCTCAGACCAGAACACCAAGGGAATCCTCGAGCATCATATCAGCAACTCAAAATCTCAAGGAACTGTGATGTGCTACAAGAAGAGAGCAAGAGAGAACTGCAGCATCGCAACCACGTTAGCAAATTCTTTGCTCCTGAACAAGTCAGAGTCAAACATGGCTAGAACAGCAGGCATCTTTAAATGTGGCCTGGGAAAGTCTGTGCCCAGTAGGCTGCCTAACATTGAGCAAAAGCAAGATATAGAGGTACTTGAGCTGTTTTCTTAGCGCCATTGGTACATTGCAAAATACATGGAAGAGGAAGAGAAATTAGAACAGTTATGCACTGGGAAGGAAGAATGATTGTTTCTGGCAGCCTACAGAAGACAAGCAGAAGTCCTGAAGCATAGCATTAGTTATTTCAGTACTAATATGATGTGATAAATAATGTAAGTATATTGAAAGTTCAGATAAGAATATCAGATGAGATTCAGAATGCTCAGAGACTAAAGCTTTTATTCAGAGATATTAATCTCGTCCTAGAGCACCCAGAGTGATGGCAAGCCTGCAACACTCATCACAAACTGCCACAAACTGCCAGCCCAGTAACGACTTCTCTATGAGACCAAAGCACTAGCTTCAAATTCTGCCTTGAGAATGTACATGGCAACTCTTCCTTTCTCTGTTCCCTCAGTCTCTGTGCCTCTTATATTATCTGAGCCTTTACAGTCTCTGTCCTTGACAAGATTAACTCAGGTGAACTTTAATGAGTTTCTATTTATCTCTACTTGATTTTCAGTATATGGAGGTTTTTTGTTTTAGAAAGTAAAAGCTTTACAGATTTGTATTTATCCTAGCATTTAAACAGCAGATAATTATTGCACTAGACAATAGTGCTCTTATGAGTTGCTAGTTTTAGTATTTTCACAGCTTATTGGAACCAAATCCAGAATAACACCTCCTTTTATTATCACAGTGACTATGTGGTAACAAAATCTGTCAGCTGTCATATCTGATAGTGCCATTATTAACAGCAGCTATTCACCAAATGCTAGTTTCCTGTAATGGCAACTGTCAGCCAAAAGCATTTCCATGTATTGGCTATAACGCAGATAATGAGAATATCAACCCAGTGAACCAGTCTACAGGGAGGGACATTTGACTCGTGGATTTTGCAAAGCAGCGCTCTCGATGCTTGCTGCGCATCTTCTCTTTTTTTCCTAAGACGCTCTTTCCCAAGACCCCCTCTTGTTACTCACCAGTGTTCGGCAAACTGAGGAAAGTAAACCTTGCCTGTCGGCATCCTCTGAAGCAGAAGATATAATTAATTTACTGTGGTTTACCTCACCCCTAGTCACAGCTACAGAGGCAGAGAGGCGTACCGCTTTGGTAGCTGCAAGAAGTGACGATGTCAAAAAGCCACCTTTAATTGAAATCCCTACTAAATATGGTCAGTTTATACTTTTCCTAAGCACAGYAGCTTGTCGTGCTGCAGATCCTTATTTGGAATTGTTTTCATGTGCCTAGAGTCAAGCCTAGGTCAAGTCATTTTGTTTATCAAAGGAAGAAATTTCTGAGGATGACAATCATGGATGCAATAAACCCACACAATGGTGACCAAGGTTTTCTCTCAAAGTTTGGCAGATGCAGTCAAATATTCCCTTGTGTGCGTGGGGGGAGTGAGTTTGAAGAAACAAACACCCTGTGTGTTTCAAGGAAGTTTCTTGTTCATTTTAAAATGCTTTTTTAAAAAAAAAAAAAAAATCACTCCCCACATGTAGATACCTTCAACCCCCTGCCTCCATATCCTAAGTTCATAAGCTAAGTGTCTTTCAGGYGCTTTATCCTTTTATCTCCCTTTCCTCCCCTTTGGAAGTAGCAGAACAGTCATCAGCAGGAGTTTGAGACCTCAGTCAGTGCAGAGCTATTGTACTGCAGTTACGTAGGCTGCTCTGTGTGATTTTTCCCAAATCATGCTTTCATTATAGTTCGGTATGAACAATCCCAGTTTTAGTTACATGTTTTTCTGCAGGGGGAGCTTGTAGTCCAGTCTAGAAATTGGAACTAGGAAAACCAGCTGGAGAATATCTAGTTTGTTCAGCTAGAGTCCAGATTAAGAAAATTCCTGCCATTACTCCCTGAATGAAGGAGGTGCAAGGGTTTCAGTYACCTGGTTACTGCTGTATGCTATGAAATTCATTCTCCTAAAATAACAAGTTATGAAGGAAATGAAAGTAAAAGCTCTGTCAGAGGAAGTTTGGCTTTACAGATTTTTAGGGCAATAACCTTTTTTCTTTGGGAGCTGCCTTGAAAAAGGAGAAACATGAGAAATCCTCTTTCTCACCCCCAGGATAATATACCAAACCTTTTCCATCGTGCGACTAACAAGCTTAAACCAGGCTTCCAAGTTTCAGCAGAAGCACTGATTTCCATGGTGGTAAGCCGGTGGTTACAAGCCACACTTCTCAGCAGTCATCTAATAATTGTTATTGCAGCACTCAGTGATCATCCCCTTCCCTATCTGTTTCAGGCCTTTTCACAATAAAAAAGGCACCTCTATTGGCAACGTATAACCCTTACACTTCATAGATGTAGCAATGTTAGCAAATGCCTTTTGTATTTTGTAACTTAACACTTTTTGTCCAGACAGTCGAGGTGAGCTGTGCCTCTGTYTATGCTCACATCTTTTGTTTCTGCTGTTGAGAAACTGAGGCATCTCCTGTGCTGCCTGGAGTAACTGTAGCAATCAGTCGATTTGCTGAAAGTTGAAAATTATTAGCTATGGTTGTATGTAGTTTGAACCACAGGGAAATAGCACAGGGGGATAAGAGACGAATGTGGCTTGAAAATATTCCATGTGCAATCTTCCCTGTACAATATGTGATGATGAAATGGAAGAAAAAGAAACATGTTTTCCTCCTTGGCATTGCTACTGTTCAGTCTCCGCTGTCTGTCCAGTACCATCCCCAAACCAGTAGCACTCGTGGTAATGACAGCTCACGCCTGTTATGTAAAGCACCATTCTTTCCAATATAATGAGCATCAGTAAATTAACACCAGCTCTGTAGCCGATTTTGTATGTACTGAAAGTTTCATCTGAATTGTGTAATGCGGTTTTAAAGGATTGACAGAAAAGTGTGATTCAGCAGAAAGTACCACTAGCCTGAGTTTAAAAAGTAATCCTCTTAAGCAAATAAAACCCATCATCTTCAGTGACAGAAGATCCCACCAATTCTTTCACAGTTTACTACCGCCCGGTTTACCAAGTTCACTACAGACTATTACGGCCTTTTCCTGTGCTCTGCCAAAGACATGACCACAATATGTATAACATCCATAGAATTAGAGCCAGGGAAGAACCAGTTTGTCATTTCATCTCATCTGTTGCATTACACAGGCTGTAGTGTATCACCCAGTTAACTCTGTATGGAGCTCAATAGCTCTGGATTTGTCTGTCGTCTCCCCCAGAAGGATATTCTTTATCTTGCTGCTAAGACACTATGACATGGAGATCAACCCACTTCCTTTGGTATTTTGCTGTATTGGTTAACTGTTTAGAAGTGTTTGGCTTTCTAATGTTATTTTTTCATTCACTTGAAGCTTCTATCCACTGATTCTTATTATGTTACAGTCTCGGGACGGGAGGACAGATGATAGAGCAAGAAAAGATGAGAGGTCTAACTAGATTGTCTAGCTGTAGGTATACCAGAAAAAATATTAGTTGAAATGGACCCACATGGACCCAATCAACTTGCAGCCCACAGACCTAACCGGGAAATTAGGTCCAAAAGAAAAGAAGGAAGGAATGCAAGATTATAAGCTATTACCAGGTTCTGTGCTTCAATATTTCAAAAGTCTTCTGGAAGGATCAGTATTGCCCCCTTCTCCCTCCCCATGAACAGCTGGTTAGAAATAAACTGAAAAAATAGGTATCTGTTTCCTTCTCCCACCTCTCCAGTGAAGCAACAGCGGTTGATCAAAGATTGGCAGTCCACCCTCTGTGGGCCATGGCTGACACAAAGTCATGTCACCATGGGTGACTTTCTGAAATGTCTAGTTGGTACATCTAGCACAAGTGCTCAAGGTCATACTGATAAACAGATTTGGGGTRAAGAAGAAGTATTATTAAAGAATGTGTTGACTTGTGCTGCAGAGGGCTTCCACCCAGCTCTTCTTCACAGCTTCGAATCAATTGCCAAAATCCTTTGGCATCTCTCTCCCAACGAACTTTTTGTCAATGAAAGGGCCTTACCTTTTAGAGGCTTCTCAATTCATCCTGTTTTCTCCTTGTGGTAAATATCAGGTCAGTCCTCTGAGGACTGAAATATTTTTGTCAGCTAGTGGTATGGGTTCTTACCACCTTCTCTCATACACACAGTCAGATTAGATGATCTAAGGGACTGGCTACAGCTCTGTGGTCTATGAATCCTAGACAGAAATATATATATTTTTCTGTATTAAAAACAAGCCCTCTGAATCTTCAGGAATTTCTTCCCATGTTACTAACATTGCAAATAATTAAGAAAATGAAGTAGATAGTTCTAACACAATCAAGATAATAAAAAGCACCTACAGTTTGTTTATAAAGGCATCAGAAACAATGCTGGAGGACTTGCACAGCTTGTGGTTAGAATCCTTACCCAGAATAGACAAGTGTCTGGAAGCCCCTATAGGCCTGTAGCCCCTTCACACTTGTCGCTTGCATTGTGGAACATTTTGCAACTACGTAATAGACTATTTTGCAGAACTATAAACATCATAAAATTCTGACATAGGGTATTTAGTGAGGATAAAATCATTTTCTTGACAAATGGTGTGAAAGAAATCCTCCTTTTATCCAAAAAATAGCAGCACAAGCAGACTTCCCACATACTTGCTATGCCAGCATGCCTGAATCCTGGTCTGCATATGGGACTTTAGCCAGGAGTAACATGTTCTTCACCACTCATGTAAGTTCTTACCGCTCTTAAGTTTCCTACTTGGGTAGGGTAATGTTGCACAAGCTGATGCAGTGCAGAAACATGGGGATGAAATTCGGCAAGTGTTGTAGTTTTGCTGGCACAACACTACTCCAATCAACTGTGGGACTGGTTAACTGTATTATGTTTTTCAGGGCTAGGTCTGGAACAGACATTGCTCATATCAAGCATAGTAAGCCCATGATAGAGAATGTAGAGCAATGGCTCATCCAGTTATGAGGAAAAAATAATTTTTTATCAAAATTGCTCAAACTTTGGTTAATTTTCATTCTACCATTTCCTGTGAAAGTCTACTTTTCTGCCTCTTCATGCATGCTTGCAGTGATAGGATTGGCTGTGCAATCACAGCATGTGTCCCTATGTTGACTGTTAGGCATTAAATCAAGGAAAAAGCTGTACCACTTGAACTAAAGGCATCACTGGAAGCACTACTGTCAACAACGGCAGATTTTTTGCTGTCTCCTGGGCGTACAGTTTGGCATATACGAAAGGCCCTATCTTCCTCCCCTTGTGCAGACATGGTGTAAGCGTGCCGCACTGCCATCCAGAGTGTCCCCACGTAGAAACAGTATTTACTGAAGTTTCCTTTAAGTGCAAAGCATGACACCCAGTGGGGAGACACTATGTCGCAGGGCAAAATGCGGCCAGGCAGGAATCAGGTTATGGCCGTGGTTTATGCTTGGAGACCTGGAAGTGCTCCCAGGTGACCGGTTTAGTGTGAACAAGGCACAGCAGTTAAATTTGCCCAAAACCTGTGATGCTTGGCAGCCGTGCTCCTTCCCCCTGTGCTGGTGGTTTGGCTCACYGTGGGGCGAGCACAGAAAGGTGGCAGACGGCCTCATCCCAGGGGAGTTTTCTACTCAGATTTGGTTCATGAAAGTTCAGCATGGGGCCGGTGCTGAGAAACATCGAAGGTTTGACGGCTGACTGCGTCCGGAGGCAGCGGAGGGAGAAGCTGGAAGAGTAAATAGAAAATAGCTTTCCCCTTTGCTTTGAAGTCTCGCAGATGTGGTGTGAAAGCCAGCCCCCTTGGAAAGCACAGCGGCTCTCCRGGTTGTAAATTCCCGTACTCTGAAACTCCGTCAGGACTTGTTCCCAACTCCTGCTAGCAGGGGGTTGCGAGAGATCAAAGCCATAGGTAAGTAGGGCATCTGTTACACCGAGCCTTTATCTTTTCTTGACAGGAGATGGGAGATAACAGGAAGTTTGATTGTGCAAAGCTAAACCAAAGGTGTATTTCTGCAGCTAGGGGATATCGCGGGAGCCTTCACAGTGGTTTTGAATTTGCATCTCTCAGCAACTGATGTGTTGTCCCCAGTGTGCAAGGGAACATACTCAGAGATTCAGCAACCACACAAGGAAAAGGGGAAAAATGTTAACAAAATGTGCCTCCTTTCTTAACTTATTGCCCTGTGTATTTAAACTTCACTTTAAGGTGTCATTTTTTAAATCATTTCTCTTTTTCTTGTCAGATGCCCCTCTTCAAAAGCCTAAGTAATATTGTTGGGGAAACAGAATTTTGTGTGTATGTCTGTGATGTTATCTTAACCCATACTGTCCCAAGAACAGAGGGGAAACTATTCAGGTGCTCAGAAAAACATGGGAATGTGGAAAAATCCTAAAAAATATAGTCCTTTCTTAATTTTCCCTCCCCAAAACTCTCTCAGAATTTTAGCAGCCTCAGAAGTATTTTGGGAGGGAACCGTTCTGCTCGATTCGGTGCAAAAGCCTGTATAATGTTGCTAGAAATAATTAAGAAACAAAATCTGGATGACATTTGCACTAGCCATGTAAAGAGACATTGTGGCAGTACCAGGCTCCCACTGTTACCGAGGCAAGAAGCTTGACTGGAGCAGACCAGGAAAGCAAGGAGTGAGCAGGGTATGCATTCTGCAGCCTCCTTGCTAAGGTACGGGCTGATTAACAGCTCTTTTGCAAATTGTCTCCAGTGAGAGTTGTGCTTTAAGAAGGAGGAGTGCCATAGGGAATCCTTCAGGGGGAGCAGCTCATGATGATGGAAACCGAATTATCCGAAAGTGTTGAAGTGAAAACCAGACAGGAATTTGAGCAATGGAAGGTATTCTCCTCCACTGTGCTCTGCACATCGGTTTTGCTAGGGGCCCTTTTGACTGATTGCCTAATGTATCGGTTTTGAGATGTCCACATGGAAAATTCAAAAACCTGGGCCAACCCTTGCCTAGCATATACTATTGTAGCTCCATTTCTAACTTATGCTGGGTCAGAAAATGGACCTTGATATCTTGTTCCACRGGGAGGGGGGGGAATTGAGTCTTGTGTACTCTGCATGGTCTGTCTTGCTGAGTGAATATGTTAATGTGAATCCTTCGCTGAAAATATGGCAACCGTTGTGTTTCTGGCAAGCCTTTGCCAAAATTTCTCCTCTGCTACAATGTGTATTGTTGTATATGAGTCTGTCTGTGTGAGTTAAAACCCTTCATGACAGAGCCAACTTGTTGATAGCGGTGGAGTGAATTCTACACATGCATCTTAGTCCTGTAAAGCCTCCTTTTTCTCTTATTTCCATTATCTCCAGTTTTATGCCAGAGCTGCCCATTTTTGGGATAGGAACTTGAACTCATTCATGCACTATTTTGCTATTAATGATTCTTATTGTAATTAATGTGATAATAAAATAAAAGTTCAGTGAAAGCATTTTGTAACATTTTAGAGCTCTCTGACTAATTCAGGATGAACGATGCTAAACTAAGGTATGTTGATTATCATTTGCAATAATGTTTTAAATGTTTCCAGTTGTAAAAGTTTCTGTGTACTAAATGACTATGAATTTAACACACATTTTGTGATCTTTTACTTGTTCACACAGTTAGGTGCTTGGGGTCAAATTCTAATTTATTATAGTGTTGTAAATTCAGAGTAACTCCTATAATGTTAATGATGTTAACTATGAATTAAATCACAGAAAAAATAAAGTTGAACCACAGTACAAAGCCTTGACATACCTTGTTATACCTCTAATGATATGAGCTGTGAGCAGGCCCTCAGTTTCTCTCTGAGGGTCATTTTCACCCTTATTAAGAACAGATTATGTTGTAACTGTTCTTTAGCTGATGTTTTATAAAGATGTATCACTTGCCTTTTAATGTTCTTTTCTTCTAATACGGTCTCTATATTTAACAGCTAATAAGATCGTTCAGAGAACTGAAAGGTTTCCCTCTGAGTATTTAACCATGGTGGAAGCTACTAAGTTCCTCCAGAAGGCTCAAAAATTGTCACTTGGGAGGTTATGTCAGTGGTATTTTAACAAACTGCTGGGAAACTGAGATTTTTCACAGGAGCCAAAGGGATGTAGGCGCATAAATCTTCCTGAAATTCACTGGAAGGTGACAACTGCACTACTTGCAAAAGTTAAAATGGAAACTTTGGTCAGAAGCTCTCATGACAGCAGTGGGCTGTAATGATTACATGACCATGTGCTTCTTTTAGACTCAGACTGTGACACTCTTTCTTTACTTGCATGTCTTATTTTTATTTTAGATCATGGTGCAAGCATCAGGGAGTCTCTTTGTGCAACAAACATCTGACATGACTTAGAACAAATCAAACCAGAATTAACAATGCCAGAGAGGCCTGTCTGAATCCTAATCAGTAACAATAACTGCATTTCTACAGAGCTGTCCCTCCCTTGGGTCTTGTGCTATTCCTTCATATGTTTTGGAGTGAAAGGCTGTTTATAGCCTCATTATAGGGTGTTTAGCATTAAATGTCAGGAAGCATCTGCTGGCACATTTCTCAGTAGGAGACTTTTAAGTTCTGCAAGTGAGTTTGGGTAGCTGTCTTGAATATACATGGGAGGTTCCTCCAGAGATTTGGATCACGTCTTTGAAGACAAGTTGAAGCTGAATACTCAACAACAGCAGTTCTCATCTGCAATGATGCAGACATCCACTATCTGGCCCATGTCATAAAGGCCTACGAGAGCATTTTTTGCTGGTATCATCTCCACATGTGAAGTTATACTTCCATGAGACACTGGTTTCAGCAATGAAATGGTTTAAGAAGTTAATCCCTCCTGGATCCTAGCATCACAGTCCCATGGGTTGTGCCAGCATAAGTGTTTGTGAGGCCATGTTTTAAACTCAGTTGCTGAAAGTATCTGTGTAAAAAGGTAAGCCTGCGGCTCCACAGGCATTGCAGCAACCACAGATGGGCCTAACCAGGCCCCCTCTAGCTTGTTGTCACTGTTCGTGTTGGGCTGATGTTGTTTTTGTGACTGTGGCAGTAAGTTAGATGATGGAATTGATCCAACTGAAAATGCGAACAAATATATTTTTTTGCTGAATCACTTCCCATTCTGAGGGACGGGAGCAAACAGGAGCTTCTTAAGGTGGTTTCCCTGTCTTATGAACTAAACTGATGGTCTGTAGCATAGGCAGTCTGTCTGAACTGAGATTTGTGCCCAGCTGCTTTGAGCTGCCTTTAGGCATGAGTTCTTAATTCAAAGTGCCTGCTTCTCTTCACACACAACCATCACATGTTCTTAAATATTTAACATTCACTTATGTATTAGTGACAATCCATATAGTCTTTGAGGCCTGCATGGCAGGTTCTAGAGAATAAATTAGGGCTGATCCTTGTCCACAATGTTAAGTGAAATCATGTGGCTGACGGATGCCTCTGTGTTTTAGAACCAGTCCTCAGTGAGATTGGTTTTGTCCTCCTGTTTGGATCTGCAGGAGAGCCAGACCTCATTTTCTTCTGTGTTTGCATCCATCAGTCATGATATCACGATCAATTTTCTTATTACAGGAAGTCTAGGATGCTTATTACCGGCAGGATGAGTCTTCCTGGGAAATCATTAGAGATCCGTCCTTTGCCTTGTGTCTTTCCCAGCATGTTACAGCTATAGAGCAGGCCACAACATAGCAAGATATTTCTAAAATAGAAACTGGGGATGGTGAAACAGGGTCAGTGTGCACAAACAAGGACTCTGAATTCATCGAGGGGAAGGAAAATGGGTTTTGAGTACCATCTACAGTCTAGAACCTGGAGACAGGTAGAAGATGGAAGAGAGGGGAAACCCCTCCCAGCTTTGTTGTATTTTGTAGAGGGGACAACAACTTTTGAAAGATCTCCTCTGCAAGAAAGCTTCTGGGAAAAAGCTGAGGGAGATTAAGGGAAGAGCAGTCTGTGAGTAATTCTTGCAAAATGATTTTCCATTAGGCAGCAGCATGTAGCCTTTCTCTTCCCCTTAAATATTACATCATTCTTAAACAATAGCTTTTTAACTCCAAACAAAGGGCTTTCATTCTCATGCTTGGAAAGGTTTAAGCTCAAGCTCTAGTTTTAGTTCCAAATTGTTAGCTATTGTTAATTTTAAGTTATTTTTATTTTAGTGACTGAAACATCAAAGACAGGAAAGAATTATAATTTTGCATATCTTCCAAGAATGATCCCGACTTCTGTGTAAGAGTTTTCCTACTAGCATACTGACTCATAGCTGTCAAAATGCTGGCACCAGAGTATTTTATGTTACTATTGATATTAAACCTGAATTCTGCAGTGTTGTCATGACACCTTTATTTTTTTCTTAAGAAGAGATTTTTCTGTTTTGAAAATGGTATCACGAACCAATACAAGAACTGAAAAGCGAGCAGAAAAAAGCTTATTCACTTCTTCCCCCAGAGAAGGTGAGATTCCCATTTTTTTCTYCAAGAGGTTTTACCAGGACTTTGGGATAACCTAGGCCTTCGTTACATGAGAGAAACTTAACAATTTTTTTGTACTGAGGTGTCCTTGATATGATTCTAAATGCCTCATAGTCCTTATTAATGCATCCTACTCCATCTCTTGAGGAAGTGAAGAACTATTATTCCCTTTCATGAATAAGAAAATAGAAGCACAACAGTATTAACAGACTCGCCCATAATCTGCCACAGATGTGAGAATGGATTTGCCTCTCATTTCAGTGTTTGCTCAGACTGCTGTTCTTCCTTCTTCAGATGTTCACATGACACTGTTAGTCATAGCCATGGCCCATTACCTAATGGAAGAATTTTCAATGAAGCAGGAAGCTTTCATTGCCGTGTTTGTAGTGCTATCTACTGCACTGAAAACTAAAGAATAAATTTTATTTGAAATAGGCTATAAACAGAAGTGGTACTGACTAGTCTATTTTCATCGGCTGAGAACAAACAGCTCAAAAAATCCCAGACAAGATGATCGAGGAGGTCTGAATTACCTTTTAAAAAGCCTTCCACTTCAATAATTTGGCATGTTGCAAGGAAAGTAAAAAAAAAAAAAAAAAAATCTGTTTCTTTAAAAAACATTGCTTATTTAACCTGACACCAGTTCTGAATTTTTCAGCCAGAAGATGTCATCAAACCTAAAGCAGGTGGTAAAAATGCCTACCAGTGCAAATCAAAGCTTGTGAATTAGCATTGGAAGCTTGTATTACTGAACAGGGAAATCTGGAATGCTAGTATGGCTTGACACATGCCATTATTAAGATTTTAAAAAAATCTTAAGTTTTCATACTACAGCCTATTGTAGTTGTACTTAGGTGATTTTTTTAGATTRGCTCTGGCTCTCCTCTGTCTCAGAGTTCTCTTTGCAAACTTTTTTTTGGCTGAAGAGGGCACTGAATTAAATACTTTAGAGTCAAAAGCTGAATTTACATATTTTGTTAGCATTACCGTGGCAGCCAGAAGCCTGAATCAGGATCCTGTTGTACTCAGTGCCATAAAAACCTAAAAGAATGGATTGCCCCATGGAAGCTACATACATTTTAGTCCTTATAGGAGATAATGAAATGTCTGGCCTTTGGGGAAGAATATGTTTTGTGTTTGAAATTCTCCAGCTGAGGGCTGTCCAAGAAAATCTATCATCTGTTGATTGCAGAAAGTTGAGCACATGTCTTGTTCACATCTCTAGCTACTGGTTTGCTGTAACAGCATGCACAAGTAGGTTTTTCAGGCTGTATTTCTCTTGGATGAAACAAAGTCCTGTTTGTGGTATATTCCTTATTTATACCTGATGTCATATACTAGTCCAAGGATCAATTGCTTTTTATTTACTCAGTGCAACACAGTGCCATGTTCCACCCACAGAGTCAGGAACTTTCCCTTTTCTCTTGCAGCTTTTATTGAGCACATGAAGCACACCGAGACATCCTGTAACTTCTGGGACGTGAGGATCACATTCAGCGTGTCCCAGCCCGCGTTTACCTCCAGATCCTGGAAAGCRTGGTGTTCCCTAGAGAGCTTTGCAGCTGAGCTAGAAAGAAGCTTGGCATTCTCTGCTGAATAATCACCTAGGGATTTTTAAAGAAACTGTACCTTTTTGAATGGTGCTGAAAAATTCCTTCATGCTTGTCTTGACAAACAGCTCCAGATAGAAAAGGAGACACAGAACAGCAAGGTAGGCCAATTTCTTCATGTGATCTAGAAGAAAAGTGTAAAACCTTGTGTAGGAACCTTGATTTCAGCTATTTTTCTTGTGTATTTTTTTTGCTTTAGCATACTGGATTATTCTGCATCTGTACATGTTGGTTCTTGAAAGTAAGTCCTGTGGTTTAAGTTTACTTTAGGTAGTGTCAGTCTTACTATGTCAGCCACACATGAAAAGTTGGTGAGTTGGGACTGTTGAAGTGAGGCTAGAGCAAAGCCTTCCAAAATCAGTGGGAAAGCATGGGTTCACTTTCCTGGCTTTGGATTTAGGTCTCTGTTCTCTCTCTGTTTATAATATCTGAAGGGAGAGCCAGGCCTTTGCTTTCTCTGGGGGCTCAGTGCTCTCTCTACTCTTGGTGCTGGCAATTGCATTTTGGTTTAACAGTAAAGGCATGAAGCACTGGAACTTCTTGCCTCCACCATAAAAGATTTTTGCATCATAACTGACTATCTCTGGAAAATATATGCTCTAGCTCAAATAGGTAGACGAGCAAAACAATGAGTGTTGTTCTGTGGCCTGTTGTATACTAAATGAAAATAATGATCTTGCCGCCTTTAAAATTGGAGGGTAAGACCAGAATGGAGGATTTGCATCACTTGCTTAGAACCCTCGTATATCTCAGGTCATTAGGTTTCACCTAGATATGCTTTTACTGAGCACCATTATTTTTGTTTGATTAAACTAATATGTGCCACACTATGCAAAGAGAAGAGGCCAACACACTGATGCCCAAAGACATTATGATGTTAGAAAACTTACTAAATGAAACATATTCAAAGTATCTTCTCTACTACAGAGAAAAAATGACTTCTTCTCCCCCAAGTCCTTGCTACTCCGATACAGGGACTCTTCCAGCCTTACCCCATATCCGATACTGATTTGACTCTCAGCCCATGATTAAATCATTTTAGCCATGTGCGGAAGTAGGATTTTTCACCACACAGCATTGCTCTTCTCTCTCTGTCCACGAACACATGACTATTCAGGCACTCCGACACAGACAAAGATCCCATAGAAGCCAGCAGGAGATTCGCTAAGTGAGGCTAGCAGGTGTAGAACCCTTTTTCAGCTAAGGTTAACTTGTTGCACTAACCCTGATGTATATCTTCGCAAATGAGAAATTGGCTCAAAAATAATATTGAAAGAAAGGTTAAGTCCGTACTATTGATGATAGAGACACTGTCTTTATCAGTGTAACTTGGCTGCAAACCATCAGAGCAAAATATGCTGCCATTCACATTACAAATGTAGCTGTTTACTTCCTCTCAAGTGAACGGCTTATTTTTCTTAGAGGTAAAAATTCTCTGTGGATCTCTTCCTAGTAAAATGTGCGACTTATTGCACTTCAGCTTTGATTCTAGTTGTTAGCTTATTCATGACCTACATACAGTTCAGCATTACTGTAAGTCACTATTCTGGGCTTAAGCAAAAAAAAAAAAAAAGAAAAAAAGAAAACCCCTAAAAGGAAGGGAAGAGTGAAGTATGTTAATTTGGTGCTATCAAAGTAAATCACACTGTTTGCTGGGAGTATAACTGTCGTCGTGTCGGGCTGGAGACTTGCTTTCATTCTCACTGAGAATAGTTATTCCTCAACAGCCAAGACAGATCCCCAGTGCAAGAAACAAGCGGTAGGTTGTTTGCACTAGGGAGGCTACTGCATGCTCCGCGGTTAGTCTGGGTGGCCTTGGAGTTCCTCACACTAATGGGTCCCATCTAGGACTGACTGCTAGTGCGTTAATGTTAGCGAGTGCTCACCACTGACTGCAGGTGGGAGTACTGCAGGTGCACGGGGAGCAGGATTAGGCTCTTGTACACATGTAAGTGGATATAGCGGTGATGAGGTAAATCCACCTGAGACCCCTAGACTTGTTAGTGCTCTAAGGCTGGGAAGCTTGGAGAGGTGACTTCTACTCGACTGTCTGTAGATCCTGGAGTATACTTAAAACAGACTTTCCCACCTCAAACATTTGAATTATGCAGTTTACCAGTGTTTCCAAAGCCATGCCCCAAGCAGGAGCATTGAATGGGGGAAAATCAGGTAAGTCACAGTTCACTGAACACTTTGCTTTTTTCTCACATGCTCCAGTGATGGATAGCAGTGTGAGATGCTAAGACTGATGGCTGGACAATATTATGGTAAATCCAAGGTCAAATCTAGGCGCGTGCTCTGTGGACAGGGCCAGTAAGTAACCCCTAGATGAACAAGGCTCCTTCTCACTTTCCCCCACTCAGTCCAGGGGCCTGTGCAGCTTTCAGCTTGCCTGGAGACCTTATTTACAATATTATACTTTCATTGCATTGCTTCCTTCCTACTTCATTATTCATATGATCCTTAGTTTATTGGGACTCTTGGCTACTATTGGTTGCAATTTCAGTGACCATCTGGATTGCTTAGCAGTTTAACATTAAGACCTTTACTTTCTTTTCACTGCCTTTTGATAAGAGCTGTTGTGTGTAATTTATACTGTTGTTGGCATTGTCAGGCATATTGCCAATGCTCTCTCCACCTGGCATTTCACTTCTTGAACAAATAAGATTTAGCTTACTTTTCCATCCTAAATCTACAGCTTCAAATTTTCAACAGTATAAAGAATATTGATACAAGAGTGAGGGGAGCGAGAACAATGTTTTTGCTTAAACTATGGTTGGTTGCAACATGTTGCTGTATTCCATCCTAATAAGGATCATTCTCCCTGGTTTTCTCTTCCTCTCARTGCTGCAGCACTGACTGGCTGCCCTAAGCAGAGGAGACCCCTCTGCCCTTGGTGCTGTGTGCTGTAGACTCAGAGGAATCGGACTCTACCACAGAGGGTTTATTTCTAAGGGCTCTGGCTCATTTTCACAGGGCTGGGATGGCTGGAGTGGTTATGATCTCAAACATCTCTTGAAGGCTGAGCCTTCATAGCAAGGTCAACCACGCAGATGCACATCTCCTGAGCTGCTGTTATTTATAGGAACTGTCATACGAGCATAAACTGAAATTGATGGTGGTTTGTGTTTATTTGCGGGGCTGTAARCCATGACTACTCCAAGTAACATCGTTTGTGTTTTTTTGCGGGGCTGTAAACCTTGACTACTCTGAGTAACATCCTCTTCAGCTGCAAGACCACTGAATGCTTCAACTGCCTGTCTTAAACTTACCTATAAACGTGACAGGAGTCCTGAGACTGCAGTCATATGAAACATAAACTCTTACCTCTAAGCAGTCACATTAAACTCACTGGTTTCCAGTGCTTTTCATTATGATTATAATTATCAAGAAGTGTGTTTGTCTTTCAGTCTAGGTCTGACTTTAGGRCTGTTTTACTTCATCCTAATATGATTCTAAATTTTCTTTTTTGCATGTGAATCCTTTTGCTTCTGCTACCTTATCTTCACAAACTCTAAGTACCTTCTTCTTTCTTTGTGTCCCTTCTATCAGTGCTTGTAAGAGGCTCCAGGGAGGCCCCTTATTGTTTCTTTAACAAACAAAAGACTAGAAATATGAACCAAAAATAGAAAAACCAGATCAAAATTTTAGGACACTTGTAAGATGAGCCGGAGACTGAAACCAGCTTTCAAGAAATTGTTTCAAAAACTTTACACCACTAATTGACAGTAACTCCTGGAGATTACCTGTGATACAGCCTAGGTCCCAACAAACCCTCAGAATCTCTTTCCTGGGTGCCTCCTTTCCCAGCCTTTGAATGTTGGAGTTTGTCTTAGAGCCATTCTGAGCAACATCTGTACCAAGCAAATACTTCAAACTTTACTCTGGAACTTTTACAACTACATTCACTGTATAAATTGAAATAATCCTGCAATGTCATTCCAGATATTGATTAATGAAGCAATATACACTTTGGTCTATTTACATGTCATGTCTCTCTGGGATGGTTGCCTCTTGTCACAAACTTATTGGGGACTCTCAAGGTATAGACCTGCTACCCACTAGCTTGCCACACACCAAAAAGGTTTTCTAGGTACTGCTGATCACCAGACTYTACTTTTGACTCTGGCTGCTTGCTCTGGCAAGATCATCATTTTCTGGATTATCACCACAATTTCCCTTCTGGTTAACTGTAGAGCTGTACTGCAGATGGGCTAGYCAGGGTAACAAGTGCTTTTCTTTATTTGGTTTACAAACAAAATTTCTTCTCGACACTTTTTCTTAGAGTAGTGTAACTCTCTTCCCAAATGTTCTACACAAACTCACTTGGGACACTACCTTTGCCTGACCCCTTTGTGTTTTATGCTGCTTTTTCTCCTTTGGCCAAAATGGTATTTGTCCAAAATAGCAGTCTCAGTGCGGGAGCAAATCCATGCCCATGTGAATGAAGCTGTGCCTTTCTGGGCAAACACTCCCTGTTCAACAGATGACTTTCAAAGAGCCCTCAGACCTGTATCTAAGCCATTTGAATCTCTGTGTGCTACTCTCCACCCCAAAGCTAATCCCATTTTTCTCTTTCCAGGAGGAAAGAGATTGCTGTTGCTGTTGCTACCACTGTTGCAAATATCCATAGGGATTGCATGTGTTTTCTACTACTTTGCTTCATTCCAGGGAACTTGTCCAGATATTACTCGTCCTTAGAAAACATTTCTTCTTCACTCAAGCCCTGCAATACTAGCTTTCAAACTAGCCTAAACAACTAAACTGGCAGCTGTACACTTTGGGTACTGGGGTAGTAACCTAATCTGGATCTGGGCTGTGGGAAAGATGTTGCAGAACTGCACTTTTGAGATTCTCCATGTCTGGGATAAGGAATGCTGTATCACTTGCCAAGATTCAAATTTGCATGAAAGTTAAAAATGCAGATTTGTAAATAMTGGAAGATGGAACAAAACCCCCTAAAATAACAAAAGAGACTCTGAAGATTATGCTTAACAGCACAGTTCCTTGTTGGCTGCATTAGCCTGCATGTAGCTTATACTGTATGTCTTATTTTCAGTTGGGATGTCCTGTCATTAGCTGAAAATTATCGAAGATGGCTGCTGTCTCCTCCCCCTTTCCTGGAGCAGAGGACGTGTGAGCAAAGGTTGAAGTTTTCTTTCTGTGCCACACCATGCCAGATTGCCATCGGGTTTTTTACTTCCTTGTTAAGAAAATTCCCTTCTTTATTTCCGCCTGACTTGGTATTCGGTACCACATAGTACTTTTGCTACCTTACTTAATTCCCTTTCATCTCTGCAATTCTTTGATTAAGTTTTTTGTTGTGTGCCTTCATTAGCACATTCCTAGCTTCAGGCTGTGTGTGTCACAGCCTTCTGGAGATACACTGGGAAAACCTTTTTGATTTTATCAGAAATAGCAGATGCCTTTTCCTCTTGCAGGGTTCACAACTAGTTTCATCTTGTGAGCCACACAAGAAAACCAAACATGGTAGGACAAATGGTAACAGTGGGAATAGCGTGTTTAATATGAAAACCTGCCTCCCTCTCCATGTATCTCCTTGATTATATAAGGATCTTCTGTGATCTACATCGCACCCCAATAGGAGAAATAGTTATGATTAACCTCGGATCGGAGCTATACCCCTAGCACCTTTGTGGCTGCGTGCACTGTTGTACCTTGTCTCTGGATTTCTCACTGACTTAGGAGCTGCTGCTGTGTTCTCCCCCTCCAGGTTGTGTTTTTTTAAATTGTTGTAGCGCTTTTGGGAGAAGAACATGTCCTGCTTAACACTGCCATCATATCCTGAAGGCCTTGTACACCCATCAAATTATTCCTCTCTTTTATTTGGCTGCAGAGGGATTTATGTGCAAAACTTCCATTGAAGTTAATGGGAATTCACTACTTAAAAGCCTGTCTGCGTGCACAGAGATGAGAATAATGCAGGCCTTTGTTCTCAGCTGTGCGAGTGCAAAGGAACATGCATTTCCTTCAAACACCTGGAGAACAGAGAACAGAACAATCCAACATAAAATAAACTTGTACTGAATAAAAGCAAAGGTTGTCAGTGCCAGGCCCTGGCAGTCTATGCTGTGCTGGCAGAGCCATGTTATATACTGCTTATTTAGCATAGAGGTGATTCTGCAATTCAGGTGCAAACTGTTGATGAATATGTCATGCAGTTTCCTTTCGGGGGATCTTCAGGGAAATTAATAGTTTTGTGCATATGTATGGCAGTAGGTATTAGAGCAGCCATTTAAGATCTTTGGTTAATTAGCAAAAATTTGATGTTTCAGAGGGGAGCCAGGTTCTCTCTTCTCAATAAACTAGGTCCTTGGGCCTTGTTTTATGAGATGGCTCTTCCTTTCTGACTCTGCCCTGAGTCACTCCATGCTCCTTYGCCATAAGTCAGAGGTTTCCTCATTAGAGCTCACAGAACGTGAGGTAGGACAGGTCAAGAAGTCACCCAGTCTCAGTCTTCAGCGTAATATATTCCGGTGTGCTTGTGTCACCTTTTGGGAGTGTGCAGGTACGGAGAGGCTGGCGCTGCTGTATAGCCCTGGAGAGAATGTCCCTCTGACCCTCCCTGAGCTCCAGCTGACCTCTCAAAGATGGGCCATCTTATTGCTGTCTGGTAAATGGCAGCTGGCAAAAGCTATAATAATACAATAAAAGTACTATAGAAACTAATAATATAAAATATTTAAAATATCATTGATACAAGAGAGTATTTCATGGAAAGCAGCAGGTTGCTTCAGTATTTTTCCCTGCAGGCTATATGTGTAACCTGGAGAAGGGACAGTACAGATATGTGTGCACATATATATGCACTTGGAAATACAGTTAAAGTATTTCTGAGCATAATAGATGTAACACAGTATTTAAAGGAATTGTCTTGAAGTGCCACCTGAGTTTTTCCTGGTAAGGATAACTCAATGTCAAAGCAATATATAAYGGAAACCACAAAAAGTTTAAACAAGTAAATCCCAGGCCTTTGGGTGATGCTTCAGGTAATGCAGTAGCTATCTGTTCCCTGAAGATCCATGGATCTCTCCTTGTCTTCACATATGCTTAGTGCTGAAGTGGCACTGAGGGACAGAGCTGCATTGCAGCTGTATGAAACTGCCTGTCCAGAGTGGTGGACCCTGCTCCTTTATGTCCCTTATAACTACAGACTGGACAACTAAAGCGCAGATCCAGTGCGCCCCTTCCTCCTTTGCCTCCTGACCTCTCTTAACACATTTGTTAGGCATCCGTGCTTGCTCTTCCACTGCAGTTGAGGGTCACAGAAAGAGTACCCAGGCTAAGCACAACTGGGGCCAGAGCATCAGTTAGCGGGGGCTACAGATGTTTTGGGTCATGTTATACCATGCCAAAAGTGTCATTTTTCCCAGGGAAGCTCAGGGGGGAATGATGACTCTGTAAAATGCCTATGCTTTTTACTTGTTTTGCATAGGTTGAATTTCTCCTGTCTTCAAGCAGTGGGTCCCACTGAGGGACATCCYAGTTCCTCAGAGGAATGCTCTTGTTTTTTGATGTGTATCTGAGGAGTGTGCATGTGACAGCATTTGAAGTGCCACCAGACACRGCATATGTGTTTGTGGCAGTTACTGGCTTGCAAATAACAGCAGGAGGTCTTGTGTAATACCCATGTTACAAAGGGCACTTTAATCTGAGGCTCTAACGAGCCAGGCTATTGATTTTTCTGTTCACGTAGGCATGATTAGCTTTTAACGAGCCCTCCCAAGTATCTATCCCTCCTCCTCCCCCCACCATGATTCCACTTTGTTCACTGAAGATGATTAGGAAATACGTGCTAAAAGCAGCATGGACACACCTGGGCTTTGCTGCAGTGGCTGATTATTCTGTATTCTTTCCCCATGTAGTCAGGCATGTGCAGAGTCCCAGGCAAACAAAGAGACACAGATTTATAGTCCAAGAATTTAATCCCGTCGCAGGTGCATCTCCATCAATTCCCATTGRCTTTGGTGACCATCAAATCACCTAATGCTTCACAAGATCACAGCAAATGTTTTAGGTGCCTGCGAGAGTTCATCCCTATCGACCAGCCCCTTCCCCACCAGGAGAAATGAAAATTGTTGGCCAGAGGAGAGCTTGTAAGCACAAAACACAAAATGCGGTGAGAACCAGACCTCACTGAAGGGATGAACTCAGGCCTCGTTCCCCACAGAACTGAGTGCAAACTTTATCTCCCCTTCAGTGTAATTCGAACTGCTGAACCCATAGGAATGCTCTTTGACCAAAACCTCTTTAACTCTGCTCTGTCTCCTATGGACTGTGAAGGGGGGAAGACAGAGAGACTATTTTAATTCCTGTTTTAAAACATCAGAAGGTATCCCATTTGCTGGTATTGGTGCCAGGAAGAAGAGACTGATAGTCACCAGAACAAGTTGCTGTTTTCCTTTTGGAGCAAGAGGCTGCAGCTTTGTGGATTTCTTATGAATTTCCCCAGATGATCATTTTTTTCTTAAGGGCTGGGAGTACTGATTGAGGRGCTCTGAGAGAGAAAGGGAATTTCTTGCTACACACCCTGCTTTCCCTGCTGCAGGTAAGTGGCACTCTACCGAATCCTGACCAGTATGAGTCACATTATTCTGCACACACCCACTGAAACTATTTTTCTGACTAGTTTCCATTCGGCATGTAACTTGTAGCACCCTCTCTGTTCCTGGGTGCTGGAATAATAAGTGAAGTATGGGAATATTTCTCTATGGACCTGCAGTGCTGAAGCTGCTCACCACACTTCTGTTCAGATTGCATCCAAGCAGCTAGATGTATGCTGATAGGAACTTAGAGCATCCCTCCAAATTACATAACTTTGAATTTCTACCAATTTCCATCAGAACCAGGGTCAGTTCTTTGGAGGAGCAGTTAAATGAATTTGGCTGAGTAGCTCCCAACAGGCAAGGCTACTCTGACAGTAACTGATCCTCCTGTCTAGTCACTTCAAAAGGTTGCCTTCCTGTGTCCATTTCATTTTCATCCCACAGTCTGGTCATATTTAACAGGAACCTTTAGGATTTCTTTTTCCCTTCCTCTGCAGTGGAATCATAGTGTGCTTTCTGCTGCCAATGGCCAGTTTTACTTGTTGCATTCTCTACCGGGACTGAGGACACCATCAGTACGCTTCAACTTTCCTGCCCTTGCCTGTGACACACTGTATTTTGGAACTTTTGATCTGTTCTTTGCTTTATTATTGTGCTAGTGTTTTGTGGCCTATGGCAATTTGCAAAGAGGATGTTCTGTGGGTCCTCCTACACTGCGCTTTTTAAACAGTTCTCTGATATTCAAGGGATTGACATCAATGTCCCTAGTTGTTCCTTTCAGTCCTGTATCCCTTATGCATCCTACACTGACTGTCAACAGCAACAGGATGGGAAAAGTCTCTTGTAGTAAGAGCAGCCAAGACAAAAAGCCCATCTGACCCCTCACAGACCTTGTGGGCTCTTATGACAATAACAGACCTGCCAGTGGGCCCCAAAGTGATGTTTACTCCTTATCACTCCCCTACAAAGAGGACCTTTTGGCCGGCTGGGGGAGGCGTTTGGTTGAAAGTAGTTTTGATAGCCCTGACATAGGGAGGGCTTATTGAGAGGACTGGCATTTAGTTTAAGTCTACACTGCGGCACGCTCCAGGATGTGGCATGCTCCAGGGTGTGTTTCTCTCCTGTCATTATAGTTATCCTCTCTGGTTGCTTGGAAGCATATTAAGCCACCCAATGCTGCACTAGGTTATCAGGCATGTCTGGGTCCTGTGTGCACCAAAGTCTCCGACTCTCAGAGGTTTGCTGTTTAGAAGGACAGAGAATCTGATCTTGAGGGTGGTCTGAGGGCATCCCTTAAACACCACTCTCATTAAGTCCTCAGTTTTGCGTCTTGATCATGGGCAAAATCCAACACAGACTGAATGACTGGAAGTCACTCTGCCAGCTATGGTTCTAGGATAAGGTTCAAATGGCAGGAATTTAAATCCATCCTACTCTACACTAGCCTTCTGTGGCAGAAAAAGCAGAGGAAGCAAAGGTGAAGCACCGCACTATGGAGGTAGTTACCTGTCCAGGTAAACAGCTCTTGTTTAAGGAAAAGGTAACAGCCTGAACGCCTTCTTCCCACAGGTGTGGCTGTGCCAAACTGGAATGAAGGCCCAGGGCTACAGGAGAGCACAGCAATCTAATCACTGCCTTGCTGCTTGGATGCTGTAGATAGAAAGTTTCTCTGTTTGGCTTTGTCAACCCGCACCTCAGATAGGATTCAACTCATAGATTAAGACACCTAAATTTAGATATTAGCATGTGAGCTCAGTGTTTGAGCTCCTACTACCACCAATGGAGAGCTAATGAATACACTTAGGGGAGTCTGGAGAGTGCTTCATCTCACCCAAGTGTAGTCCCTGCATCTGGTCAGCTGAATCTCTGCCCAACCATGTTGACTGGCTCCACTGACTGCAGTGGGAGCTCAGACAGCCAGCATACATGTAGTTACCTTACGCAGGCATTGAAATTTAGACAACTTACTTCACAGGCAGGAACCCTCCCTGATGTGCTCAGAAATTTGCAAAGGAGCAAGCAAATGGTGTGATCATTGGGAAGATGTTTTCCAGGGACCTATGTTTAATGCGAATACAAGAGACCTCAGGGCTGAGCTGATAACACTGAATCACTGCCGCGCTCCTAAGTGCTTCCTCACGTGTTGAACTTTGCTTACACGAGCAGGTTCATTGAAATCTGTGAGGAAAGTTAGCTGAGGGGAAAAGTCATTACCAAGGTAGATGATGCGGATTTCAGTGCCAAGAAAAAAGCATGAAAAACAAAACTGCTTACCCAGCCACGAGCTATTGTCAGGCCTAAACAACAAGCGCCAAGGCCAGTTGGTTTTACGGTTAGGTCCACTCTTTTGTCAAAGGAAGGAGATGAACCTAAAACTATGAAGGAAGAAATGGCTGAGGCCAGGGTGAAAGTAGTAACATGTCGGTATAAAGTTAGCAGCAAAGAGAGAAAGTGGAGTGGTGTGTAATGAATTGTCACTAGCTAAAAAAGCAGAGAAAAGTTCTGAGTCTAAGAAGGAGGAAAACTCCAGAATAAAGCAAGAACAAGACGTTCTGGAAATTGTGGAAGGACTGAAATTCATATAGATCCTTGTTCTTTTGCCATAGGAAAAAATGTGATACTTCAGTGAGTGACTGACTGTTGGGGTTGAGATGGGGTGTAGGTAGCAGGAACATGAGAAATGGCCAGTGCAGGGGAAATTTCTCTTCAAATTAGATGTTTATCCATTCACAATCCTCTGAAAATGACTTTGGGCTTGAGGAGATCATTCCCACATGTCCTGTCCCATGTTGGCTGTTTGTATGAATCCTTCATGTTGGAATTAGAAATCAGATTCAATGAATGTTACCTGAAATAGGTGTAGCTTTGAAGAATAACCCTGGCATCAACACAGAGGGGTACAGGCTCTTGCTCTTCCTTCAGAAATTTCTTACAATGCAAAAAGATCCTGTTTATTGCCTCTCTACACTTCATCCCTTTGTGACCACTAGACTACTGCCACTGCATTGTCCAGGACCTTCCACAGCTTTTACATCAATGGGATTCAAGAAAATTTCACCTTCCAGAAAATGCTCTTTGACAAACCCTTGACTTTCATGTTCTTAGGATTAATCAGCTGATTAATGAATTTGTGGGTAGGATTGAAATTATAATAGTGTTCACACAAATCCAATGGGAAAACACAACAGATGAAAGAAAAATGAGGGAGAGAAATGCATATAGAACTTTTATATTAAATAGACTTTCTCTTGCTGTCTGTAATAAATCGGCATGTTTCTGGCAGGCATTACTGTTGACACATCTTAGGGAGGGATATGGACATCTTAGAATAATCACAGTTCATAGGTGTAGGGAAGCATAAAGGTTGCTTGAAGTTGTAGTTGGCCCAGTTCTATTTTTGTAGAGTAGCTGGTAGGTAAAATGCTGGGAGACAGGCACATGGCGGGGAGGGGGCACTATGGTGTGAAGGGTCCTTGTAGTTGACAAAGAATTTGAGTGTGGTCTGCTGAAGGTGGGAGAGCGAGTGGGAAGGTGAAGAGGCTTGTGATCACTCTGAGAGCAATTGGCAAGGAGGACCACCTTGACAGCTGTGCTCTGTCTGTGCGGCCATGCGGGTGTCAGAGAGGCCAAGGGGAGGTAATTCTGTAAGGGATGAGTAAACCCTTACGTTTGGGCGCGTAAGCTGTCCTCTGGCTGACTAGAGGAAGCTCTGTGGTTGAGTTATGCAACTGTACTTTATGAGGTTTTTCTCTGCAGAGTTTGCTCCTTGCAACTGTTGGAAATCGGACTAGGTGGAGCCTTGGGATCAGCTTGTAGGATAGTCTCTATGTGTTTAAAGAATCCTGACTAACTTTGGGAATACAGGCAGAGAGTGGGGCTGTTTCTGGGAAATGGATCCCTTACCAAGTTCATCCTTTTTAAAAGCAATTTGATATGCTGGGCTCTTTTACTCTCTTGGTTTCCTTTTGAAAGCTTCTGCATCGGCAGGAGGTAGGTAAAGAGAGCAGCAGTTGTCTTTGGAATTAGATGGGCTATTACAGCCCGGGGTGCTTTGCTTTTCTGCTTTAGTCTTTCACAGTTTGTTGTCCTGGGCACTTTATTTTAAGAGAGCTACTACATTCTCCATATCAACAGGAAACAGAATAAAAAAAAAAAGAAAAAAAAGAAGAATTTGGCAAGGAGCCAAGACTAGTGACTGAAGTAAGAAGTAGGGAACTTAGAGTAAGTTTAGTTACTGGGACTTTTCATGGCAGACAGGATCTGCAGTGCATTTTACAGGGCTGGAGACAAGGATACAATGCCTATTTCACCGTGTAAAGAAGCTTTGGTTTCTTAGATGAATGTTGTCTCTCTGTGACTATGAGCGAAGCTGTTGATCTTGGGAGGGGATAAAGCAGCGTGTAAATGAGAAGAGAGGAGTGTATCGGAGTGCTATGGAGGGCAGTAGCTTTGTTGCTGTGACTTTTAGAAGCCTTCAAGGGTAAGATTGAATGCTTTCCTTTGACTAGTTCCTTTTCTCTGTCAGCTTCTGGGGCAGAAAACTTGCATTTTCAGACCCGAGATTTTTGTAAAGACTAATCAAAGTGCTTTGGGTTGAGTTTTTTATATGCCCGCATTGATAGACTTCTGGGTGGACTGAACTGAACTGTGCATAATTTTAGCCAGCAGCTGTATGAGGAAACTACAGTTGTTTGAACTGTTTCGGAGGGAGCAGACGGCAGTTTGCATTTCTTTCTGTGAATACTCTCTTCCTCCACTGTTGATCAGTAACCTGAGCATTACAACTAACATACCCAAAGGAGCTGAATGCAAATTTTGACAGCCATTCTGGTGTCAATTTAAAGAGGGTTTTAATGAAGACAGATGGAGGATATCGGATCATTACTTTAAAACGCGGCAGATAACAGACCGAGTCTGTTTCCCAGCAATTATAGCTAATTGTATTGACACAGTAGAGGGTAAGGAATAGGAGCAGTTTGGTTTGTGGATAATTTCATGAGTTTCTTTACATGTAGCTTGGAACAGCACCAGAAAATAGCTGAAGGGCTGGTTCACTTCATCCAGGATACCTGTTCAGGTGTTCCTGATTTAGAAAGCTGGGGAAGTTTTAGGCAAACTTTCAAACTCCTTGAAGAGAGCTAGAAATTTAAATCTGAGTCACCACTTTTGTGAATCCTGACTGCAAGATTAGTCTTTTATTGTTTCTTAAACTTATTCCAAGTTGAATCCAGGCAAATCCAGCTGCAACCAAAAATGACAGTATTATTCTGAGATTAAAAACACAAGTTTCAGTTGCCTGTTCTGCCACTCATTTTCTGTATTTTCCATTTGCAAATAGGGAGAGGTACAACCTGTGCTGTTCTCTGCTTTGCTTTTGAGGTGTTCAAACACAGGTGGATGGAAGGAGGGGCAGAGAAATATAATTGCTAATGTATATTAATGTTAAAGATGATTGGTATTAATTATTTTTAATGGCTGAAATTTTAATGTTTGCTTTAAATGGAGGAAAGCAAATGCAGCTTGCTCTTTGGAACCACGATTTGAACAATTTGACTGAAACTATTAATGCATCAGCACTTTAAATGGGGCCCTTTACAGACATGACTTTTTGTGGCACATTACAAGGTCAGTCCATACCAAGCATGCCAGGCGTTTACACTGCTCTTGCCAGAGCATTAGGAAGCATTGTACCAACTGCGATGCCCTTCTGTATGATACCTGTGAGCAAATGCGACTCTTCTTTTTTAGTACTTGACACTGTGCACCCCCTTAGCAGGTATGAAATGAAGGCATGGAAAAAATAGGGAGTTAGGAGACTTACCTAATTTATTTAAACCCTTACATATTTTCCCAACTGTCCCTCCAAATCCAGTTTAGAGTGACATGCGTTCAAAGTCTGAGGACTTAGACTTGGTTCATCTCATGATATGCAGTAGCACTACTCTGCCAAGAGCACTAGGCAACACAGGCAGTCTTGAACCTTTTCTGTCATGATGTCCTGTCCTTGGGATTCTACTTTCTCATATACTGAGCTGTTGGTTGGATATTTAGTACTAAAAAAAAAGAAAAAAAAAGAAAAAATTCTAAGACCTGTAAATATTTGTGGTTGCTACATCAGCTGAATACAGCTGAAAACATTTCCTTACAAATCTTGCTCACATGCAGAAGCTGACTTGACATGGAAAGCTGTTGAGTGAAGGCATGGCATGTGTTCTGAATTTTCAGATAGCAAGGCTATTGCATAATAAGGATGCATATGTATCACATTATTTTTGGTGGCAAAACTGACTGGAGAAATCCTGTTTTCCTGCCTACCTCTGCTGGAGTCTGGGTGCTTGTTTCCACCATCATATCACAATTCACTGCCCTGTCAGATCTGCTAATACCACTGTTTGGACAGGAATTTTGGTCTGTACTGGACTACACCCCATGATCTGGATTAAAAATAACCCTTCCAAAAATGATTATATTTAACATGGTTCATTTCACAGAGCCTGGGAACAAGGTAGTGGGAGCAGAAGCACCAAGTGTTCTTTAATTCATATTTATCATTGAATCTGATGTATCATGTAGCTACACCCAGAGAAACTGGGCCAAGAAACAAACCATATTTTCCACTTGGAACATCTGCTTTCTGTTCATCAGAGTGGTGTCTTTTCTGATTTTTCTACTTATTGTTGCAGTGGCAAGGAGTGCCTCCTTCCATCTGCAGTTTGCAGTAGACTGCCTTTGCTCTCGGTTGGCTAATTACCCTTAGCAAGCCACGTTTTTGGATTAGGTTGTGGCCTCTGCAAATTCCACTTGTCATGGCTCATTACAACCTGCCTCTTACGCAGAAGGAACATTGGAATTGCGTTCTCAAGCCAAATCTAGATTCTGGCTTTTGTCTCTCAGGCCTTAAATAAGGCTGAGCTTGGATTTTGAAAAAGCGTCCCCTCCCTATTTAAGACCCATCAAAGTAGCTTCTCTCACTGCGGATATTAAAGTGCTCAGAGCTCATGATTAAACTGTCAGTAGCCGTAGAGCAGGTGGACTGCCTTTGCAGAAGCATAGGCCCTAGTTAGACAGTTTGTAGAGCACTGTATATACGAAAGTCTTCCACAGTGAGAAGAGGAAATTTATTCATAGCTTATACCCCCAACTCCCCATAAATGAGGAACTGGGAATTTGATCTTTAAATGATTTTCGCTATAGGCTCTGGAAAGATGGGGAAGTAACACATGTCCTGTTAAGCAGGGGAGTTGGAACTGCATGACTAAGATCTCTTTCGAATACCGTGGGCCTCAGYTGATTACTGAACAGCACAGGAGGAAACAGAAATGAAACAAAATAGTCAAACGGAAAATGAAGCAGCAAAAAAGTCCAGCTGAGCTGACATAAGCCATGAAAGACAACTTGAGGAGATTTAAACAGTGCTTCACTTTGCATCTGAAAATCACTGGTGCCCGGGAAAATGAAGGCAAACAGGAAGTGGTCTGCATTTTGGCTATAGGAAGTTTTCATATGTTTTATGGTTTTCAGTTAATTCAGAAATAAGAGGTTGTGAAAATGTCATACCAAAATTTGAGAAGTACTTCACACCACATGAAAACGAAGCGTATGAGAGACATCATTCTTCCAGAAAGCGCAAAGGGAAATTAAAACCATAGCAGTGTATGTGACTGATACGAGGCTGAAGATCCATTGTTGCAATTTTTGAAGAGAAGCTGAACCTCTGATTTAAAAATAAAGCAAGACATAAGAAAAGACAACTGAACAAGGATGTGAATTCTGATCACAACTGGAATATGGAACAAAACCCTGGAGGAGACTGTTGATAGATACAGGTGGAGAGTTCCTTGACCCTTAAGGTACAACTGAGAGCCCAAAATGTGCCAAGAAAAAAAAAAGGCTGGCAGAGTTAACATCAGCCAAGAGGAACACATCTTGCTGTAGAAATTGTGAGCACTAGCACAAATGAGAACTGTACCTGGCACTTGAGGAACAGGTGAAGGAACTGCAGCGGTCAAAGCAGTCTGCAGTGATCAAAGCAATCGAAGYGACAGCTAGCACTGGTATGAAGTGCCGAGCACCAACAAAGAGGATAACTCCACCACCATTTGCTTAGGTTTGTTTTCATACTTGCAGCAGAAAGACAATGAACTCTCAGGCTGAAAACAAGCACATGGAAGTATTAAGGTGTATTGCCAGAAACTGTGCTATTAGCAGACAGGCACACAAAGAAGCAACAGACTGTGAAAAACTCAGAGATAAGATTGCTAGCTAAAGGAGTATGAGAATGAGATGCATGCATCAAAAACAAACTGGAAAAATAAGATATTTGTAATATTATCAAAATAAAGAGTACACCTTAGCGGGTTAGGCCTTTAGTGTCAAGCCTTTAGTGTCATTATGGGTGCACCCATTGAATACTGACATACTCAAATGACACTGTGATTTTGGCAAGGCAAGAACTGAATTTTGCTTAGAGGATCAGGTCAGCTTTGGAAAGATTTGTAACTCATGGGCTTTAGCTAAGCAAGCTGCTGTGATAAATCTGTGTGATGCAAGTAACATATTTGGAAAGATATCAGTACAAATGGATATGGTAAAGTTATCATCCATGTCTGCCCTAAAATACAAGTTTTCATTGGAATGGTGAGCCTGTAGGAATATTTGTGCTTAATCAAGCTGCCCTTAAAGGTAATTTGAATTTGCTGCTGAGCAAAGATATTCAACAGATGCAATTCTGATCAAATGCACTGAGAAGCTGAAGGAATTAAAGATGCCTTGAGACAAAATAGTGTATTGTTGCAGGTTTTTTATCATACTGCTGTCATGCCAGAAACCAGTGATTAATGTACCACAGTAATTAACAAAACCCAAGTGTCAGAGCTGGAGGAAGTTTCATGATTTTATTTATGAGAAGCTGATCTTAACTCTATTGTTTGTTTGACTTTATTATTGCTGAAAGAAGGCTTATAACCTCCCTTCTCTCTGCTCTCCCATAAAAATAAACACCCTTTTTTTCCTCTACTGAAATTATGTGCCTTTCAATTAAGTACACAGCTGGGAGAGGTTTAGTAGTTGCAGATAGTCTTTCTGAAGCATTTGGCAAATACAGCAAAGTCCAGAGTTCAGCACTGTACCTGTATCAAATGATTACAACCGACCAACCCTTTGCAATCTTATGCTACATGTGGACTGTGATTATCAGATCTGCGGCTCTTGGTGCTCTAGGAAGAGTCAAAGGTCTTTACCTCTAGGTGTGCAGGGAGCATGTCTCACCCCTCCCACCTGTTTATGAGGAGCTCAGTCCTAGTTAGGAATTTTTTATAAGACATAGGATTAACAATCCCAAAATGATACGGAAGAATATGTTGAAAATTATACAGTAAGGTCAGTTAGGGATGGAAAGTAAAAGAAGTGCTAGCGATATTTTATATTAACCTCAAAAGAACAGCAGGATTGAGAAAGATTTAGGTTGTGACCTTGAGTATTGTAACTTTAAGTGGCTTAACTCCATGGACAGAGGAAACTTTYGGGAGAAGTATTGCCCAAACATTCGTTCTGGTGAGCAGAAACAGTTGGATCTATGTGAGTGACTGAAAAAAGGATCTCTCTCAAGGACTGTGGGCACAGAGGGGTTCCTGAGCACTGCGGTAACTGAGTGCAACTGGTGCATAGCTGGGAGCACTGTGCCTAGGCTGCTGTGGGTCCAGGGCCTCCAGCGGTCAGCAGGYTGGCTGGAGCATTACCAGCTGCTGTTTGCAATATTTCAGGCTCATTGAATTACAGCTGCTGAAAATAGCTCTGCTTTAGCATCTGGGATGAAGAAGATCTGTACAGTAGTGTTCAACCTATGCAATCATTGTAGAGTTTTTCCTCAAGTTTATATTTGTTTTCTGGAAAGAAGTGAAACTCAAGCTTGCACCCGGCACTGACCAATGATGTTGTATCAGGAGTGCACCTAGACAGTGGCATGGGCCATATTCACGCTTGTGAGTTTCTGAAATGTGGTATATTGTCTGCTGTGCTTGTCTCCTTAGCCAGCCTTGCTCGGGCACATATAGAACATGATTTAAAGTAAGTGGCGCTTTAAAATTAAACAGGAGGAGTTGGTATGTTTTTGTATGAGAGACAGTATGAATGTCTGCAAGTTGCTGTGGACTCATTGTGGGTGTTCTTTACCCATAACTTTTAATTTTTCTTCATGAAACATGAGCAGTGACAAAGTACAACAACTTCATTCTATCACTTAGTTACAGTCATCTAGAAAACTTATTTTAGTTAAATCATGATTCCCTCAAACTTCTCTGTTTGGCTCCATTACTCTGTTTAGCAATTAATACAGCATTCCTGTTGATTCAGGCTCTGGGTCAGCCAGGCGTGCAGGGGAATGCTGCCTTTTCCCACTGTTCATGGATCTTCACAACCTGTCAGCACCAACATGACCATTAAGTCCTTTAAATAAACAGTGCTATGCTGGGAGCACAGGAAGTTTCATCACCAACAGATTTGATATGATTTTTCTAATGCTCAGTCTCTCTGACTATCAGAACATGTTAAGTGCCTTAAAAGCATTTCAGGTGCCTAGCTTTAGGCTTCTGAGCCAGAAATTTTACAGCCACTAGGGGAAAACTTTTACTTGGAGCCGTACAAGCTAGTCAGCCTCAAACACTGAGGATACCCAACAGATGGGCAACAGTGTGAGCCAGCACATGTTGAGAACAGGCAGATATACAGGAAGCCAGTGTTTCCCACTGTTTGCTTCTCTTCAGTGAGGCTAGTCTGGCTGTGGGTAGTCACACAGTTCGTTTGTATCTTAAATGCAAGCCCTGTGAGTGTCTTCATCCTTTTCATATAGGGTCAAGGTAGTAGGGAATATTCTTTTTGGCCTCTCCTTCATTGGCCCCTTCTCTGTGCTATGTCAAGAGATGAACAGATCAAAATGTCCAAGGTAAAGTAACCTACACTGAAAGAGTGCAACTTGCAAACCTGAGATGGTTTTATGTTTAAAACTTGCTATGTGAAGAACTGTGGCTGTTGATCATATTGCTTTGGAGCTAGTATCTCCCATTGTAAGGCTGTAAATCATATGTTTGTGTTACATCATGTCATGCTGCGTGAATAGAAACCCCCATTGTGAATTACCTTCTCTCTTGTCTTGCAGAAATTCCATGGAGTTGGACTAAAATAAAGTTTTGGGATGCCTCTATTTGGATTAAAATTTGGAAAGAAGAAATTGAAAGGTGAGTGAGGTCTGGTAATACCATTGTCACTGATGACAACCTAAGGAATGTGAACTCAGCACATGCGCTAGCCCTTGAGAACATGCTTGGGAGCATGTCTTACACCCCCTGAGCAGGTGCAGGAAGACGCATTCTGTTTACTTTCCCTGCGTTTACTGCTACCTCAGGGAAGTGCTGCAGACTGTGTCCCGGTGAACAGGAGAACATTAAAAACAGAACTGTCTGTACTCTATCATAGAACACAACTRGCTTTTTTTGGTGTCCTTTCTACATGGGTATCTTGGAGTGGGGGGAGTGATGCCCAGTGCCCTCTCTCAAGGCAGAAGCAAGTTAGTCTGATGGCTTGCTGCCGTTACTTGATGATGAAAAGTGTTAATGGCAAAGGCCCAGATATTCCCTTTAGTAGAGGCAAGGAGAAGAGGAAAGTAGAGGGGTGCACCCTGAAAGCTGCAGAAGGGAACACTAGCCCTGGAGTAGAAACCAGGGCCTACACAATTCCTTCCTTGTGAGCTCCATGTGGCATCCTGAGACAGACCCCAAAACAAATGGGTATAGAGATAGGGAACAGCCATTCTCTGCAGCATGATCTTCACCAGATTTTCCAGCAGAAATCCTTGCAGGGAGGGATGCTTGGAGCATATTAATCTACGTTCTGTGGGGAAGCTACTGTGGGTAGGCTGGAGGATAGAAGTGGGGTAAACTGGGTGCTGCTTCAAGAGAGAATGGCATCTCATGCAAACGCCCTGCAATCCAGGGATGTACATGTTGAGTTTGGGGCTCAGCTGCCTCAGACACCTTGTCCATTTAGCTGGTCTGTGTGATTGGCTCTCCTGCTCCCTCCCAAAAGTTTCAGCCTGATCTCTGTGCTCTGTCTCAGAGCTCTCCTGTGGTTTTTCTCATGCCGGCAGGGAGCTGGTGTCATCAACAGCTTTTTTTATATGAAGAAGAAAGAGCCTAAAGGCAGGAGATCCACGTGCTCAAGCCTCATTCAGAAGCCTGTCTATATGGCCTTTACTCATCCATTCATTTAGCCCTGAGAGCGTGTGTATATATATTATATATATTCTGCCAGCAATGATTACTTTCACTGTTCCCCTCACCAGTGTTGTTTATTCCACCCCTCTTGCACACTGCCTCACAGGATGGCCCCCTGAGTCCTGAGAGGGACACAGAAGAGACAAAGGCATCCAACAGGAGGGCTACTGGTATATACTTAAAGTGGACCAGCTTCCTGCAGCTCCTTACAGTGTTCATCTGTACTGGGGCTTTGCAGCAGGAGTAACTGAGCTGAGTCTAGTATTTTAGCATTTCATCTCCAGGCCCAGGTTGCTATCAAGGTGCCCTGATATCTTTTCAGGAATCCATGTCAGCAGCTTCGGCATTAAAAGGGAAAGTCTTTGACTTTGCCTTTCCAAGGGCTCTTGTTGTTCCTCCCTGTATAAGATGGACACAGAGGTTAGTGCCCTACTCATACTTTGACACGAATTTTCTTTTTCCCCCAACCTGTCTGAGCTCAGAAGACTGAACAGCTTTTTCCCAAGGGTTTATGTTGCAGTTGTGCTGCTGTTTGCCCTTCCTAGTGCAGGGGAGACTGTGTGCCCTGGAGTGAGGACAGGGGCATCTATTTGCTGTTCTGATAGTCCCCAAAGAAGGAGTTGTGTCTTCTCACGGGGAAGAATCTCTGCCAGCTTGAGGTCTCTTTCTCCATCTTGGCTTTGGAGAGGAGATACCCTGTGCTTGTCTGAGTCACTGTCCACCCAGGGCACCTCTGCTTGTAAAGCAGTAGTTGTTCTGATTATCAAAAATACTGTGTTGCTGTATTAGGAAAATTTTGTGTTTTGCCCAGCCCTGTATCTGGACTTTAGTGGAGTAGTGTTCAGTTCCTCTCCAACCAAGTGTCTGAAAGACTCAGAACCTCAGATCTTCCTAGATATAAAGGAACATACTTTTCAGGGAAAGATAATTTATTTTCACATTTTATGTGCTTTGATCACCAGTTCAAAACCAGTGAATTCAGAAAGGAAGAAGTTCAGAGAAGGCTAAGGGAGACTGGGCTGATCAGGGAATGAGGAGTTTCTATAAAAGGAAGCTAAAAAAGTTTTTTTTTCTTTTTTCTTTTTCTTTTTAATTCTTTAGTCTTGCAGCCTAAAAGCCAATGGGGTTATGATTGCTCTTTGCAAACATTTCACTGGAGTACATGCCAGGGATGAAGTGCTATTTTAATAAAACAATTTAGGAGCCTTTGTGTTGGGAGACATATTTAGGCCTGTGCTGCCTCAGAACAGATGAGGTTCCTCTGTGGGGAACACCCAATACACTCTCACTTCCTAGGGGGACAGCACTGCTCTAATTTCCATTCCAAAAACAAAGCTGGACTAAACTTGACATTATACCACTAGCATAGGCCTCGAAAGACACTTATGGGAGAGAATGGATTACCTCAGGTGTAAACTGCTGAAACTGGGATCAGTATTCCTCCCATCAGAATCAGTAACATTTTGCTCATTCTCCCCAGCAAGCCATGGCTGTTTTCTTATAAGCTAGGATGCAAGAAAAATTAGGAGGATTTTTTTCAGGATGGATATAGTTTAACTAGACAAGTAACATGTTCTGAACTTCTTGGAGACGAGAATCAACTTTTTATAGTTTTGTGTTCTTTACACAAGTAGCAGGGATATAATTAAACCTCAGTTTCATAAAACAATAATATGTGATGCCATGTGAGATACTTGCACAAAAACTGTTGAAGGAAACCAGTTCCTAGATGACTAAACCTTAGTGAAGCTGTTCAAGCTGAAATGSGGAAATATGCATGTTTTAGATAAGCAGCAGAACCATTTTTGTGGAAAAGATGTCTGACTGAGATCTTCCATGCTGAGGTTTAACCTGCAAGTAGCATTGCCTAAGCAGAGAAGAATGGGGAGACTTTATGTTCATGTAGCATGTGGGAAAAAATAAGGATCAGGCTGTGACAATGGCTAATAAACACGGAATATTTGTGCTCATTGGCTTGGCCCCGTGGCAGCTAAACTCAGCACTGGAACTTCAGACCAAAACAAAAGGATGAGGATGGTCGAGTACCATCTGTGAAATGAACAGCAATAGAGAACAGGGAAATTCCACTACACTAATAACCTGACCCCTAGGTGTGTGCCAGGGAGTGCTTCCAGTTGATGGTTAGAGCCCGTCATTCCTGTAACTTAGTCATCTTAAGCCCAGCCTAGGGACACTGTGAGAGGAAGAGGAAGGCTAGGAACTGAGCTCAGGTTTTGAGGAAAGTGAACTGCATTGGGTTTTCCTTGTCACTGCTGGAGACAGCCTGCTCTCCAGGACAGCTGGTTTATGASCAGCCAAGCTCTGGGCAGAGCTCAGCAGGATCAAGCAGCTCCATACGGAGAAGCCTGACTGGGAGGGTGACAGTGCCTGATCTACAGCCCAAGAGTGGCTCTGCTGACGTAAAGCTTGGCTGGCTTTGGGACTCCCATTCAGATCTAATAGGAAATCTTTTATGACCACAGACACTGGGTATGAAAAATGTATTTATTTTGACATAATTTCCCATGAGGAAAATAACTGTGAATTGAAAAACTTTTCAAAGTTTGTTTCAGAGCTGTATTTATTTTTATGATTTTACATCACTTCCCATCACTGTGTATCACTGTTATTAACAACATGTGCAATTGCATCAAGCTGTTGCATTACCAGCATGCCTAGGAGATACTGTCTTCTAGTAAAGGATATGATATAGTTCGATTAGTACCACCTAGTCACTGTCAGAATAGTTTTTAAAATACAAATAATTTAACTATTATTTCAGCTGTTTTATTTGGCATGTTGATATTTGTCAAAATATGATGAACCACTATTACAGAAAACAGAATACAAGTGATATAAAATTCGAAACCAAATTTGGAAAAATAGAATTTCCAAAATTAAAATTTCCCAACATGAAGAAGAGACAGAATTTCCACTTGGTAAAATGTTTGAAAGCACTCGTTTTCATTCTGAAGTGGACTGAAAACGAGTATGTGAACATGTAGATATTCCTTAAGAAATAATTTGTTGCAAGGCATTTCTGAGACATGGTGAGTTCCACCTAGCTGAGGGTCTGGGCAAGGGACGAGTGAGACATCTTGAGCAGGAGGAAGGGAAGGACAAACCAGGACCAGTGCTATCACAGGAAAAGGGGAAAGGGAGACGTGGGGCAGCCTCTGTCCTTGCCATAAAGACCTAATAAAGAGTATTTTTTGTTTTAAGCTTCTCTAGGACTTTCCAGGACTGTGTCACAGAGGTACTGTTTGGCCACCTGTGTAGTACATGTTGGGCAGAGCTGAGGCGTCCTTTTGGAGCCCTCTTTTCCTCTCACAGTTCTCTCTCTCCTTATGGTGATAATATGAAATGCTGCAGGACCTAATACTGAACTTTATCTTAAAGCTAAATATTTCCTGGACCTGAGGCAGAAATAATGCCAGTTCACTCTCAAAATTTTTTGTTTCAGACCTTGCATCTGTTGTATGACAATAGAGATATCTTAGGACATCTCTTGAAGGGGTCCTATATTAGGTGATGCCAGAAAAAAATCATTTTGCATTAATGCCTTGTCCAGGAACATGCAAAATGTTTTACCTGTGTTGTCAAATTCCAGTTGTCATGTAGTGGTTTTTTAGTGCTGACAGTAGGTTTAGCTCTGTAGTAGGCACAAAAGAGACAGTCCTTGACCAAAGAGTTTACCTTCTACAAAAGTATATTTCTTACATTTCATTTCTTCATAAGGAAGGAGGATTCTAGTCCTTTCAGAGGACTCTGTCTTGTTTTTAAGTTATGGGAGGCAAAAAGATGTGATAAGGAAGATCTTCATTTAAGAACAGAAGATCAGGCAGGAGGGAATAGGGCTAAACCTATTTATAGTGGTGTATCCGAATGGTCTTGCCTCAGGATTTTTAAATTAAATYCCTTTTACTCTCAGCATAAACCAGTCTGTGCCAAAGATGAAAATGCAAGTGATTGCCAGAACAAATTATCTCCAGCCACAGCAGCCAGAGAGGCTCCACGGAGGAAYGGGCATCTGCCATTTAAAAATGTTTCATAACACGGCGGCCTTGAGAGCCCTTCCTTTGAGTCAATAATAAAAAATACGTTTGTTTACCAGGCACCTGTGCATGTGCGTGCTCTGAGCAGGGCTTGACTGTAATCTTCAGCTTTCCCACTTCCGTCCCACCTGGTTCTTACCTGTCCTTCTGCTGCATACACAGTCCCTGCACCATATCAGACTTTGGCTGCATTTCAAGTCATAGATGGGCTTTGGTTTGGTACTATAGAGCAACTGGCACATTTTAGCACCCTATAGGTTACAGTGTTAGATTGATACACAGGTAATTATGGTACAGTTTTTGTCTGTGTAGATGTTTAACCCCTGTGAGCCTCAGGTCCCTCATATAGCTCGTCTCTTCACCACATATTCTCTGATCTTTATTAAAATTGTAAGCTGTAAAAAACTGTTTGGTAAAGATCCTTTATATATATATATATTTTTATATATATATATATTTATATATATACACGTCTATGTATAGCACTCACTCAGTGCAGCTCTGACCCCCGCAGGCACTGCTGTATTATAAATTTAAAATCCTATGGTATTGCTGTTATAAAAATTATGCTTGTTGAGTTGAACCCAACTATAGGGACTCTGCCCCAGTACAATACCTGCAAATCAAGAAACTTGTTGCATGGTTCATTTATCACTTATGATTGCAAAATGGAGCAGTTATTGCTCTAATGTGAAGGGAGACTTTAGCTAGTAGGTTGCATAATAACCTCCGTAGGAGTAACAATTTAATTTCCCTAATAAAGTATATAATGACTTGCCCTCTCCCATGGAGTTGTCCTTTGGTGGACACTGTAATTTTCTTTATTTGGGGGTGGGGGACAGAGGTACCAGCACACCATGGCAGATTTCAGTTACTTGCCCACATGGAGTAACAGTCAGGCGCAGACCAGAAATAAGGGACAGTTCTCTGCCTGTGAAGAGGTGGGTGATCTCCTGAGTGCCAGATGCACAGTGGCACTTCTGCCATCACTGAGAGGTGGTGCAGAAAGCTGGATCACACGGCACCTCAACAGCAGATGAGGTGCCTGAAAGTAGGAGCCACAAATGTAGCAGGGAGATGAGACATGGTGGAAGGAGGCTCATCTGTGAAATCTGAAACAAAAATGTGCTGCACGGTGGAGGTCTTGTGAGGCTGGTTATAGCCTGATGGGTGTGGGGGAGGCCTGAATTACTGCTGCCCAAAGGATAGGATTGGGAAGGTCAGATACATGCTCCGGGGAACAGAAGAAGAGTGTTACACAGCCCAGCTTTCACATCTTGGTATTGGTATGCTTTTTTTTTTTCCCCTTCAGGGAAAACTGAATAGATGAGGCCAGCACCCTGGTGCCACTATTTGTAGCTGATTCAGTGCAATTTTTATGCTCTTGAGGTTACTTGTTTAAAGGGTGGGGCAGAGATTTTTGTTGTTGTTGTTGTTGTTGTTGTCTCTACACTATTGTCAGTCTTGGTTGCTCCGGCACTCCCCTAAATGGGTTGTGTTCATTTCATGCATGAGCTTGTATATAACTTGGCAAAACCAAGCAGATCTTAACCTCCTGCTCCTTGGAGCCACAAAACCTAGTATCTGCAAACCTTTCCAATGGCCTGTTCAAAGCGTTTCTCTTGGCATATGCTCCTTAGCATAAACCAGCAGCAAATTTCCAGGATCTCTGACCAGATCTTGAATCTAACCTTTTGCAGGACTTTTCCATGCAACAGTCCTAATGCAGAAGCCTGGTGGGCTGGCCAGTTACATTTATAGCTGATTTTTGGCATGGATTTAACATTATTCAATCCAGATGTTATTCTGTGGTTTAGCTCCTAAATCTGTCTGCCTGAGAAAACAGCCACTTTCCCAGTGACTTGGTCTCAGTGGTTAGACCAAAAACTGGGCACTAGGCCATATTTGTGTATGCTGAGTTTCCACTGATGAATAATTTAAAATAGTTTTCAGTGGCAGTGAAATGATAACTTGGAGCACAAATCTCATTCCTTCTTTCCAGTGATTTGTGACCACAGTTTGCAGAAGCAGAAGGTTTAATATGAGTTGCTTAGAGGTAAAAGTTTCAAGAATCGGAAAAAAACTCTCATCTGCTAACCCTTCAGTTTTCCCCTCCCTTTTTACTCAGTGCCTCCAGAATTAACAGTGCATGATAAGACATGTGTGCTTGGATCTACAGCCAAAATATTCTGAGCTGTGGTTTCCAGGCATATCTGAGCTAAYGGTAGGGTTTCTCTAGCACTTTGTTTATAGCGATTATCCAAGAGGCTTCATTTCTGTCCAAACTGTTACAGAAACAAATRAAAGCGGTGTCTGACCTATCACAGTTGAGAACTGCTTGTTTCAGAAACACAGCAGGAGGGCCTCTGTTCTCTGCTGGTAAAAATAAAACCACTGAGACAGTGTTGCTCTGCGCATGTGGTCAGTGGTGGTTCTCCTTTTGTGTAGCTAGAGGAGAGTTTTGCTTGCTGACCATGTTGGATGAGGCATCCTTTGCAATTTGTTGTGGCTGTTCTTGCTTTAACAAAGGTATTGGCTGTTATTTCCAGTAAGGATAATGAATATCTTGTCATTAGAAAGTGGCCTCAGATCTTGGCCTTTGGGAATGCCACTTCTCAGAAAGCTGATGACCATTAAGAGCTCGGGTCTCCAGAAAGGGAAGAGTCCTGGTGTTCAGGGTGGATTTGCTAGGGCAGGCCAGAGAATTTCCAATCAGTTTTGAACCCAGGTTCATGGCTATGTGGGACCTTCAGGAAATCCTGCTCTTAGGTACCATGTTGATGCTGGTGCACCATTCAGGTGCTTCTTCYGTAGTTGTACAGAGGGGATTGTGTGATGCTGGGCAGCAGCCTGAGAAAGGGGGAAAAATGCTTTGCTTGTCTGAGCTCTTCTGTGTAAGTGCGTGGCATGTTTGAACAGTTCTGCCTCCGCTTTTCGACAGCTGAGAGCAGAGTTGGCTCTCTGTCCCCTGGCCTAGCACGAGCTCTGCTAGTGCATTTCTACAAGCTGATAGATTTTTCAAACTTTTGTCATCTAATCCTATTTACTTTGAAGCCATTTATCATTTTTGTGGATTTTATGCTGGGACTAGACTTGGAGTCCCTGGGGAGAGGACTGGAGTAGCACTTACTRTATAGGAGGAAATCTGTGAGTGTAGGGAAGTTCCGTTTTTAACAAATGACTGTATCTGTTATCTTCTTTGATAATACCAGTTACGCTCAAGAAAATACCTGAAGGGGCATGTAACACAATAGTTAAAGCTCTGCAAGCCCGAACCTCCTGAGCTCTGCTTCTGTTTTTCTTTTGGACACTGGACAAGTTACCCTGATCTCTCTGTACAGTGTTTTACCCATTGTGAAAGAAGAGAAAAATGTGTCTGAGGAAAGCAGTAAAGGAATTAAGCACTCTGAGGGTCTTGAATGAAGCCTCTGTGCTGATCTGAATCACCCAGCCAAGGCAGATGGGAACTGATTTGAAAATGTCTGACTAGATGTGCCTGAAAAAAAGGGAAAGCACATTCACCTGCTAACACAGTAAGAGGGTTTTAAGTAAGTAATTAGAAGACCTGATGACAACAGCCTACAGGCAGACATTAAAAGACAAATGGTGATCTGGAAAGGGTCTTAAAAATTAGGGATGCAGTGTTATTTATAGGGTTACTGGAGGAAAAGGAGGAAGGATAGCAGTTCAATACATTAAATAGCTTAGATGTTAGCTAATGCAAGAGTGGATAAACAGGAAGAACTAGATGTCTTAATAAATCATTTAATAGGTATAACAGACGCGATGGGCTAATTCATGAGGCCTTAATTAAATATATTAATATAAATTTTATATTAATTTATTAATATATTATATTAATTTAATTAATTTTTATTAATATAAAGGAACAGAGCTTATTAATGTAAAAGAACAGAGCTTATTCTGGAAAGGGAAGAGATGTTTTCCTTGTATGTTCATGTGCTCTGATATCCAGCGTGTAGAAAGAAACGAACAAAATAGCAGATCTCTGAATAGTGATACAAGGGTGAAGAACATAAACATATCAAACCAGGAAGGACAGTCTTTTGTGAACAATTAGTATGGTTATCTGAAATACAGGGCACGGTGGTAACAGAGAATTCTAACTATGCAGACATACAGTTGGAAAGGAACGTACGGGAACATGATCTGTTCAGCCTGTTCTTGGAGTGAGTTGGTACAACCCTTCCATACAGAGGTGGACAGTTTTTTGGAACTAGAGAGATGAAGTCGCAGTATGATATTTAGGAGAGGAAAAACTGACAACAGGGAAGTGTTTAAAATGGACTTCAAGAAGGAAATCTCAGTAAATATGGAGAACTAGTAACTAATATCTCATGGGAATCTGGGGTGGGGGGGGAATTATTAAGTAGAGCTGTCATTTCCTTAAATCAATTATATAAAGGGCRTAAGTGCAAGCTATCATGTTGCAGAGAAAGCTTTGGAAGGGTGAATAAAGCAGCTAAATCATAAGCTCTTCATTCACCTCAGACAGAAGAAGGATGCCAATAGAAGTTGCACAGCAGGCTGCTTTATCCAGGACAAACTGTGTGGCAAAGGCACAAAGTGATAAAAAGCTATCAAGGACATAGAGGGCAATAAAAGTTGTTCTGTAACCGTTGGGTTCTCTAGGGTACTGTAACCCTTCTATTAAGAGGCAGATCAATGAAGATTTATGTCTGCTACTCAGTGAAAAAAGCTCAGCAAATAATGTGAAGAAGTCTGCTCTTTTTTTTTTTTTTTTTGCTTTAGTCAGACATCTAACACATTTCTTGCCAACAGTGGAGGGGGGAGAGAGATTTTTGCCTGGAATAGAGAAAAAACAGGTCATTTAGGTAAGGTAGATGTTTTCCATTGGTTTCACTGGGCAAAGTTAATTGTGTACTAAAAGAGAACTGCCTGGAGCAATATTGTCTTTGGGAGTTTTTGGAGCACAGAGAGGCAAAGTTCAGAAGACTGGGAAAAGAGCAAAAGAGCTTTCTAGGACATCTATCTTGAAACAGAGGGAAAAGAAGAAAACGGTGCAATTTTAGATGTATTGGCTTTGCTTCTTGGATAAATGTTGAAACAATCAAACAAACCACTTCAAAGTAGTTGGGGAGGGAAGAGATGATTAACAGTCAGCAGTTCAGAAAAACTCCATTAAGCCAAAATTAATTCTGTATTAGTGGCAGGCCTGAGGGCTAGGGAAGAAGTCATAGACAGCTGTCATGTATCTTGAGAGACATGCTCAGGATAAAATCGCCACAGAGTGAGTGCCAAACTTTTCAGAAAAAATACACTGACAATTGTTATCAACGATTCATTATCATCAAACTCGCGGGATTCATCAGGGATGTATCCTAGATCTGGCATTCAGTATTTTCTCTTCCAACTTGGCTGGCAGAATAAAGAACACATTTATTAAATCTGCAAATGGTACAACCCTGGCAGGAATTACAAGCACACTGAAAGATAGTAACTACAAGCATACTAAAAGATGGGATTAGAATTGGCTAGTTGGAGAAATAGTCCGAAAAAAATTGGATGCAGTTCAGTAAGGGCAAATGTAAGATTTGCATATCCTGATGAGGCATTGGCTCTGCCAAAAAGGATGTGAGTATGTATTGGATCATATTCTGGAACACTGTCAGCTGATTCCTAGTGGTGCAAAAGGATATTATTTTAAATTATTTATAAGTGAATTCCAAGTAAAATATGTATTGCCTGCAAGATAGATGGAGTGCCCCTTATGCTCTGGTCAGCTTTGGTAAGGCTTCAGCTGCTAACTAAGACCCAGTTTGGGCGCTGTGCTTCCAGAATGAGGTAAACTAACTGGGAAGCCCACTGGAGAGTAGCAAGAGTGATGCCAGTCTGACTTACTGATCCATAAGAAGCAACTGAACAAACTGGAGTTGTTTAGCCTAGGGAAGAATAAGGCATAACAGCCTTCAAATATGTAATAAATTAATCTGTGCTCTGTGTCCTTGGCAAGTAGCACAAGGAACTGAAACCTAAGGGAGAACAGAAGAACATTTTTGATCATCCTAGGTCAATTGAATTGAATAATGAGTTTTATGTTAGAGAATGAGAAAAAGCTTCCCCATGGTAAGGACACTGCAGTCCTGGAATAGACAGAAGAATAGTCCTCACTGGAACTTGCTAGGACATTTATTGAGACTGACAGACATGACCCTGCCTTGAGGTAGAGGATAGATTTGATGACCTCCTGAAATCCCTTCTGGTGGTCTTGGATTTTGTGCTTGTTGTGGTGGTGATGTCCTGTCTGTGGGACGATGCTAGGACATACATATGTTTTTGATGAACGGCACTAACAGTAGGTTCATGGCAACAGAGAGACTTCAGGGGAAGAGGTGGAACAGGGCAGGGTTTCAAGCACCACTAGTTAAGTGATAATTCTTGCCCAGGAGAACTAATAGAACAGGTGAGTGACCTGCTAAAGCAGTGCTGCCATTGCAGCGAAGTGCGCGTGGGGGAGAGCTGGAGTACTATTACTATYGTAATAGTTCACAGTGCTGCCCTGTCAGTGCCGCCAGCCTCTTCAGTCCCCTTGAGTGGGGCATTTAGCACAGAGCACAGATTATCCATGATAGTACCTCTGAGCAGATCTTCTTTCTTCTGCTGCTGCTTCATTCCTGTCTATGTGGATTTTGCTTATCTTCAAAAGTGCGTATCATCAGCTCTTCCTCTGCCGAAGTCTGATGTGTTTCTTCTTCTTTACAGAGGAAGAGAGACAACTTCAAGCAAACAACCGGGACTTCAATCTACAGTTTGAATATGCTGTAAGTAACCAGCATACATTGTTTAATGCAGTTGTAATCACAGATGTGGTCACATCTGCTTCATGTCTTCACACTGTGAGGATCTTTCCCTTCATGTTCATTTTGTTGTTTCAACTGGTTCACATCAGTACATGCTAGCTATGACTCTGCAAACAAAGGGCTTAAGTCTACACTTTATGAAGAAGATTAATTCCCTGGGCTTCACAGAAAGACCTGGACTACGCATGTTGCTGTATCCTGTGAAAAGACAACGGGAACTCTGCCAGAGGGCACGTCAGAGAGATGCTTCATTACTGAACCAGGCATAGGGAGATCTGTCTTTGGAGTCAGCCCTGCAAATGGGCAATTGAAAGAGATCTAATTCTGGAAGAGCATAACAGAGTAACTTTACACACTTCCAGAAAATTATGCGAGTCAAAGTGTTTGCAGGATCAGGCTCCAAGGCCTTTCAAAAACGGAACCTGGCTGGAAATTTTCTGTTGAAAATGTGGCTCCATTTAAAGTAAAACATGAAAGGAAATGTGTCAGTTCCTCAGCTTTTGCAGTGAAATCCTCTCTGGCAGGAAGATTTTGAATCTGGCCTTCATGGCTTCCTGCCAGCTTTTATTTCCAGCTCCTTAACAACCTACTTGGGTTCACACTGTACCATGAAATCCATGACTCCAATAAGCACCATTACAGAGTCTGGCTGTGACCCAGGTCTACCAAACCCTGATGCCAGGCAGCCCTGTAGATAAATTGATTTCTGAAGCTTGGGGACCATTTGCTGAAGCTGTGCATGCAGGAGAGCCAGCTCAGCTGGTAGGCCTGTGCTTCTTGGCTGTAAGGTAATCTCTCTGTTGGGGCTATCCTGAAGCTATATTCTTTTGAAGCCTTTGCAGCTGCCAACTGATATTGAAATGAATATTGTGAATTTTTGTCCTGTGCATCTCTGAATTCCAATGGCGAAACTCATCCTTCAGTGTTACTCCGGAGCTYCTTTGAATTATTTTGTTTTAGGAACATCAGAAGTGATTTTTAGATTTCAGGACTGGAACAACCCAAAATTTCAGAACATTTTAATTTTTCATGAGGTAGAAGTTCACACTTGCCACCAGTTTTGASTATAGGTCTTATTATAGCTGATCTGTTGGCAAAGTGAACTGAATGTTTTTCGGTGGTCACCTCCATGAACCATCCTGCACATGTTAGAGACTTCCTAGGTATGGAGCTGCTGCACATATACTGAATATGAAACACATTGTAGGTAATACATGTAAAGGGCTGTGCACCACGAATACCTTGTCAGGCCTGGTGATTTGAGACTGAGAAAGTGCATTTAATTTGCACAGAGCCTGCCAGTACAGCAAGGGGGTCAGCATTGCCAGTATGCATGGCTTTATGTTCTTTGATTGGATGTTGCAATGCAGAGTATGTACAGAAGTGGGGCAGCGAGGCAGGAGGGAGAGGTACAATGATCTCAGGGCACAGAGGGAGAGCAAGAAACTATTCCCGTTCTGAGTCTATTTCTGTGAAAAGCCATCCATAAAACAGATTTTGCATGTCACTGCTTCTTGCCCAGGGATTTGCAAATAACCAAAGTCAAGGAGAGGGCGCTGAGAGCTCTGAAGGGTTTCCACAAAAGTCCGTTGGTTAGGTGTGGAAGTGCAGGCAGCCAAACAGCCAGCTCAGTATAGTCTGTTAAAACTTGGCAGTGAGTTTCTGTTAACCAGCCCCTCATGTTAGTCAGTTATGGCTCATGATTTCTGGAGCACAGTGTAAATCAAGGCTTGGAAATTCTAGAAAACTGTCTAGAAAAAGACAAATCTTGAGGTGGTGTCAGAGTGGGGTGGTTCTAAAAAAACATCCTTAAGTGATGATGCAAGCACTCTCCTGGGCTGCTTATTTCCAACAAGTCCTGATAACTCAGGTCACATTTATTAAATCCCCACTGCAATGGTGCATGAAAAGGAACTAAMCTTGCTTAAAATTACTTAAGACCACACGTTATAGATTGTTGGATACATCTGGAAATGCCCAAAAGGGAGATCCTCCTTCCCCCTTCCCATCAACATAGGCATGATGCTCCTGAAAGTTGGCTCTACTTGTGCTTTAGTCTGCTGGAAGGGTGAAATCTGGGCCCCTTCCTCACTTTCATATTTGTCCAAACACTGTGAGGTTGCACTGCTAAGCACTAGGATGTGGTCCAGTGGGACTGAAACTATACTGACACCATACTCTGCCCTGGGCTGCCAAAGCACAGCAGCTATTAGGGTCAGTTTGCTCTCAGTGTGCTGGCATTTTCTGGGCAGAGTAATTTCTGTCTCCTGAAGCTGCAGTCCTCCCTGCCCAAGACATCTTCTCACCTGTATCTATTTAATTTGACCTGTGTAGGGGGAACAGAAGAGTTCAGATTGTCTATGCTTTATTGTGATACTCAGGTCTTCAGGCCAGGGGAATCTGTCTGCATGGACAGCTGCACAGGTGACTGGAGTCTTCTTTATAGCAGCCAGGAGGAGAACAGCTGTCATTCAGCTCTTGGTCCCACAACGGGGAGATCAGTCCTAGTCTGAGTGCCTGAGAGTCTTGTTCCAAGGCAGGATTGTCCTCTTGTCCCAGGAAGTTTGCACTATATAGTTATTCCAGCCAGATAAAAGGGACATAAGGCAGAAACTGGAAGGAAACACAGCAATATAATAGAGCTTAGAAAGTGTTTTAGACAATGTAAACCACAGGGGTGAGATTCACTTTACTCGGTAATTTAAGGCCTTGTTAGCTGTAAAACCTATAGAACAGGTTCTTGTAACAAAGGTAGCCGAGAGGGTAAATGTTTCTTCAGGGTGAAGCTGTTGTTGAGAAAGGCCAATAAGAAGAAGAAAGGAAAATGCAAATAGAAGTGTAGTGGATTGCCTTACTACTGCCACCAGGCCGTATGTCACAGCTGGTGTACAGGTTTGAGCCTTTCACTAAAAAGAGAGTTTCTTTTATGTTGGCATAGATCAAAGGTGCAGAAATGCTTTGTCCTTGTTTAGGCTCAGTGAGAACAGGGAAGTGGGAGCATACAATCAGAGGTAGATGTGTTGCCCTGAGTAGTTTGTGGTTATCTTTCCTTCATGGTGCAAAGTCTACAGGATATTTGAAAATGAAGAAGGGAGGAGCTGAGAAAATCTATTGTATGTGGAGTGTAACATCGTTCTGGCAGTTGCAGAAAGTTCACCTTCCTGATATGAAGCAAGACTCTGGAATATTCTCAAACCAGCTTTGCAGAAACATGATGCCACACTGTGAAAAGTGGTGTCTGCTAGTTCACGTAAGGGAATGTTCAGATCCATCACACTTGGGCTTGTGGAAGACTTCAGAAGGCAAATTCCCTTCCAGAGTTTGTCAGAACACAACACGAGAGGTCAAGCTACAGTGTGTCACTATGATACTGCTCCAGCCACTGAAAGCTGAGTAGTGGCAGGACAGGAGGGTTAGACAGTGTGTGGGAAGCTGGGCTGGTGAGGTAAGAAGAGGACAGGAGTTGCTCACAGTGGAAATCCTCTTAACACAGAGGCCTCAAGGGGAGGCAGCAGTTCTCAGAGGGAGAGCTGAAGCCTGTCCCCATGGACAGAATGCTATGAAATGTGTCATACAGATCGATGGAAGATTGGGGTGGTCTCTGCCATCTGTGTGAATGGAGACAGCGCAGACTGAGAACAGGAGAAAGGAAATGTTTCTTATCTGAAGAAGCACAATGCCTCTTACACATGTCTTCTGACAATTTTTGCTGTGATTAAGGAACGGGAGGTGCCTGTGATTAAGGGCAGTAACTCCGAGTGATCCTCTGGGAGCTCTTTGATAGGTCAGGATTTAGTTGGATTTACTGTGAAGGCATTAGTGTATGCTGAAACTGGAGCTCTCAGACTGGTCCAGCCCCAAACATCCTTGGCTTTACTCTGCACAGCAAGAATGCAGTAGCTTAGAGAAATAAATTCGATCTTAAAGCAAAGTGCTGTGCAGTTAACTGGAAGGACTGAGTGTGAAGGTTTGTGCTACTCACCAGCCCCCAAGAGTACTTAGTGATGAGTCAGAAACCAAGTGTGAGTGAGTGACATGTGCAAAGGCACTTAATTCAGCACAAAAATGGATTCAATATTGGTCTGTAAAAATGAAAGGTCAAGTCCAAATCCTGTGTTTATTCACACTGCAGACAGGCAGATTCTCCCTGACTTCAATAAGAGATTTATCTGTGTAAAGATTGAAAGAAAGTGGAAAGCAGGGTGCCATATGTGGTCCACTGAGATTTAAGGAGTTTAATTAAGATTCTTATGTGAGGCAATTCAGTGTGGCCACACTGTCCCCAACACAGCTGCAGTGGCAACTGCTCTAGTGTGGATCCACCATGACGGTCCACGTCTGCACCTCTCTGTCTACAGACACTCTGGAGAAGGAAATCTCTTTTGAAGATTTTTCATGTTTTCTCTGATTCAAATTCTCTGTTATTTCTTCATTTTCATGGTGGAATTCAGCACAGCTGCACTGGGACGTCACAAAGGGCTGCAAAAACAACTTTGAAATTGGCTTTCAGACAATAGGAGAGGAAATGCAGGGCCCATGAGTCAAAGACAAATTTCATCTTGGATCAGGATCTAGGGTCAAACTAGCATCCTTTCTGCAGGGCCAGAAGTGAGGGGGCTGCTTGGACTCTGTTTGTATTTTCCTTGGTCACCTGATAAATTCTCTAGTGAAATAGGAGGGATTCATATAACTTTCTATGACTGATACTGCCCTGGGCTAGAGCAGCAGCTGGGATCTCATCTCTCTGAAATAATGAGAGCAAGGAGCTCAGACAGTGGGCTCAGACTCAACTCCATTTCCTGTACTCTGATTGAAAAGGATGCCTGGTGGGTCATCCTCCAAGACCCTTGTCAGTGCGGTCGATGGCAGCAATCTGATCCCATACTGAACCTGCAAATGCTTCCCAGTGTTCTTCACATCCAAGGCTGAAGGGAATATTGTCTAATCATGTCAAAAGTGGTCTGAGTAACTCCTGAACAAATAGCTAGAGCAGCAACCTGTGGTGCTCTTTCTATATCTAGGGAGGCGTTACCTGGAGCAATCCAAAGAGCAGGTGCACTGGGGAAGCACTGTCAGAGAGCAGCAAGGGCAGGGCTGCTGCATGAGAGGGGACAAGCTGGGAGCTGAGGATGACTCCAGTGCAGGTAGTGCCCTCAATGACCAGTGCACAGTCCTGCAGCATCTGATCAGGGTGAGCAGGGCAGGTGGCTGGTGGCAGGGTCCATCCTGACAGTCTCAGGCAAGGGGAGGTGATGAACGATGTCCAGGGTCCATTCAGGGAGTCCAGTCAGGAGCAGCAGGAAATGGGGCTAGAGGCAGGGCTGAAGAGAAGATACCGGCAGCATAGGTCTGAGGTCCATCCAGGAAACAAGGACAGACAGATCCAGAGACAGGCACACTAATGACAAAGTTCAGGCAAGGACTGAAGGCCCAGGCCTGAGCTTAAATGGAGCTCCTTGGCCATGGGCAGGGGTGTGGGTGAAGCACCCAGGTGAGCTTAGGGCAGTTAAGGCCTGTTAGTGCCCTCAGGACCCTGAAAGACACAGAAAGGCTGAGTTGTCCCAGGCATGGACTGCAGTGAAGTCCATGGACTCTCACTGGACCAAGCCCTTGGCTCTTCATTTTAGTTCAATCCTTATGCAGACAAAACTACTGCACTGGTTGGGAGCCTGCTCGTGTGAAAATTTAGTGACCAGGGGATCATGGATTGGTGTTTGCCTTCTCTATATCATTCAGCAGTGTTCTACCCTTAACTTCTGTTCAGGTACTGAACTAAGCTGGAGGAGAAGGCAGTGTAGTTAAAGCAGATAGCCAGGAGACAAGGCTTTTAGATCCTGTTCTTGGCCTGTCTGAGAGTGATGATGTGACATCAGGCAAGTGATGCCACCCCCTTCTACCTCCATGCATTCCTCTGCACCAGTAGGGTAAGGATACTCACCGCAGGGGTGACACACTGATTAACAGTTCTGTAATGGGGTGACTCCATCTGAAAGGAATAGCGTAGGAAATCAATCCCAGTGAATATATTTTCCTAGAGATTTTCCTGGAATACCCGATGTATGATTATATTCTGGAATTCTTTATGTTATTGCTGCCAAGAGGCAGAGGGGGTCAAAGGGTTATATGTGTAACAAATTCCCAAAGCTGTTAATGCAAAAAAAAAAAAGAAAAAAAAAGAAGAGGAGTGTGGGTTGCATATGAATCTTTCCATTGCTGGTGTTAGGCCAGCCTTTTACTTCTGGGGATGAGGATGAAATCTTTACAGGGACCAGATGAACCCCCATTGACTTCCTATGGGCTTTTCTCACTCTTCTCTTGAATTGGGGCTGTAGTCAAACAAGATTGTTCTGCATATGGCAGTTGCATGCTTTCAAATTGCACTGCTGCAGTTAAACAAAATGTCATTGAATTGAGCTCCAGCGTTTACCTTCCAAAGCTTTATCAAAGCACCTGGGAAGGCTGTTTCTGTTTCTCAGCTGCTTCACTGGTTTGTACCTTGTGCTGTGTTGGCACCAGTGCAAATGGCAGGTGTCATGGCACAACACCTCCTTGCGGGACAGCCAAGCTTGCTGTAAAGGTTTGCTTTGAGACAGTTTGTCCAGCTGTGAGAAACTAATGTCGCTGATCTGGGAATATGAATTCAGATGGGCAACTGCTCTCCTACCTGCCATACCCTGTCCTGTCTGAGTATCACCCTTTAGCCCCTGTAACCTGACCACAAAGGCAGCAGTGTCTCATGTATCTAGTGGCTTTTACGGTGAGGAGATTGTTTGTTCAAGGAACAAAGGTAGGAGCCATCTGCTGAGCGTTTGCCTGTGGTCTGACGTCACAGGCAGGATTCTGAAAACACCCCCGAAGTAACAGCTCATCAGTCAGATCTGGACTTGTTTCACTGTGGTGCTATAAGCACTATTCTTGGGGACAGCATTTCAGTGGAGTCACACTTCCAGGAGGTGTGAATCTAGTCCCTGAAAAGAGCAGATTAGAATAATCCATCACCCACAGACAATGTTGTTCTCATCAAACTTTGCATCTGTAGATCTTGAAACCGAAGGTGGGTAACCACTGTTGTTCCTACTGCTTAGGGGAACAGGCACACACAGAAGGTCTGTCCAGGATCACAGAGGAAATCTGGGGCAGAACCGGGAATAAATGTAAAGCTCCTGATTCCCATCTTTTTATGTGGCTCAGAGGGCTGCTTTTCTTGGAAGTTTAATTTTTATAATTCTGCAGGAGAATGAGAAGCTCCTGTAAGTCCTCATAATACTTAATCGCTTCTTCCAAGATTTTTCCTCTCCATCACTTTTCTCACATGGATGTCTCCCCCACCGAAGACAGAGCACAGGTGAGGTAAGGAGGATGCTGCATTAGAGGCATTACTTGTAAAATGATGCCTGTGTATGGACTGTTTAACACACTGCAGTACTGAGGTTTCCTTAGTACCCCTCCCATCCCAGAATAAGGTTCTTGTACAGCTGTAAATGAATGAAAGGACAGGGTGGTGCTAGGCATCATGAAATGGGATAAAATCAAGAGCAAAAGCCGGCTGAGGTTTCCCTCTAGTCAACCGAGAGCCTGGGCTGTCAGAGCACACAACCCCAGTGTATTGCACAAAAACAGAAATCATTTCTTACAGAGAGCTTCAACCGTATCCTTGAAATGGGAATTCAGAGCCTTGAAGTGGAAAGACTGAAGTTTCCCTAGATTGTTTTTATCATTTAATATTTATATTCCCATAGCCCCTAAGGGCCAACAAGTTTACTTGTTGAATTATAAATTTGCATACTGATTATGGGTAATTTTTTTCCTTTGGTGCTTAGTTTTAATTATAGATTCTGTAACAGTCAGGCAATTGGCTATGATACTACCTACCCTCATCCTGTTCTCTGTAGTGTCCCAGTATCCCAAAAGACAGAGTGTGACAAACAATATCATGATCTTGAACTACTATGCAGAAAATGCTGGATGGCCTGATCCTTGTTAAGCATTTGGAAGCTGTTTTGTTTGGGGTTTTTAACATGCTTAATGGCAATAGGAAACAAAATGAATGACTCTGGTTCATTCAGTGGTTTTCTTGACGTAATTAATGGTCAGAAATAGAAGGCAGGAATTGAAATAAACCACTCCCATTCTTTTCCTATCCACCTCTGAGATTTTGCAGACAAAGTCCTTTAAACTTTATGTGAATGTTTACAGAGTAGTTTTTCTCACATTGTATGTGACTGTCTCCAAAATCTGGTGACGCGTGAAGGTCAAGTCCCCTGTACATACTTTTTCCTGTAGCTACTGTCTTCTCCTTTTAAAATAAGTGACAGTGATATTTTTCTTCATATTAGCAGGGAAGAAGCCTCTTTAGATCCAGGTTTTATTAAAAAATCTGCCATTTTGGGTTTACAGAGAATGCTGCTGTTTCATTGCTTGTGTTTTAGCAGTGTCTGTGGAGCCTGTGGGCAGCACATATTAGGAACTTTGAAATAAACCAAATTTAAAAATGTGTGGTGACATTTGCTAACATTTAGATCACAGGCAGAGTTAACCACACCCAGAGATGGATACATGATGCCAAGACACAGGCAACATTGCCTAAATCATGATCACTGATAAACATCTCTTCTTTGCTGGAGTGCGGTCAACTGGAGGATTTGGTTAGCACTTCCGTGAAGGGAGTTTCCATTTCTGCTCTCTTAGAGACTTACTGACTGGCTTGTACAAAAGGATAATACATCAAATTAATGCTGAAGACTGTTGTACTTTGTGTCTGGACACAGCCAGGAATCCAGTAACTGCCTGAAATGGAATAGCTTCCCCCATGCAGGCCTTATGGTGGTCATGTTGAGTAATTGGTTGAATTGCTTAAATAATTGGTTTAATGACAGAAACAGGCTGATGTGAGTCAGCTTATGAGTAGAGATCCTGGACTAATGCATGGACTGGAAGTGGTCTGTAGTTCATATTTACTAGCTTGTGTGTTCAGAGGAGTTCAGATCCATCCCAGCTTACCAATATCTAAAGGTTATTACAATACTGCAGTCACCACTTGCTATCTATTGCTAATCTATTACTGGATAGAGATGCACTGTGCAGTATCTGCCTTCCTCTGCTGTCACACCTTAGATTCCCATGAGAGGGCTAAATGGACCTTTCTGGAGAGCTTCTCTGGGGTAAATTTAGATGTGCTGGCAACAGCTTGCATACACATTTCCATGACTAAACATGGATGAGTGCTTGATAAACTTCATACAAAAAGAAAATCCAGTACACCTGAATAGTGAGGGGGAGGAAAGTAGCTGCTGTTCCACTGGAGCACTGGGAAAAGTATGTATCAAAACATGTCCTCAGGCCAAGGAAGAAACCTGTGGGTCACATTTGCCTGTCCAGCTGTGCATAGCTCTTTTTGTCCTTGGAGTCAGGACTCTGTGCTCATACTATGCCTCCATCTTTGCTCATTGGATCCCTTTGTACTTTGTTATGCCCTCAAGACTTTGTATTTTAACAGTCCTCCAGACTCAGGCCTATTGATATTCCAACTGAGTGTCAGATTTGATAACAGTAAATCTCTGGGGTGTTGCTAGACCCTCAGTCCAGGGTCCCATGTTGTTGCTACAGCCCCGAACACAGTGAAATCTTTGGTATGGACCACTCTGGAAAAAATAATACAGAAACAGCAGTTGCTGCTGCTTTGGCTACCGTACTGCTGAGAGGCACAGAGAGATGTGGGCTGCTCCAGGAGCTGGGTGTAGCCAGCTACAAAGAGCACTACAAAGTGGAGGCAGATCTGAGCTAAAACTAGCTGGTGGACTCAGTAGGATGGATTGAGCCTGTTCCTCGAGTGGATAGAATTGTATCAGAATGCCATGAGTTTTGCGGAAGAAAATGCTCAGACTTGTAATACCTATCTTTGGTCTTTCTTCTCTGGTTTGAAGAAGACAGAAGGGGGAGTAGCTATTGCTTGTGGCTGGAGGGGCTGCCTGCAATTCAAAAAGGAAAGTAGAAATAGGGAACAAAGTTGCAGCTTGCCTACAGAAATGTTGAGTTCTTGTATTAGTGGCTCTTTGCACAACACTGCATTCAAGTGATCTTTATGGAATAGAAACAAGCAGCCTCTTCAAGTCGCTGGGTGAGAAGCTGCTGAATCATCTAAAAGCTTTAAGATAAGATTCAGCTCCTAGGCAGACCTGTAGCTCCTATGAGGTTGTCTGGCTGAATGGTGCTTAGAAGCCTCAGGAGAAGTTACGGATAACTGACACAGCATGCATTTTCTAACGCTGCTTTGTCGATGCTAACAACAAAACGGTAACATCTGAGTTGTGTTCTGGCTACAGTTTTTAATTCTTTTTGTGTATTTCATAAGTGGAAAGAATAATAAAAGGAAAATATGTCTCTGGGTGTGAGTGAATATATATACCTGTCCCTATCTGGAATTGCACTGGCATGAACTGAGCATCAGGTTTTCACCAATTCCATGAGGAATTCTGTCTGTTTATCCAAACTCAGCATGACTGTATTGGGGAAAGGAAATGTTTTTTGAGCTGCTGCTGGAAACAATGCTATTGCTAAATATAAGCAAGTAAAAACACAGTTGAAATGGGTTGTGCTGTAATTTTTGTTTCCTGTTTTACCAGTCCTATTTTTTTTTGCCTTTCTTTCCCTACAGAGCAATTCAATTAAAACATCGAAATACAACTTCTTCACTTTCCTGCCTCTCAACCTGTTTGAACAGTTTCAGCGAATAGCCAATGCTTACTTTCTTTTCTTGCTGATTTTGCAGGTATGAATTCACTGTGCTGTTTCTAAAAGATTGTGTTGTCTGTTATCAAAGTCTGGCTATGTATTGCTAATTGTAATAAAGTGCAAGTTATATGCCTGTTAGGGATTAGCATCTTAGCAAAGCCTTAAAGTAGACAGAAAGTAGGGCAGAAAAAGCAATTTCCTCTCTTACCTTTGAATATGATAGTTTGAACTAAGTGAAGAAAAAATTTAATTAAAATTTTCAACAAGTTGCGTACATTTTTCATGCCTGTCCCTGTCCTACTACTCCTTTGTGTCTACATCTGAGTGCTCCTGGCTGTCCTTGACTTTGTGCTAGTAATTCCTTCTGTAGTACAAAAGGAAGTTGTCTTTTATCCAAATGTTTAAATGCAAATTCTTTGTATTCCACTGACTGCCTCATAGAAAATAGCATGAAGAAGAACAAATTTCCCTGGAAAGGAAGGAGTTAACAGCAGGAAGGCTGTCGGTTGCAGCTAGTTTGCATAGAGCTGAGTATTGCTGCTCTCTGCTCGGCAGGGCAAGGAAGGTCTCTAATATGGAGCATGTCAAACAGTGGCAATGCTATTGAACCCTGTGGCTCATAATGGCACTGAGTTGCACTTTGCCCAGTGCTTTTGATAATACTACTATTTCTGAAAGCTGAGCATATTGGAGAAATTGATATCAGTATTTCTGCCCTTTTGAACTTTGCTAGAATCTGGATAAAAGCTGTGCACTTTGTCATTTCTGAGTCATATTGGAATACATGTTATCAAAAAAATGGTCTAATTTTTATCATATGGCAAGTATAATATTTTAAATTTGATCATTTCAGTGCAAACAAGTTTCCAAAAGGGCCTTTTCCAAACAATCTTTTTCTCTCGTAGCTCAAAAATGTGTAGGCAAGATTTTGTTAAGGCTGGAGCAAACTATACACAATCTTCTTTGCTTATTTACAGAGACCAAATTTGGGAAATTTCAGCCCGCATGTATATTTTCCAAGAAACTAGTTTATAGTAAAAAAATGCATTTTCAGCTAAGCTGGCAGCACTGTTCCTGTGTTGTACTGCACTCTAGCTGTTTGTCTGTCAAATTTAGAGTATTTCAAGCTATTAAATTCCTCAGCTGTTTCTTTTGCTGAACCATTTTTGAAGTGATTGTATATAAAAATGTATAGCTTTTCTGCTTTGTTTATCAAAGTAGGCTAGGGTGGGTAGCTATTATTAGTCTTTTATCATATTACCCCATTTAAATTTGTCCCTTGTCTGCCCACTCGCTCCATCCCTGTAGCATTGAAAGTATCTCTACCTGCATCAGGAATGGCTTTGATGGGCTGGCTGTGGGGACTCTGCCTCCCCACTCCATTGGCACGGCCCAGTAGGACATGTGTCTTCCCAGTTAGGGGACAAGATAGCAGTTATGTGGCTATGCACCCTCCACAGCTGAATGGAGCTGGACTTGACTCTACACATCATTCCTCCTGACTGGATTTGGTGGTGCTTGTAGGATCTTGGTCATGACAGTGCAGCAGAAGGAGTGATCCCAAAGAGCAGCTCCCCATCCTTAAGAACACAGCTGCTTTAGTAGCAAATATGTCACTTCAGTCATTCTCATGGAGCTGATGCTCCCCAAATCCATTCTAATGGACATGATGATGCTGGAGTCGCATTGCTTCCATCATTAGTGCTGGTCTTCTAGAGGAAGGGGGCAACTATGCTGGGGTAAGGCATCTTTGTATCAGTGACAGTGAAAGGGCTTTGACCAGCAGTCACTTTCAATTCTCAGGTCCTCACACTAGCAAAAATGTGGGAAACAAAAATGGCTCTGTTGATCTAGTAAGGGCAAGGTCAGCCCTGGCAACAGCTGTCTGTTGTTTATTGACATGAAGTTTACTTCAGCAAAATACCAAGAGTTACTGAAACAAAAATAGAAGCATTTGAAGGTTCTGCACAGCAGGCCTTGCTCAGATAGCTGTGTCCCTCTCACCAGGCTTGCCCATGTCAGGGCGTCCAGCAAAAATCCACTGGGAAATTTGTAATTCTAGTGGTACAAACAACAAGGGAAAGCCATCCGTTACATTTCCTGAGAGCTCCATTTTTATATCCTAAATTAGAGTTTGGCTTGTAAGCAAAGCATGGTTTCCCTGGTTCTTCCACTTTGTGGGGTGACATGAAAGTGACAGGACAGCATTTCTGTCTTTATTCTATGCTCAGATATCATAGAAAAATATGGCCTGTAGATTCCACAAAACACAGTGTTTTATTTCCTTCTTTTTGCTGAACTGACAGGAAACTTCTCAACCCAGATCTCTTTTTTCTGCAGCTGATTCCTCAGATTTCCTCATTGTCCTGGTTTACGACGGTGGTGCCCCTAGTGCTGGTGCTGGCTGTATCAGGAGCCAAGGATGCCATCGATGATTTCGTAAGATTACTGTCCTGTACTTTGGAGTTTGCTCATGATTCTTCAGAGCTATAACAAACTACTGAAAATAAACACAGCCAGTGGCACATTGCTGGAGAATTGGTCTGTGGCCAAGATGGGGTCTGAGATTAGATTCCCAAATCTATACTTCATTACCTAAAAAGGAGCCAGAATTTCCAAATTGCTGAAATTCCAGACTGCAGCCCAGCAGCTCCATTGATTTTCTCTGGAACTGGTTAGCCTGTCTGACAATATGATAGGAATACCTGAATATATTCACAGAAGTCTGTTCTTAGGCTTCCACTCTGGAAAACTCATTCTCTGCCATCTAGGTCCTATGTGTGTGTATGGGGGGAGCATCCTGCTAGGAAAGCACATTTGGTAGGAAGTAAGTATACAACTTGTGTGTAATTTTTCAAACTTGCCCAGCCTTGGCCGAAATTTGCTCCCATCAAAGCTGACAGTAAAAGTTCCATTGACTTCACTGAGTGATGTTAGGCCAAAGCTGAGTTTAGCACCTGATTTTGTCTGTTCTTTAAAATAAGTCTGACGCCCTAGCTTGGTCTGTGGGGACTTGGTGCAACTTTGTATGGAGGCAGACAGAGACGTTATTGTGGAGTGTAAGCGGTCAGGGATGGTGAGGTGCTCTCCCAGGAAACAATACCAGAACATTTGTGACCACTTTCCATATCAGAGCAGAGGAACAGATTTCTCTGGGTAGTTAGTTCACGAAACTGTGATGGGCAGGGCCAACCCAGATGGAGTCAGGACTGTGCTAAGTGACATATAAGGCCCTACCCTCCTTCCTCCCTCCAAGAACAAGCCCTGTGTCACCCGTTCCTCTTTGCAGTCTAGTTATGCCATCTCCTACTAGGTAAACATGGTCTCAACTGTGATTCAGCTACAACTCTAATCTGTCTTTACATTCATGCCTATAGTGTCATTGCCCTTTTATGCCAGCTGGGTGAAAACCTAAAATGTTAATGCACTGCCTACAGATCTTGTATGCTTGGTTTCCTGGAAATGTCTTTTAACATGCTGATCAACTTTTCAGAATCGACACAAAAGTGACAAACATGTCAACAACCGCCCAGTCCAGGTGCTGATCAATGGCAGGTAAGTCTTGTTTCTTCTGCTGTAATTTCAACAAAATATTTATCAGTGGAAAGAGCATTTTATTGCTATTTTGTGTGTCTAATTTCCAAAGAGCACTAAACAATTTAAAATGTAATCTTCTTTCACCCTGTTTTTTCACAGTGCTCAGTGCAATTCTGGGCTACTGTATCTGATTAAAGAATCCAAAAGACAATACCACAATCAGTGTAGACATTATGGCTGTGCCCCTGCACAGAGAAAAAGTAAACTATTTATTTTCCATGATATATATCTTTTTAAATAGGTGATGCCTTGAGAGTATCGTATTATTTTACTCTTCACCCTAGAGACGCCAAGCAGGGCCGTTTGTGTTTACTGTATTTGTTTCTGAGCCAAGCAGAGCTAGACATAATTAACAAGTGATTTTAGATTAAAAAACATGAGTAACTTCTCCATACATGTTGTAATACTTTGAGCGTGTCTACTTATGCATGAAATACTTCTGTCTTAGAGGTATTCAAAACATTTCAGCTGTATATCTTAGGCATTGTACTGCTAGTCCTGTTTTTTCCTTCAGAAAAAGACAACAGAATCTTTGGCTTTGGTGGCAGACAGATGAGCTCTGTACTTGCAGCTCCATGGAGTCCAACTGTCCATACAACACAGCTGTTGACAGCTGTGAGTCCCTGGTGACTCTGATATTTTTTTCTATACTATAGATAGCAGTATATTGTGTAAACTCCAACAGATGCTCAAACACTTAAAAATATAACTGGAAACTGAAGAATAGGAACATACTTTTTGTGTTTTCAGCTAAGTAAGCTAGTCTCTTAGTTTACTGTGTATTAGTTACTGTATCTACTAAACACTTGCATTGAAATACAAATTTGCTAATATTCTGCCTGTTTCAAAAAACCTAGAAACCAGGTCCTGCCCAACTCTGACTGACATCAAATAAGAAAGGATTGAGATGAGCTCAAGCTTGAATCCCAGTACTGTTTTGAAATAACTCTTGATATTTTTTCATCGCTAAGTTTTTTCAGATACAGATAATGTGACTTGGTTAGGTTGGCACTTGCCATTTAGCTGGACATCTTGATGAGCTCTGTAAAGGCCATTGCAGGCACTGGCTTAACCAGCTGTAGCACCTGGATTCCTGCCCTTTTGACAGCCAGTCCCACACAGAGTCAGAATTGCTGCTCTGGCCCTTAATCCTGCTTAGAAAAACTAGCATAACTGGCAATTTTCCCAGGCATTTGGGATATCTATTACAATGAAGAAGAGAGTTCTTTATAAGCCAGTGTGGCTCTTTAGGGGAAGGAAGGGAGTAATCAGTCCATACAGGACAGTGCACATGGATTGTGCTGCTATTGTGGGGCCTTGCATGTGTCACCGCTTGAACACTGTTACTACCATTTTGTATCATGATAGTCTCTTAGAGCTTAGCATGGACCAGACCACAAACAGGCAGGCCCTGCTGCATTTAACCTACAGTCCAATTCCTCATAGCGCTTACAATCTGGCTTTAGGAGCAAAGCTGAGTCTCCTAGGTTCCTAAGCGTATTTGCTTTATGTGCTTACTTAAAAGGAGCTTTCTTGCAGGTTGAAGGATGAAAAATGGATGAATGTCCAAGTGGGGGATATAATAAAACTAGAAAACAACAATTTTGTGACGGTGAGTACAGTTTCTCTCCATCATGTGCACAGTTAGTCTCTGTAATTACTTTTCTCACTCACAAGCAAATTAGACAGTAGTGATGCTAACTGCCTCAGAGAGCTGCAATGTTCAGAAACCGCAAGTCGCACAGTGGTGCCATCGCTCTCTGACAGTGTTAGCTCATGCCACATCTGTTTGTTTGTGTTCAGGCCGATCTACTGTTATTGTCGAGCAGTGAGCCACACAGCCTGACATATATCGAGACAGCTGAACTGGATGGGTAAGTGAGCCTGGCCCTTTGCAAGGCCAAATCTTGTGTGGTGACCCTTGATGCCACGAAGACTAGCTGTCTCTGTGTTTCCAGCACTGCCAAGTTCAGAGCTGCATCACAAGCGCTGTCACCATATATCCTGCTAGGTCAACTACCAGGATTGCACATGGCTAGCAAAGATCGATCATGTTTGCCTGCAGTTTCCTCCCTCATCCTATCTGCACTTTTTCCATACTGAGAACCATTTAAATATGGTCTTTGCCTACTGGACATTTGCCTGCCCCATACTCTTATCTTATTATTCTCCAAAGAGTTGAAAGTCATTTCAGCTTTCCTGCAAAGTGGGTTTATCACTAGATGGAAGCATAATTGCTTAGCTCCAACATGCTGCATGGAAAGATTGCAATCAGATCCATCATTTATTCAGTCAAGCAATTATCTGATGTGGGTGCAGGATTAAATCAAAATGCACCTCGTTACCTACAATGACTTTTGTAGCAATAGTTTCTTAATACTTAGAATAATCTTCAGGTAAGTGTCTTGAAAAATGACATCTTCTGGTGGATACCCTTCACTCTCCCAGGTCAAATGTCATATGGGGAGGGACTTTGTACCCTCTGATTTTTAGTAACAGTTCTTCTGACACTCAGAGTTAGTTTAAATTTGTTCCTGCGATATCTGAAGTCACTGGCAGAAGCCTTCTGGTTTTTATATCTGCCTTAGTCTTTTCTCTTAGCCAAATTATTTAGGTGAAATAATCACAATGAATAGCTCCAGTAATCTCCTACAACTGCTATATCCATGCACACAGCAAAGGCATCCAAACTTTGCTCACTCCAGGGCACAACTGGCAACTGGCCACAAGTCAGAGGCCTACAACTAATTTGTATGAATTGGAATAAACTGGAGCTGACCTCATCTTTATGACCCAGTTTGCATACCTTTTCTGCATTGCCTGGAGCCATCCTCAGTTTTGGACTTCGGCCTTGCTTGAAGGACCAAGCAAGACGAGAGAGACCCAGTCTCTCCAGACAGTCCCTACATACAGCTCTCTGGACTTTCTCCTTCCACTTTCTGCTGAAAATGAGCCTCTAGCTCTGGTTCATGCAAGTGCCAGGGAATACTTCTAGGAGGCCCTGACCACGTGAAGTGCTTCTTTGACATTGCAGGACCCCCATTTTCAACTCACTTCTCCAGCTAACTAGTCCCAGGACTTCAGCACTCTTGAGGGCCAGAGTATCATGGCAGAAGATCCAGAGCTCTCCTATATGCTCAGATACCTCAGGGTTGAGTGTGGTATGAGTGGCAGGAAAGACAGTGAGCTGCTCAGAGAGCTGTGATGCCTGGTCTTACACTTTGTGGTGGAATACAGAAGACAGAACCAGCTCAACCTCTTTGCTAACATGTCCAGCATTTCTCTGGACCACCTGTCTTTGGAGCAGGAAGAGATAATGATATTGTTATGGTCAGCTAAAAAAGGCCCATGACAGCATTATCCATCAGATGTCTAAGGAGGAAGACTATCCTCAGGAACAGAAGTGACCTTTCAGGGGGAGCTGGACTGATTCTTTTATGTCTCATGTAATTTATTACAGTGAAACAAACCTCAAGGTGAAGCAGGCACTGACAGTCACTGCAGAGCTTGGAGAAGATCTTCAGAAACTGACAGAGTTTGATGGTGAGTCTACGTAGAAAATTAAATTCCCAAAGCATTTTCCCAGACACCAAAGTCCAGGGAGAGTCTGGGAGTCTTCCTTCCAGGCTATGACCTGCTCCCTGCATAGGACTCCTCTGGATGTAGTAGCAACAAAACAGAACTGGTACCTTGCAGTCTGTACAATGGATAATGGCAGTGTATATAGAGGAAAAGATTCCCCTTTGCTTGTAGGTCTCTCAGGTGCCAGGTAGGGATATTGCATCAAAGTGCGTTGGGTACAAACTCTCTTTGTAGCTGCACACTTTTCTTTAGTGTCTGTCTGTACATGTTGAGAGTTCTTTTAATTGCACAGTGGGAACTCTTTTCTCAACAGTATTGACATCAGACCAATTTTACACTGATGTAACCTTTAGCTTCTGTGAGGCTGCACTTCCTAGCTGCAGTGCTGATCTGAGGACTAACTCTGCTCAGTGCACACATGACATAGGACTGACTTCCCAGCTTTGCACTGCCAGTATTTTTCTGCTCTCTCAACGCCACAACAAAGACAGTGTTTTAAAATATTTATACAGTGCAGATGTGGTTAACGGACAAGGTGTCCTTTCTTAGCACTGTTGTCTATATCATAAACATATAACAGCACATACACAGAAAACAGCCAGACGTGTTGAAAACAGCATAATCCATGCTCACCCAGTTGTCTCTCTGGCGAGAGGATGGGAGAACAGACCAGCTGATGTTAGCTGTGTTTCTCAGTGTCCTGCTGGCTTAGATATGACAGGACTGCAGGGCAGGACTGCAGTATGAATCTGTATGGAAAGGGGTGGAGTTGAGTGTTGCTGTTCCTGGAACTTCTCAAGGACACCAGATTCTCAGGAAATATTTTTAGATAAAGATGAAAAATAAAAGAAAAAACCCTCTTTGAAATAACTAGATGATTCCAGGACAAATGGTTGGGATGTGGCAGAGATTTGGCATAGCTTGGACAGTCTCTGGTAGTACTGTCCAAAAGCATGGGCTTTTCTTTTGATTTTTACACTGAGATTTTATGAAATAATGTGTTTCCTCTCAGCTGAGTGACAACTCAGAACATCAGGATTTTTTTGAAGTGAGGGCTGAAGTTCTGAGTGTTTTAGGTGTTGGGAAATATGTTCTTACAGGTGCCATTAGAAGCTTTACGTTAATAATCCCAGTTGTGCGTCTAAATTATTTTCCTGAAGAGGCTGCAGTGTGTATCAATTTTGGAAGCAAAATCTTCATTCTAAATCATTTTTCAAAAAATCTTCTGTGTAATGTTATCGAAGAATACTGCAATTTTGAAACTGCGTAATTATAAAATGTTTCAAAATCTTCTGGAAAATTGAAACTTTTCTTATCTAATATTTATTTACTCTTTAAATCTCTATTTTAGTTATGTTGTAAATAAAAGTGGCTTCTTTGCAATACTTAAAATGAATAAAATGTTTCCCAGGATGATTTATATTTGGAAGAATACTGGGAAGAGTGCCTGGAATCAGACCTAACCTTGCATTTCCCTAGCTAACCTCTGTAGAAGTATTTAAATATTTATGTAACTCTTTATCTAATTACTTCTTAGGACAGGAAGAGAGGAAAGGGTTGAGCAACTAATAGAGGCACTGAATGGAATGCTTAATGTCAGTTATGTTTGTTGACATTGTGATGGTTCAGATAAGGGAGATGCATGCAAAAAGTTGAGCTTCTTTATTTGATTTGGAGAACTGGGAGATGAGAAAGGAAACAATACTTTTCAGTTACTGATCACTGATTGCATGTAGGCTTTTTCAGTATTGAACACATTTGGGTGAAACACATTCAGATACCTTCTTGCTCGTAATGGTAGAAGGAGACAAGAGGCATGGTGTCTTGCTGAGGTATCTTCAGCTGCAGAGTTACCAGAGTCGGTACAGCTATGTTGGGTGAATCTCTAGAGCGTCTTGCTTTTTGGTGACCAGTCTGACTTGGATGAGTCTCTTCTGATTTCACTATCAGCGTATCAATAATGTGCATCCACCCACTTAACTGGAAAGCAGCTCTGAATGTTAACATACAAAGTACTCACACAAGCACTGTCCCAGAGTTAGCAGGAGGAGAGGCACAATATTGCTGGGGAGGGATCTTCAGCTGCCGAGTCATGCCCTGGTTTTGGTTTACCAAAGTTTCACTGTGTTCTGTTTCAGGTTACATTGCAAAACCTCTGTTTTCTCTGTGTTTTTCAAGTGTTGCAAGGGTTGTAGTGAGATAGACCTGGTCACCCTAGACTTTTAGAGATTTGGAGTGCAGGTATGATTGTTTTTAGATTAACTAGATGATAAAATAGAAGATTATCATAGTTATTAGTATGGGCTCTGATGTCACACATGCCTTAGAATTTCCTAATTGCTTCATCTGTCAAGTCTTATAATTTGTCTGCACTAGAGTATAGCTACTTTTCTACAAAAAGAACATCTGTTCTTGATTTTAAAATTTGCAATGATGGAGACACTACCATGAAACTTAATGTACTTTTTTCTGGATTTCTCTAGATTTTTCTTCCAATCTTTTGAGCTTGATGTGTTTTGTCTGAGAACAGCTGGAAGAATTGTATTCTAGGCAAGTGCTAGACCTTATGTAGATGTTTGTAGTCTGTGATCAAAATATCTTACATCTGTTGATAAACAGACTAGAACGAGCTGTTGGAATCCTTTTCAATAAACTGTATTTTCCAGTTCTTTCCAATACATCCCCTGGGCTCTTTGAATCTTTAGATGTTGCTGTAAGTGTTGATTTAAATAATAATTTTTATATTGAAATATCTGTGTTGACAGTATTGTGTGAATAAATATGAAATGTGGAAATAGAAACAGTCTCTCCAATCACATACAGTGTCAGCTGCATAGCCAAAGGTACCAGCTTCTTTCTTCAGGTGCCAGAGGGACTTAGGGTATGAAAGTGTTGAAATTAGAAAACAGTGTGCAAGGACACATCACTTAATTACTCTCTTGCAACCTTCAGGCATTGATTTTCTCATTTGGGCTCCTGCAGTTTTTAAAGAAGATGGAATAAGAATTATGTGAGATCAGCAATTGTTACCTAAATTATCCAGTGACATCCTACCACTATGAACTTGCTGTAGAAAGATTAAAAGTATGTTGCTGGTTCAACGTTTCTTCTCACCCACATATAAGGAATGGAAACTTTGTGTTGGATTCTACCAGTACAAAACTGCTATGTTCAGAGTAGGATAAATCCAGATCCATTGTGGCCCATTTGATTACGACATGAAAATGGGTAAGAGCAATATCCCAAAACATAAGTAAATATAGGATAAAGGATGGGCATGACAGAGCCAGGAGGTGGACTGCAGCAAAATCTGGGAAACAACTGAGAATACAGTATGTATTGACTGAAATATTTCTAAGCTAGGAAGATTTCCACCATCTTCTATCTTCTTTTTTTTACAGGTGAAGTCAAATGTGAGGCACCAAATAACAAACTAGATAAGTTCACAGGAACTCTTACTCTTCGAGGAGAGAAGTATGCCCTGGACAGTGAGAAGATGCTATTGAGGGGCTGTACTATTAGGAACACAGAGTGGTGCTTTGGTCTCGTTATTTATGCTGGTAGGTCGAAAACCCAACATGTACACATTGTGAATTGCAAAGCACAGCAGTATTAGCATTTGAGCACATAAAACACAGGAAGCACAAAGCAACCAAATATTTTCCTCTTCAGAAAATTTATTTCTACCAGGTACAAGAGCAAAACTATACATGTTATCCTTTGACTGAACTCCAGCCTAGAAATTTTGCATACTACAGGGGATTTTAATCTTGAATTTTTTTTATAGTGATCTATAAGAGAAATCTGGATTGCAAATGCTATATTGCAACATCCAATTCCATCCTGATGGAGTACTTTTGTAAGCAAAGGCAGTCTCTTATTCCATAACCTCAAGCAGCAAATAACATGAGAGAAATCTTGACTGATGAATCAATAAAGGAGAATTTAAGAATTAAATCTGTTTAAGGATGCATTGACCAATAGGAGACTTTTTCTGTATCTCCAGGCATGTACAAAACTTCCCACTCTGAAGCATTTGATTTAAAATTCCGTATCAGTTCTATATGATTGCAATCCCTATTGGAAAATGAGGATCATTAGTGATATTACTCTAGACTATTAGATCTCTGCTTTTTACGAATGCAGAAATTCTGTTGTTTCTATAGTGCTATAGATATTTGAGACAATGTATAATATGCCACTAATAATAGAGCATATCAGGTATTCTACGAAAAGTAATTAAAACTGAAAGGGAGGCTTGACTATTGACAGAAGAGAGCAGGATCAAAATCCGGAATGAATGGTTCTGTATGTGAGTCTCTCCATATGTTCTAAAGCAAGTGATTTAACCTTTTTCTGCCTAAGTTTCCCACCAACACTATCAACTATATGCACCTGCCTTTCGAGAAGGCTGTGATGGATATTTATGTTGTAGAGCACTGTGAGGCATCAAAGGGAATCAGCTTTTGAACTGTTAAGCATTGTTACTAATCATGAGTATATTTGACCTCCAGGGCCGGACACCAAACTAATGCAGAACAGTGGAAAAACAACTTTTAAACGGACAAGCATCGATCGGCTCATGAATGTCCTTGTGTTAGTGGTAAGTCTGATTAATTTGTCTTCATTTCTTCAGATGTGTTCATAATTTCTGCATGCTCCACCTCTTTGTCCTCACAAATGAGGGGATATCAGAAGTGACTAATGATAAAAAGAGGAATTTTGTAAAAATCTATTAGCATGTGGAGTTCTGCAGAGCCTTGGCCAGCCCATCTTGCAAAACAAGGCCATTACATTGGCAATGTTACGGACCTTTCTTCTGAGCTTTTCATTTGCTGCGTGCACTCTCTCTCTCTCTCTCTCCACATTTTTTTTTTCGTGAGAATCTCTTTGAAGCTTGCAAATGCTTTTGTTTTCCTGGCAATTTTGTCATTTTCTATTTAAATAAACATTAGCAGTTCTCCCTCTTCTTGATGATTTCTTGGCATCTTTGGTGATATCTGCATAGAACTTGGTAATCAAGTCTGTTGATGTACATAATGCTGTCTTCTGACTTAACACGTTAGAGTAAAATGTTAGATACCATCTCATTAACACCCAGAAACTGCTGTTTTCAGCAGCTGGCAAATTTGAGAACACTAATCTTGTATAGCAGGTACTCTCCACAAATTAGAAGACATTTGACTTGAGGTTTAAGCTGGTCAGTAGTTTTAACAAATGGCAAACTTTTCCACCTGGAGACAATGAATTTTCTACAGAAACCCTCCCAGAACTTTGCCACCTGAGCTAAAAGCCACTCAGGCAAGGGACTGTTTTGGTTGCTGCTGACAGTCTTCAGAGATGTGCATTCTGACACTGCTTTAATCGATGTTGCTTGAAGAAAAGCTATTTACTTTCAGGCTTGTATTTTCCTTTGGATGCAATTTTGTCATGCTTTTTCATGCATGTTCCGCTGCCTTGCCTTTAGCTTATGGGAAGGGCTGGCTGCTCCTATGGTCCCCTCTTCCTACAAGCGCCCACTGTTCCCTCTTCTTCCCTCCTGCCTTTGCTCTCCGGGCAAGTTGGGGCCAGGATTCATCCCCCTGGCGCTGGAGCAGGCCCAGGGGAGGAAAGAGCTGGAAGCTTCCCCCAGCAGCCTGCCCATTACAGCCCAGTGCAAGGCCCCGTGCCTGGCTGTTCTGAACTCTGCCTTCCGTTGGTGGCTTTGCGCCTCTTCAGCATGGGGGCTTATAGGACATACATCTCCAAGCTTCCTCCTCTCTCCATCATTGGCAGTTTATCCCAGGCCCCGCCCTCCTGTTTTTCTCTTAGAATTGCAAAAGCTCTTTAGCTGCTCAGGGATAGGAGAAGTTAGCGGACAGCTGTGCCCCTGCCAGAACACAGGCTGTGTGTAGTGTGTTGTGAGACTGCAAAATTGTACCAAAGCAGCACCAGTGAGACTGGTTTCCGGAGCTGTTGAAGTGGCCTCCTGAACATGTGCATGTGCGTATTTGCTGTAAAGCAACATCACTGCACAGAGAGCAACTCCAGCCTCATCTTCAAGCACTCCTGAGTCCTTACTCAGTGTACAGTAAGGATATTCACTCCCTTGACTTTAGCAACATTACACCAATCTATGCCAAGTGAAACTCTTGCATACCATCATTAGCATGTTTCCCTCAGTGTGTTGTCYGCTCAGACTTAGGGGGGCACAGAAAACAAGGAGGTTTGTGCAGTATGAGCGACTTACATTCAGAATTTTGTAGGTATTTGAAAAACTTCACATTTTCTTAGGTGTCCTGTTGTGATGTAGTTGGGAAGGAGGAGGGGTTGCAGGGTCAAGTTGTATGGGATCCCCAGTGCAAGGAAATAGAGCAGAGAAAGACTGAGTAGGGGACTCAGGATTTAGCACTTGATTAGGGTTTGCCTACTCTTCTTTAACAAGTTAAGGGTCCCACCCAGGGCTTTCAGACTGTTTGGCCTTTCTTTGTAAATGCGAACAAGATAAATTTAGCTCCTGGCTCTGTTTTAAAAAACTGAGCAAGTTGCAGTTGATTGCATCAGCCTCTGCCTAGATTTTGGGGCAYTGATGGAGCCAAGTGTGTGTTTTTCTCTTTTATGCATTTTTAAGGCACCTAACATTTTGGTGTCTAAGTACAGTTTGTTATACCCTAACCACAAGGTTCTTCATACACCAAAGGAAATGTGGCATGAGGTCCTTTCAGCTCACTGGGTGGTCAAAGTTTACAAAGCATGGTYATAAAAAGAGACAGTGTGTTGCAGTCTTGAGTTTGGAAACACAAAGCAGCTACCGCTTGCTATAAATAGCTCATTTTAAGTGAAATGAAACTTGTTCCATGTTAACACAGGCAAAGCTATTTTGTGTTTAATTGTCCATGAAACTTCCAGGGACAAAACAGTGTTTAAGCAGGATATTCAAAGAGAGTCCTGGTTAAATGTAGCCCTTGTGTGTCTCAACAAGGGTTAATCAGGAATAAACCTTTCCATATGGAAAACATATATTTTTTTCATGTTTGGGAGTATATCCCCTGCAAGACTCTTTGGCAGCATAGGACTAAAAATCAGAGGGAGAGGAACACAATATTTCTCAGAGAGCTCAGAGAGAAGTGAATGTTCCTTGGCTGAGGACACACCCACCAGCACCACAAATGTGTTTTGCTCTGAGATTTGCTTTTTCTGTGAGCTTGGGTAAGCACATTTTCAGAGAAATGGAGCTGTCACTGTTGGCTCTAAATGCCTTATTGCTTCAAAGCCCAGAAATGAACTCAAAGTGCCAATAAGGAAACTGGAACAGTCATAGTCTAATATGAAATGTCTGTCAAAAGTCGTCTTCTCTTTTTTAAAAAAAACCACCCTGCTCAGTCCTGCAGAAAATACATCACGGGCACTGCATGGTCTAGTCCCAGAGAGAGAGGGTGTTCACAGTGGGAAGCCCCATGAGCGTGTCCTTCTCTTATAGAGGCTGTGGTAATGATTGCAACACCCTGTACACAGTTTTTTCTCCTTATAGAAATTAATCTCTGGGGCTGCTGGTGGGTCAACAGCTCAGTCTTTCACATTTATCTCAAAGTAAATAGTGTGTTAGCGATCCTTGTATAAGCCTAAGTGTTACACACAAATCAAACCAGTTATGGATGACAGCAGATATACAACATGTACATAAAGCAAAATGCATATAAAGCAAGTGCAGTAGTTGGGCCCAGGGACAAGAGCTGCTGTGATATGGGAAAGTTCAGCTGCTGTCCTGCCCCATGTTTATTTCTGCTGCTAAATCATACTTGTTTCCACATTGAATTTGCTGCATAGAAGATGATATTCTAAAAACTGACAATTTTTAACCTGTGGATCCTCAGCCAGGAATCTTTCAGGGCATAATGATAAAAGAGCCGGCTAGCTCTTCTAATTCATTTCTTTTGCAAGAGACTAGGTCTCCAGAGGGAAGTAATATCTTTCWTTTATTTCTAGAAAAATGGACAGGCTTGTGTGTTTTCTCCATCTATGTCCATTACCCATCCCCAGCTCATGCCTCTGTTCTATCCTTAGGTCATCATGAATATAACAGCAACTTGTAGTCTGTTTTTAGTGCCAGTCACAGAGGTTGAAAAGCACATCACATTCCTTAGTAGTTGTCTCCATTTCATAAATGGAGTAATTTAATGGACTTGCTGGAATTCAATAGAAAAGCTGCTACTGGTGTGGGAATAAATTGGTCTTCTGAGAATGAGCCCAGCACCTTTACTTAGTGCAGTCCTTATTTAGCGTCTTCTTGATATTAAACTCATTTTGTTAGAGTATGAACTTTTAACCAAGTGATTCAAATCACTCCCTAAAGGTATCTTTCCTCCCCTCATAGTTTACCTCAGCAATATAAATATCAGCTTTATTAGCAAAAGTTTCTCTGTTTGTACCTCAATTATTTTTTAAACTGTTGTGTTGTAATATGACTGTTGYTGGGTGGCCTTATACATAATGGCCCAATTTACTGGTATTTCCTCCTTAATGACCTTACTTGCAAGAGATGATGTTTAATCCCCTATTGTGCTGCCAGTTGATTCCATATCTTCATGTTTTTATTAGGATGTTGGTCATGTTCAGTCATATATTTGGAAAAGTCCAAATGTTCCATATCAACAGAATTGCTTTTATCATCATTTCTCCAGGAATGATGTCCTGCTAACTTCAGTTTATCTCTCCCACGGTCACCATTTCTACCTTTCAAATATTGGAATTATGTTGGCAGATTTTCAGTATAGTGGAGCTTCCCAGCTTTTCAAGCATTGTTAAAAATTAACTCTACTGGTTAAGAGAATTTCTCAGCCAGTTCCTTTAAACTGCTAGATTTAAATTACCTGGACCTTCTGTTTTGACAATGCTTATTATTAGCACATAGGACTACATATTGTTCCTTGTTACAGAAGGTAAACTGTTTTTTCCATCTGCTACATTATATGGGATAGATATATCCTTCTGCTTCATTTCAAATGAAGAAAAGCAATGTCTGTTGAACATGACTGCCTTTCCCACATCTCTATTTATGAGTTTACTGTTTTCTTTTCTTGATATTTTATATGACCATTAGATATTCATAGTTCAATAACTCCTCACTGTTTATATTAATTTCTCTTAACTTCCCTTCTTTCCCTTCTTTTTGTATTCATTTCCAAATAATTTTATTGCTATGGTCTTTTAACCAAGAAATGCTTTATGACCTATGTAATATTTCTGTGCCTATGGAATGGTGTTCCTGAGCAATTCCCAGTTTTCACTAAGGTGTTCCACTTTGAAATTCTGTTCCCCCTTGCTGTGCCACTGGTTGCTCTAGGCTTCGGGAAATAGGCTTATTTAAAATCCGAAGATATACATCACTGGTTAGTGCTGCTCTCTGTTTGCTCAAAGGAAATATGATCAGATTATGATGGCAGGTACCAAGGCAACCATTAGTTTTGAGTCAGTGATTAACTCTCCTTTGACCATCAGAATGGTATCYAGTACTGAATTCCAACTTGTTGAGTACAGGACTTGCTGTATTAAAAATTATCCTTAGTATTTTTTTCAGAAACTGAGAAAAACTTTGTTCTTAGCCCATGGTACATCCAGCAAATGGCCAGATAAGGTGCTTCATGAGGTTTCTGTTCCCAAGTGTGCTGCCAGATGTTTGAGAAGCAGCAGCTCAACTCACTTAATGCAACTCAGATTTGACATTCTGTAGCCAGCTACCCATGAGCACCTCATTTTAGGTCCCTACCTGGAACTTAAATTCCCTTGTGTTTTTTGCCTTTTGATTCCAAATCACCAAAGAGGCTGTACAGTGTAATTCTGTCTTTGAATTTAATTGTCATGCTTTTGCTCTTTTTCCTCCTTTCTCTAGGAACCATTTCCATGTGATTCAGGCTGTCCAACCCAATCTGATTAGGGTCTTTTGATTAACCTGTACATAATAAATTCCTTCTTTCTAAAATGCAATATCTTTGTTGTTTTTGCAGATCTTTGCATTTTTAGCACTGATGTGTCTTATCCTAGCCATTGGCAATGGCATCTGGGAGTACAATAAGGGTTACTACTTCCAGGTCTATCTGCCGTGGGCAGAAGGTGTCAGTTCTGCCCCCTACTCTGGCTTCCTCATGTTCTGGTCATACGTGATCATTCTAAACACGGTGGTGCCAATTTCACTCTATGTCAGGTACGTGCCTAAACCTCATTTCATGTTTCATCTTAGGAGAGTTTTGACTTTTAGCGTGGTTGGGAGCAGCTCTTTTCCCAATACATGAATGAATTACATTGTGGGTATGACACACAGCCAAGGCCAGCTCTGTATGCCACTGCCACCTAATGAGGACCTCTGATAGCCACTGCTTTCTCTGTGGGTCTTGACTAGACAGAATAAGCCCCATGTGGTTTTAAAGAACAGGGGGGTTAACCTTTTCTTCTTCTCCTTAATTCCCCCATTTATTTGTCAGGGTCCAAAATCATCTTGTTGGATAACTCCACACCACAGTGATATTGTTCTTCTTTCTGCTGCCTTGGGAGGGCTCTGTCAGGGCTGGAGCTGGGATACCAGTGAGGTCTTAGGAGAGGATGACTTTGCAGTTGAAGGGGAGGTTTTCCTTTAGGATCCTATGGGAGTGAGACTGGAAACCTGCTATCAATAGCACCTTGCTCTCTCATGGTTACACTGCCCACCAAAGAAAGTGAATGTCACATTCTCCGATGTGGCTGTAGGGCTCATGTGAAGAGTGGATTCCAGATATGTATGTTTAACCAGGCTGAGGATCTGCTGTCCTTGGTGCAGTATGAACAGAGAGAATGTCATCACTTGCCTAGAGAATGTAGTGCTATGTTGGTTACTGCAGATAAGCAGGCAGGGGTAAAGGGCAGGCAACATGCCTGTTGTGCTTTTGAAACCCTTAGGCTGGGGTGTAGACTGACCTGGCCTGGGTCGTTTTTTGTTTGACTCTAACTCTTCAGGGAGCTTTGCTACTGACTGCAGAGTGAATCCTTGGTGTATAATTCATACAGATCATTCGTGTAAAGTTTGTGATGTCAGACTGCAAAGGACAGCTCATAGCTGCTGGTGATGCCCTTTCAATAAAGCTGCTGAGAGGGGTGAAGAGTTGTGTTCAGGGCTAGGAGTTTGGAAGTTGCATTCTGAGACTCTCTTTTGTATTAGGAAATATGAAGAATTCATTCCATTCCTGCCTAATATTTCACACCGCCAACAAAATGGAAATTCATGTTGTCTGTGTGCTGATAAAGCTCTGTGATTATATTAAATTACACAGTGACTCACTTGTTCTGGAAGACTGCACTGTTTCAGCCATGGCTGTACTCAAACCCAGGCATCGCAGCTCAGCCCAGCCCAGAGTCCGCTGAAAATGCATTCAGTCTGATCACCGCTCCCTAAACTGCAACAAATGAAACACACTGCTGCTGCTGTCTCGCTCTTTGGTCCAATGACATGGCCTATGCACAGCCTATTTGGTGTGCAGTGCTGCCGCTCATTCACAGCGGGATTAATGAAGGTTTGGGGGAGTCTGGATGAGAGTGACTTCTTGCTGTTTTTTTAACTCAGTGTCCAGTCTAAAGCCTTCTGTCATGGAAGGATGGCCCTGACAGAAACAAATACAGACTGAAAGAAAGCATCAGATGTTTAAAGTTTCTTATGTACTTCTGAAACTTTTCAAATGTATTTATAAATTGTTTTATAAATAAAGGAAAAGAATTTACCACAAACCTAACTGTTTTTTTCAACTGGACTTACTTCAGCAGTGCTTAATATAGGCTCTTTAAGACACTCATGTCTTTCAGACTTTAAGGACCACCTGATGAGTACTCCCTGTCATTACTTTCAAAGTTGTTTTCTAAATTCAATTACTAATGGTAGTGCTTAAGATAAAGATCTTGTCCCTTAAACTAATGAATATTTCATCATCTTCTTTTCCTCTTTCACCAGTGTAGAGATTATACGCTTGGGCAACAGCTTCTACATTGACTGGGACCGTAAAATGTATTACCCAGTGAATGACACACCGGCTCAGGCCCGTACCACCACACTCAATGAAGAGCTGGGGCAAATCAAGTACATCTTCTCAGACAAAACAGGAACTCTCACTCAGAATATCATGTGTTTCAACAAGTGCTCCATCAATGGCAAATCCTATGGTATGATATGTGTTTATCTTATTCTCTGGGTTTTATTCCATTATATGCCTCAGTCCACAGCAACTAAAATGATATCTAGAAGAGACAGTCTTATAAGAAGTGGGACAGACTTAAATTGTATTATGTGAGAATTACTGCTCTGAAGTGGTGGATGGTTGCTGATGCCGTCAGGCCTGGAATGGGTGCTGATATGCTGATGCCAGGATGTTCGATCTGTCTGTCTGTCTGGGTGTTCCCCTCTGCAGGGGAAAGTATCCTCTACCTACCCCAGTCCTCCTGACCATGGAAGTTTGTCTCACTCATGTGTTATGCTCAGAAAAAGAGGTTTGGTTTATTGTCCTACTCCAGTTGCAGTGATCAAGTGCAAGGCTGCCTCTCAAGTATTCCTGGACAGTCCTAATTACATTGTTTGCATATCTTAATATCATTTTTATGAACCTTGATTCTCCTTTTTGCCACTGTGGTACCTCCCTTTTTCTGTCCTAGTATCCTCCTAAATAAAGAACCTGCCCCTAATTACTTTTTTCCCATTGGTCCCAGTTTTGCTACATCTGTACCCACATTTGTCTTTTCTGATATTGCTGTCAAGGTGATCTCAGGCTTATATGGTATTATTGATATTGTTACCTAGGTATTGTTAACCTTGCAAGACTCCACCCCCCAAAAGGTCCCCAGGATTTCCCTCCAACTATCTGTGACATTCAGCTGTTTCTCATGTAACTCCCTCTTAACCACTTGTGAAATCAGCCATCCATCACGGCTCTATCTGTAACTTTTGTCAGCTTCTCATGTGGTTATCTATTGCATTCAGCAATTTCTCGTGTCATGAGCAGTGGTTTTCCACATCCTGTTCAGGAAGCTTAACCTTAGGCCAAGGCCTACTCAATGGCTCAGTTATTTGTCTGCAGCCATAACTATTACTTCACCTACTAGAAGAGAGAAAAGGTTGTCAGGAGTTGGAAAAAATGGGAAACAAAAGTTGTTAGCTCTGTTTGATCCTAATAGTCATTGGCTTAACAAGCTCATTCATTGTCTGGTCCAGAACTGTTTTCTCCGTACTCCTCAGGAGGTGTCAAGGATTCACAAACTGTCTAATTGATTRACATCATTATACTCCCCCAGAGAAATTAGTCACAGCTTATTTGTAGACTGATGTTTGTTGTGCCTGTGTCAGACCTGCTGATGGACTATAGTGTGCCAGAAAACTTGTCTTTTTTCTCAGTGCTATTCGTTGGTCCAATAAAAGAAGTTGTTTCTTCCTGTAAATTTTGCTTGTATCTGTAGACCATCATATCTACAATAGCACTACTATGCTAACCAGCATTAGTACTGCTAATCAGAGTTTGAGAAATATTCAGTCTGTTTATTCATATCTTGTAATTGACTTTTCCAAAGTGGATGTCACCACAGAACATAGACATAGGRTGTGGGTTCAAGAAATGAATGGGAAATGTGCAGAAATAAAGCAGACTGTCTATTCCCTATTGTTTTCTAAGTGCTTAGCTTCTTCCTTGTAATACACTTCTTTGGATTGCCTGCTCAGGTGCATTTGGGAAAGCCATATCAGAAAGGATGAATTGGTTCTGCTGCTTGGGAAGGTACTCTGGACGCTTAGGCTTTCCATTGAGAAGGAGGTGTCTAAAGGTCTCTTGGCTACAGTTCTCAGAGGATAAACTCATATGCAGTTGAGATGAGATTCTGGATTTTGTTATGGACTAACAAAGGGACAGATTGATATGGATCATCAGTCCTCAGTCTTCATGTCAAAATATGTGTGATTATTGAAACTTTTTAACTTGATCCTAGCTTTAAAACTTTAACTAGTTCCTGTGGTAGAGAGGCTTAGAGACTGCACTTAGCTGGCGTTTGTGGCTATAACCCCAGTCTCTCTTGCTTTCAGGTGATGTGTATGACCTAGCTGGCCAAAGGATAGAAATAAATGAGGTAAGTGCTCAAGTACTAACCAGGCAGGCTCTGTGCTTTCTCCATAGGTGCCAGTGGACTCCTGGTATATTCCACCCAGGCACGGTTCGCGCTCATGGTCCTCTTGATCCTGACAACAGGGAGGTCTGTTCTGATGGGCCTCAGAGGATTGTCAGAGTTGCATTCCCCTTCAGTAGGCCTGGTTTAAACCTGCAGGGAGGGCATCCTGAGTGCCTGCTAGTCCCTCAGCTTCACATAGTATCCTACTGCATGCCCAGCTCCTCTGAACACTTGGCCATTGCTGTTTGTTGGAAACCTGGACTTTGGTGAATGCTATTATCCTTGGCAGTGAATTAAAATTTTAGCTGGGAATCAGTGAGTTCAGCTTGTATCTGTAAGAAGGTCGCTGTCAAATTCTCCTAATGCCTGGACATTAGAAAGTGTGAAAATGAGTGACCTTCCCATTTCTATCTAGCCTCTACTTGCTGTCACAAACTTGCCTGTCTGGGATTTCACTGCCTAAAATGTTTGAAAACTGTATGCAGTAATCCAAGTAACAAATGGCAAGATGATAAAAATCCCACTCCTCATTTCAGTGATTAATTTCCAAGCCCTTTAAAACTTAAATTATCCATTCAAATTGGCTATTTGTACCGAGTGCTGTGCCTACAGACTGCCCTTGCTCAGGCAAAAAAATTTGAAGGGCTGACTTGCTTGGGGAGAGATGCTGATTTGCTGCCAACGAGCTGCCTGGCAGCTCTTCCTGCCCCTGCTACCCCACGGAACAGAATCCTGCAGGCCAAAGGGCTGCTTCTCACGCATCCATGGTGTAGCAGTGTCCAGAGCTTGTTGTGCTGGCTAGTGGGGGAGCAAAGGGGGCTGTGCTCTTTTGGTAAGTGCTAAATGCCAGCATGCGCAGGTCAAAAGCATGACTCCCATCCTGGAAACTCTGAGCTCTCCAGGGATGGGGCGGGAGTCTGAATTCTCCTGGGCAGGCTCAGAAGTACATTCCTGCATGACACATCATGCTTTGAGCTTCTGGATGTTTCTCTGCTACGTTCCACTCTGACTGGGACTCCTTGTTTGAGGCAAAAAGGGCAGCGCCTGTGGAGCTGAACCTTTACATCACTTGTCTGCCATCCTTTTCCATATCTTTTTTTTTTCTTGCTGTGAGAGAATAGGGTGGGGAACACAGCCTTTTGAATTGTTTTAAATTGGGCCTCCACATTCCCCTGTTGCTGACAGCCATTGAAATCAGGAGCATAACAGCTCCAAACAGGCGTGTGTTGTGAAGGCAGGCATTTCTGCACTACAGAAATCCTTTAGCAGGCATTCTATAGGAGCATTTGCTTAATACAGGAGGCATCTTTAGCTAATCAGGTTATCAGCTAGAGTGCTGCTTTGAAAGGCACCTCAAGTGCCTGTCCTGTTCTGTGATTCAATAGCTTACATGGCCTCCCATTTATTTAGATTCATCAGCCTCTGGTGATGTGAACAGTGTTCACTGTTGTGAACAGTGCTATAGGAGAGGGATTTTTGTAAAAGTAAGAAAGAGAGGGGGCTATGGTGGGTGGTCACTGGTGTACAGAGATGTGAGAGCTTTACAGATAATGCTGAACAATATTTTTGCAGAAAACAGAGAAGGTTGATTTCTCATACAACCAGTTAGCCGACCCAAAGTTTGCCTTCTATGACCACAGGCTGGTTGAAGCTGTGAAGCTGGGTGATGTCCCGACACATAGGTTCTTCCGGCTACTCTCACTTTGTCACACAGTGATGCCAGAAGAGAAGAAGGAAGGTGAGGACTGTTGAAGGCACCAGACTGAGTGGCTAATGTCCCTGCATCATAGTATGTCTTTTCTCCACAGAAGCTGTTACTGTTCCTTTTGACTCCCTGGTGATTTTCTGTAGTATGTGGCTACATGCAAATCTGTGTCTTTGGAGGTGCCACATGGGACAACCAGTGCCCCCACTCCTCATGTGTTCCTGTGGTGGAATGATACTACTGCAACCACCACATCTCTGGAGTTTGGAAATTGCAGTGCCACAGCTTCCCCAAGAAGATGCGTAGATGCTTTGCGTCACTCTGCCTCTACTCTGCACCAACTCTTATAAAGAGTAGAGCATATGGCACTTATCCACTGGAGACTCATTAGGTCTTCTCATCCAGTGTTCCTGCAAGTACTGGCCCTGTTAGGATGAAGTTCTGTCTTTCCTGGTGCTTTAAAGGCTAGAACTGTTAATACATGTAAAGTGAAAGTACTGATGAGAAAAACACATGCAGATGTAACTAGAAGTCGTTAAACCCAAGGAAGTTGCCCTCCCAGTGAGATCTGTTGGACTCCAAAGAGAGTGATAAAGGCCCCCAAAAGAGGCTAGGGTCTCTCTTGCACTCACCTGGAGAATAGGGTGGATGGAACTGTATGGAGAGTTGCAGTCAAGGTGCTTTTTAGTGCTACATCTTTGCAGATAGACAGAAGAACAGATGGCTAACTGCTGTGGAAGGTCTTTGATCTTGTATTTGTTTAGCCTCAGGAGCAAGATAGAAGTGATACTACTTTTTTTTTCTTGCACGTCAGGTAACTTGGTGTATCAGGCCCAATCTCCTGATGAGGGAGCCCTCGTCACTGCTGCCAGAAACTTTGGATTTGTTTTTCGGGCTCGCACACCGGAGACCATCACTGTTGTGGAAATGGGAGAAACAAAAATCTACAAGCTGCTGGCTATTCTTGATTTCAACAATGTGCGCAAGCGAATGTCTGTTATTGGTATGTCCCCCTCACTCCCTTCTTTCCTTCCTGACTTTTTATGCTCTCAAGTTTGCCCTCATTCTGCTTTGATGCCTTTCTCAAGGACAGCTCCTTTGTATCACTTTCTGAATAACATTTACTTCTAAGTGTTTGCGATGGGCATCCTCAACCATTCAATAACACAGCAACAGTGCTAGATAAAGATCTAAACTGAGTAGATGGGAGGATATCTTCACAGCTGGACCACAATGATGGAGCAGCTTCCTGAAGACACTAGGCTTTCTACACATCTCATCTCCTTCATAACAAAGCAGGAACCTACTTCCTTCCAGTCAGCTTCAAAATTATCAGCAAAAGCTGAGGAAGTGGGAATTGAGAAAGCAAAGACAAGTAGAGAAATCCAATTTCTCACAAGGGAAATGGAGAAACAGTTCAAGAAACCTAGTGTAGCCTTTATTAATCTTGCAACGTCCTCAGATACTTTAGGGACTGGGATGGCACAACTGTAACAAGAGAGTGGCAGTACCTTTACTGGCAGCAGGACTGGTTCTCTAAGAACAGACTGTTTTTGTCTATTGAACATACATGTCCTCCTTGAGGTGCTGTTTGTTAGGAACCACATAATCTAACAGAGCATCTGTTCAGACCAGTACAGTCTGGGAAATGTTGTTTGTGCTGCTACCACTAAAGTTGAGGGTAGTTGCATTATCTTCTGTTGTAAGCAAAGCACATCTTGATTCCTCGCAATTTGCCAACACATGGCAGAGTAGGGATGTCTCTAAAAACTTTTCTTTGTTTAGATGCAAGTGCTATGAATGCTGAGTATCTTAGTCTGGTATTTGTAGAATTATTATTCCTCTTTCCTGTAGTGCGGAGTCCAGAAGGTGACTTGACTTTGTACTGCAAGGGGGCTGACACCATTCTTTTTGAACTGCTTCATTCGTCCTGTGATTCTCTCAAAGAGGAGACAACAGAACACCTGAATGTAAGTGCTTCCTTCTGCACAACGACTCTGCATTTGATGGTTCCCTTTTGTCCATGTATTCAAACCTCTCTCATGCCTTCCTCTGGGCTGGAAATGCAATTTGTATTGGGACGAAAAGCAGGTCTCAAAAGCAGTACCCTAACACCAAGTATTTTATTATTTTTCATGGGGAATGGACAAAGAAATTAATTTATAAAGCCTTTGGTCTCAAATCAGTTGCCTAAGTATATGCACCAGGTGCCATTTGAAGTGCTCTAGTATATTCGAGACATCTGCACACAGATGGCAAATACAACGCAGGACATTTAGAAGACCTGTGTTTCTTTGGAGTAGGAACTTGAGGCCAGACAAGATAATTGGGGCATCTGAAATGGCACTGCACATCTGTGTTTTGGTAACTAAATTGCACCTAAGTCTGCTGTTACTGTGCAATGCATGCACCCAGTACATTTGAACATGCCTTGGATTGGAATGACTCAGGCAATCAGTAAAGGGCCACTGAACCTTTCCCTTTCTTGAATACAATCTAGATCTGCAGTGATTATGATCTGAGAGGCCTCAGCCAGAAAGGACTACACAGGTGCTGTGGCATACGCTGACTCCCCTCCCCTTCTCCCAGATCATATAGGGGCGTATTGACTGGGCAGCATGGAAAATGTGGCATTCAAACTTGTGGATTTTTATATCATTGATGGTGTACACTGTGAGGTGGTTACTCACACGGGTGGATGTTTTGGCCAATATTTACTCCCTTGTAATGCCAGATTCTGCTGGTACAGAGCACGAGGTAACAGAAAGCCTTGACAGAGAAGTTGCAAGGGCACAAACATCTCTGCTCGCTGCCCTGAGCCAGGGAACGTTGCTGGTGAAGGAAAGGCCAGGGCACCGGGAGATGGGCTGCCACTGTGGCTGGTTCCTTATACAACTTTACTTCAAGCCTGTTCTTTCAGAATCCACAAGGAGAGAGAAATTTTATGTCATCTTATGGGGAGGAGGCCCTCAGTTTGCAGAAAGGGTTCTCTGTTATCCACCAAACATTGAGATTCATTTCTCCAGTTAAGCATAAGCAGAAAGGCCACTTACAAGGACTTGCTGAGATGTCATGTCTGATGGTGCTCATACTAAGCAAACAATTGGACCAGCACTTGCACCTATAAAAATGTTGAACACTGCTCAGTTTCAATTCAAGGCTGAGCTCAGTGTGTTTTATAGGTCTCATTATTCTGAATTTCATGTTAAGAAATATCAACAAGGGAAAAAAGTGCTTCGTTAATGTAAAGTTTTAGAGCGAAAATGTAGGAAAGCCCTTTTAAATTTGGTCTCTGTAAGGACAGTGGCTGTCAATTATAAAGTGATGTGGAACTAGTTATTAAAAAATACCCCTAGGTTTGTGGTCTAAGGTGTGATTTTTCACCTTTCCTGTGCAGACTTTAGGGAAGAAGTTTGAAAGAAAATGGTTATTTGCAAAGAGGGTTCTTTGTAAACCTGAGTGAGGCGGCTGTCCTTCTTTGACCTCTTCTGCCTCACCACTGTCTCATAGGAGTTTGCTGGTGAAGGTTTGAGGACGCTCGTTGTGGCCTATAAAAACTTGGACGAAGAATACTTTGAGGACTGGATAAAGCGTCACCATGTAGCAAGCACTGCCTTGGAAGGAAGGGAAGATAAATTGTCGGAGTTGTATGAAGAGATTGAAAAAGATTTAATGGTTAGTATTTCATGGAATCTGGGCCAAGCTCTGGGGGAGGTGGCAAGGATAGCAGTTTGTCAATAAACAGCTCAGTATGGCTTCAGTAAACATTGTTCTGCAAACAGCTTGGTGGGTTGTGTGCCTGGAGTGGTTTGGAGCATGGCAGTCCTGGGTTTTCACTGGCGTCTCTGTGAGGAGCCAGTAACTGGGATGTCAGCCATCAGTGCATGGGAACAGTTTTATTTTAACCCACAGGGGTGTCAGAGTAGCTTTCTGTGATGAAGCAGCATACCAGAACTTAAGGGAGATGACAGGGACACAAATATTTCATAGCTATCCTTTGTACATGCAAATGGCTGATGTATTTATTCTTCTATCTTTGAAATGGCAGGCAGTGAATAATCCCCAGGTCCCCCTCCATTTCAAAGAGTGTCGTCTTTGTTCTTGCAGCCCTGGGCAAGATGGGGGATGATGTCCATGAAGTTGTTTGTGTCAATTTGAAATAGGGCTAAACTGTGATCTTCAAGTCATTCTTTTCTCCATGAGTATTACTACAGCTTTTTGAATGCCACAGGGTTTGCCTATGTTTTAGAGCCATGAATAATGAATGAAAAGGATAAGATCTGTGGGATCTGAGGGGAAGCAGTTCAGCCTTTGCACACACARCTGTGCTCTTCTGAAATCTTGGAAACCCTGGGAGTTGTACTGTTGCTGCTTCCATTAGCTGTATGTTCAGGATGCCAGCAGGGCCTGTGAAGAAGTAAGTGTGAGCCTAGAAGCTGCTGACCTTTGGAGGCAGGTGGAAATTGCATAGTACATGGGGCAGAGCCTACTGCCCTCCTGGATCTCAATACAGCAGTGGAAAGTGCTAACTGTCCAGTTCAGAGAATACATCAAACAAATGCCTTATGGGTTATGTTCAAAGCAGGAAAGGCATGGAGGTTTAGGAGGCTAAGGAACMACCTGCTTTGCAAGAAAGGACTATGAAGCTCATGGTCTGAGTATAGAAGAGGTCATGGGCTTGCAGGAGGAAGTAGTGTGGTTCAGAAGGAGAACACTTCCATTTACACTAGACCTTCTCTGTACCCTGTACTGGGATGGCTTTACTTTCAGAAGGTGCTGCAGGAAGGGACAGAGAGTGGGTGTAGGAAAGCCTGTCTTGTGACAGAGAATGAGTTTGAAGGACAGTGTCAGGAAGGAAGTAGCAGGGTCTTATGTAGGTGTAGAGAACTGCCAAGTATCACAGTCTGGTTGACAGTTAAGAATGAGAGTCCCTGTGTTTAATGCTAGGGATCTTGAGAAGGAGTCAGGAGATAAAGGCAGCAAGGTGGAACAGGGATGGAATGGTTATGTTCAGAGCTTTGAATAACACAAAAATACAATTTAACATTGACTCTCCTAAAAACTAAGGAAGAGCCACAGTAAGGAAGGAAGCATGCTTGTTCCTCCAACTGCTCTTATACCTAGCCATGGGCAGACAGGCAAAGGCCTGGCATAACTCATAGCATGATTGCACAGCTGTCCCTGTTATTAGTGCCCAGTCACAGATACAACAGTGCTATTGTGTTTTTCTGCAGCTCCAGAAAGACAATGTCTGTGGGGAATACAAACCCTTATTCTGTGTTGCTGGGCATATTTGATATCTGTGTCCATCTTTGGGCTTCTAACCCGGACTCAGAGGTCTGCCAAGAATGAACAGGTACTCCCAGGAGGTGGTTTTGTATGCTACAAGCATTTAAGCTCTTGGTAGCTGGACCATGGACCACTGATGTAAAATGTGTATTGTGTAGCTTTGAGATCCCTACAGAGAAGTTCCCTCAGAGTTATGTGCTTTAATAACACTCTTAACAGATGAATTATGAACATCCCAGGAAGCCAAAAAGGACCTTGGGATGAAAGCCAAATGCTGAATTTAGTYCCCCAACAGCAGGAGGTAGGTGGTGGCAGATGCTGCCTAAACCTGAGCTAGCAGCGAAAGCTTCATGTCCCTTTCACGATAGGTTAAAGCCAGCAAGTGTCTCCAAATGCAGAAAAAGCAATAACTGTATCATAATGCAAGTTTGTTTCTTGTACAGTCTGTGGTTTATAGTATTGTGTGGCAGCATGGAGCGGGGTGGAGACAGCTCTGTTGTGGGCTGGAGGAGATGCTGTGCAGCCATATGACAGCTGCTGTACAGTATGGCTGGGAGCAAGATCCACACTGGAAGATGCCAATGGAGGTTAGGGGTCAGGGATCCACAGTTCTTTTAGTCACATAGTTAAATCTCTACCTGCTGTGAAAGGACCACATGGAAAAATATAAAGACTATTTGTAGCYCTGCAAACATGTTGGCAAATAATTTCACAGAAATTCATAGTCCATCTTAGTCTGGGAGATTACAGACTAGATTGTTTGCAGGATCAGGGCTGTACTCTGTATAGTAGATTTGCTGAGGAAAAATGAAAGTCAGCTCCACCTTGCTCCTGGATTTCATTTGTGCTTGCTTGAGTAATTACCTGGAGGTCCAATGCTTCTCCTTCGTTAATGATGGGAAGACTTACAGATTCCCTACTGTTTTCTGTTAAGCTGCTAGGTGCCACAGCRATTGAGGACAAGTTACAAGACGGAGTCCCACAGACGATAGAGACTCTTGCCAAAGCCAGCATTAAGATATGGGTTCTCACTGGAGACAAACAAGGTAAAGAGGCTACAATTTTGGATGTTTCTCTTCTCTCCCATTGGTGGGATGATTCTGAAAAGACCCATGTTCTGATTCTTTCTCCTTTTAAAAACTGCACAGAGGATAAACTTACAGGGCTTTGCTTGGTTGCCATCTAGACAAAACTCCAGTTAACTGGGATTGGACCAAATAACTGTAGCTAGTAGATGTTCTTAATTCTTGTCCTAAGGCTGGAGATAGTATGAATATAGCATCCTTTGCCTTTGGAGAAGTGACAGAGGGGATCTCATGGTCCCTGTCATACGCAAAGGAAAAAAGCAGCCAGGAAGCAATATTCCTCATATTCTTTTCCACTATGAGAAAGAAGAGGTATCCCTTTAGTACAATCACCTGTCCTGGCAAAGAAGACTGGAAAAATCTAGTCCTGCTTTCCAGGAACTGGGATATGGGCTAATGTTAAAGTTGATGTTAGGTCAGTTTTAATCTGGTCCTGGGATTAATGATCTGGAATGAAAATGGGGGAAACACAGGCCTTTGAAGAAAGCATTAAGTTGGAAGAAATTTTGAATAGAATCCAGTAACTTTGCTGAAACAATGGTATTTCAGGGAGAACAAAACTGTTTGCAATACATTTAATTCAAAAAAAGAGCAGAGAATTTTTGAGAAAAATCAAGTGTTTCATTTTGTCATGTTCGGAATGAAATAGTTTTGCTTATGAAATGCCAAAACACTGGTTTTCAGTATTTTTTAAACAAAAATTCTTGATATTCTTCTTCAGAACTTATGCTTTGGGTTTTTTTTTTTGGGGGGGGGAATCTGACCTAAATTCCAACAAAGAAATAAAAAATTTAAAAACTGAAATAACCTGAAAAAATTTTGAATGAACTTGAAATGTTTTGAATGATCCAAGGGCATTGACTTGATGGATGCTTTAAGCTTTTTGTTTTGGTAGAATTCTTTTTTTTCTGTGGCCTTGTGAAGCCATTAGTGGAGATTTGCCACGGTGTTCATCAAGGTGACTCTCCTGGCTCACTTAAACTGTTGGCTCTGAAAAGCTCAGGACTTTCTTGGATGAGAAGGAGAGTTTTTGTCATGTATCTAAAAAGGCCACAGAGATTGTGGGGTGAATTCAGGGTTCCTAAGATGGCTTATCTTCCTGATTTATCTTTCCCAGAAACTGCAGTGAATATTGGTTACTCTTGTAACTTGCTGAATGATGACATGGCAGATGTTTTCATTATTGAAGGCAGCACATCTGATGACGTACTTAATGAACTCAGGTAAATGGCTGAAATATGCAGCTTCATTGCTGTGTGTTGACGCTGGAATGAAGCAGCTTTGTAGTATTCCATCTTTTCTGTGTGCTTTACCTGGTGCAGCTCACTGCAGGGACCTTAGCTAAGGGTTAGCTGACTCCCTGAATGATCCAGCAGCTAGCTGAACATGGTGTAGAAATCTTCTGTGAAGAGAAACTCTGAAGCTTCTTGATCCAAGATGTTAAATATACACAGATGTATAAGGAAGCAGACTCAGGCAGGCACAATGGGTTGACATTGGACTGGTGATCTGGAGTCACAAAGCCTTTGACTCTATGCCTGAGCTATGAAGTTGCTGCACTGTTGTTGCAGTTCATCCACACTGTGGTTCTTTCCCTGGATATGTTCCTCTTCTAGCACTATCTAGGAACTTGCCTAACACCAGTTCTTAGGTTCAGGGAAAAATGGGGAAGTCAGGCCCTTTTCTTTTGAAGGAGGTAGTTGCCAGACAATATGCACAGAAAGTTGGGATGGCTTTTGGGATAATGTTCTTCATGACACTCAGACGATTTGTGAGACTTTAGGTCAGCTCGCATTTAGCACACACTTATTAGAGTTTCAGAAGCACATGGGTGAACTGCATGAACAAGAGCAGCTAATCCATGCGTGTTGTAGTGGGGATACAGGGAAAATTGAACTAAATTAACAAAAGGAAGCATAATATTTTTATTTTCATAAAGTTGATTTAATAAAATATATATATATCTTTGTTTACAATCTATTAATTATTATTCTGGGTGTTTTTGTAGGAATGCAAGGGAAAAGATGAAGCCAGACTCCTTTCTGGACAGTGATGAAGTTAACATTCAGTTTGAAAAATCTTCCAAAAAAGCAAAACTTCTACCTGATGAACAAGCAAATGGGGTGTACGGTCTTGTTATCAATGGCCATAGCCTGGTAAGGAAGGTTCAGTCATGTTAAGACTGAGTTCTCATAAGAACTTAACGTGATAGGGACATACGGGAAATCTGAAAATGCTTTAAAAAATTTACCTTAGGGTTCTGGATTTTTTTTCCTAGATGAAGGTTAGATCCAGAGCTCTTGATAATTCTTGTAAAATTGTCGGCAGCAACTCAGAACCATTAGAAAAATCAGGGGTGCTGAGCAAGGTTTCATAAGACTGGAATAGGGAAAAATTGGCCCTGATGTTAGGTGAACAGAAAGAGGAATAGGGTAGCTGGGTTAATTTTGATTTCCAGACAGTTACTGGAAAAATAACCATGCAGTCTATGGATGCACCAAGAAGATAAGATAACATCAGACATGGATTTCAAGTATGTCAAGAACATACCCTCTTAAATATATCTGTTTTCCACTAATAGATAGGATAGATATTATATAACTTGACTAATAAATCATTTGATGCTCTCTCCCATGATGTTTTTCTAAGCAAACTGAAGTAATATGATCTAGATGAAGTTGCTATGTGGCAGATGCAGGACTGCTTGGAAACTATGGCTCTTAATGGCTCATTGTTGATCTAAAACATACAGTTAAGTGGCATCTGCAGGGGGCTATCCCACATCTATTCAATATTGAGTGTTTTAATTAACTGCTTAAAAAGAGAGCAAGCTTCTTAAATCTGCAGATAACACCAGCCTGGGAGGAACTGCAAATTTGAGGGAGTTCAAGATTAGATTTGAAAATAATTTTAACAAATTGGGGTGATACTTTGAAAAATAGAGAATGCAATTCAGTAAGAACAAATGCATTGTTCTCCACTTTCTTGTAATCAACTGCACACACAAAGGATAAGAGAGATAGGTATATAGGAGCATCATCTGCAAGACTTGTGATGGCTGCTGATGGCAGCACTGGGACTATGTGTGCATGTGGTCTTGCTTAAACAAAGCAAAAGAACAGAGGCACAGCAGTGTCTGTAAWGGCATCATCACACAATTAGTTGATTTGTGTGCAGTGCCATTAGTAGAGTTACTATATGATAACATTTTGCTAGTGCTGTGCAGTCAGGATGTTGTGGGAAAAAAACATCTCTAACTGCAGTGACTGGCCAGTATACTAAAACTAAATCATGAAAAGGTCTCTTTTGCTGAGCAAACCTGCCTGTCACTGATGGCAGGGAAGCGGGGGTGTTAGTGACTCACAGCTCTCTGTTTTAAGAAGAAAGGGCATCTGGCCTAAGGTTTGGCTGCCTTATGCAGAAAGGGCAGCTGCCCTGCTGCAATGGCTTAGAGGAGGAGACAGTCACGTAGATTCCTTCCATGAATGTCTACTGAGTAGAGACACCAAAGCACAGACTCAAGAAGCACAATCAGTAAGAAATATGAAAAGCTAACACTGCTCCCTCCTTCCCATGCAGAGCTGGAGAGGTAACCAGACACCCAATTAACTGTACACTTCCAGAATAGAAATAACACGCTGACTTAATTAAAAGGTCAGCACTCAGAATAAAGTCGTGTTCTGTCTGATTTTGTATTTTGCTTTCTCATGCCTACCTGAGTATAGCTTTTTCCTTTTTTTTTAAATTAAGTACTCCCAAGTTGAAATCTATTCTATTTATAGCACAGATCTGTCAGAGCTTAAAAAATAAACCAGGAAGGATGAGCAAGAATTCACTCTCATGGAGATATGTAAGCTAGCTCAGGTCCAGAAACAGCTGTGTTAATGCACTGCTCCTATTGTTTGACAGTTCTACTGCACTGTCAGGATACATTAGCCAGAGTAAGTGTTGTGTTAATATGGCTGTGATGCTTCCAAGACCCAAGCTGGTAGGTGTATTCTGCATGGCATTATATTGTGCAACATGGATATTCCCTTTGACCGAACGGCCAGATTCAGTTGAGGTCACTTTTAGTGAAGAGACGGGATAGACATTTTTGGTGAGAGAAACACTTGCTGCAGCACTGAGAATATCAGGCRTCTCATACCTTCCTTATGCTGAATGAAAGAACTAGTTTAGTTCTTATTTTCTTCCCACTGTTTCTGCTTTGTAAGGCTGTGAGTTGCTGCTAGTCTGACCCGCCCTTGCCCTTTCTTCTCAGGCCTATGCACTGGAAGGGAATCTGGAGCTGGAGCTGGTGAGAACAGCCTGCATGTGCAAAGTGGTGATCTGCTGCCGGGTGACTCCGCTGCAGAAGGCCCAAGTGGTGGAGCTGGTGAAGAAGTACAAGAAGGCTGTGACCCTGGCAATTGGAGATGGGGCCAACGATGTCAGCATGATCAAAAGTGAGTAACAGCATTGTGTCCTGGCTGATGACCAGCATGCTCTAGCTGGTGGGCTGCTGTGCTGCTGTTACTTGCTACGTGAAGTGGGCAGGAGCAGCTCTTTGCTGTGAGCATACTTCAGACTATAGGGCTTTGCAGCAGAAATGCTTATTTGAGTGGCTTCTGTATATTCCTCTTTGTGGAATCAAGGTGGCTGGATCCAAGTTTCTGGAGGCTTCTGCAGAGCACTGTCACTTTGGACCACTCCCATCTACTGCCTTCGAGGGTACACAAGACTGGTACTCTAGTGGCTGTGCTCCCACCACCAGAGACACAGGAAGCTAAGACTGCACTTACTGTCTATTGCTTCATTTCTATCCACTGATCTTTCAAGCATGTTTTGTTTATAGCTTTGTTACTGGGAGGGTATGTTAAAACCTGGCAATGCTGAGGCAGAATGGGCACTTTACTAGGCTTAAGAGAATAGGAAGTTCAACTGTTATGCTCCTGCTCGCAGGGAGACTTCTCAACCCTTATGTCCTGTGCCAATACACAAGGATTCAATTTTTGTCAGCATCCTTGACTGTGTCAAATTGACCATCCCCTGAGGTCCTTTGATTTAGATCTACTGGTTCCCTCACTCCACTGCTCCCTGGGGTCAAGTGTTGCTCACTTCTTGCCTCCAGAGTACACAAAAGCCTGTAGGGGCTGTGACACATGTCCACCTATGTCTGTGTGACTACCATCGCAGTGGCAATGCTAAGAATAAACAAATTTATATCAGAGAGATGGCCTATCAACAATGCAAAAGGAAAATCTTCATGCTTGTAAACAGTCTGTATAATGTTATATGAATTTTTTAACATTTCCATGTGGCTTGGGGCTACTTGTCATTTATCTCCTTTATATTATAAAAAACAGGCCTCTAGCCCCTTTGTCCTTGAGCATCATTTGGTGCTACATTACCTCAATGAATTTATGAAAAAAATGCCTTAACTAGGTATAATTAAATTAAGATTATTCAGAAGGGCCTATTACTAATCTTCCTTGTGTTAATTTGCAAAAATTGATTAACTGGAGCCTTTTAATTAAGAAAGCAAAGGCTAAGTAGGGAGCTTCAAGGGAGATAAGTCAGGCAGCCAGTCAAGAAAGGATAAGAAAAGCAAGTTAAAATGTACATGATAATTAGAAATGAACCCCGCCACTACGAGAGGGTTGGGACTTTGGGATTTTATCAACTCACTGTTCCATGGAAACCTCTCAGTCTAAGCAACCTCCAGCCATCAAGATTGTTCTCATTAGTTAAAGCTGTATAATTAGCTGTCACATTAAACTTATGTCCATGTTTAATAAACCCAAGTTACTATTAAAAGAGACGTGACTCTTCTGTCTAATTGTTTGATTGAACTAATAAGACCCAGAAAATGTAAAATGGTTACAGTCTGCCTTGTACCACTGCATTTTAGAAATCTGTAAGGAGTTTGTTGGTTTGGAGCGACGTTCGTTTTAGGACTGCTAGAAGAACATGCATGAATATAAATACAGGTCACATCTCAATAGAAATTAAAGGTATTTCTTCATAACAGCGGTGATGTTTTGTGCCATTGATAAACATTAAGAAAGAAAACATGTATTGTCACTGAGGGTGTAATTCCATTCAAATAACATAAGCCCAGTTATTGTAAATGTACCACCATAGCAAAAACTGTAATGCTGCTGAAAAAATTAGTTTTCCCAAATCGGTGTTTTTTTTCATAAATAGCTTTACATTTGACTTTTTCTACTCAGGCTGAGAAGGAATTAACACAGTGTCCCAGTGTGGGGGACATTTAAAAACTGGAGTTATCAAAGCTCTCATTTTAATGACATGACCAATAATCTTCTTGTTGCAGCTGCCCACATTGGGGTTGGCATCAGTGGCCAGGAGGGGATGCAGGCAGTCTTGTCCAGTGACTTCTCCTTTGCACAGTTCCGTTACCTCCAGCGCCTGCTCTTAGTCCACGGCCGGTGGTCCTACATCCGCATGAGCAAGTTCCTCAAATACTTTTTCTATAAGAATTTTGCCTTCACATTAGTGCATTTCTGGTATGGATTCTTCTCTGGCTTCTCAGCACAGGCAAGTCAGCTTCTGTTTTCTCATGATCATGTTTAGCATTTTAAAGCAAAGTATCTGGAAATATTTTAAAAGTGTAAATAAAATAAGCCATTCCCTCTGCCTCACTGAAAGGTACATAGGCCTGTCTTCTCCAGCTGTACCAGTTTAATGCAGATACGGCTTCCTTCATTGGACTGGTGGTAAAGGACAGATACCTGAAGATGTTTAGGTGCATTATGAAGCAGATAGCTACCTCATGGGATTTTTGAAAGTGTTCAGACTGACTACAGCCATCAAATAAGCATACAGTCTAGATGGACGCCTGGCCAGTTTGACGCAGATCTGTATAGGGCCTATGGCTGCCTTAGTAGTACATTTAAAGCAGTTAGTTTAACCCCAGATTGCCTGTGTGTTTCAGCAGCTTGTGAGAGAAGCAAATCCTATGCAATGAAATATGCAGCATTAGTTTAAGACAAATGTATCTCCACCCCAATCCAGCACCAGGAAAGCACAGTTAGTGTGAAAATATTAGTCCTGGAGCCAAGGGTGCAATGGTGCAGGAAGCATGCTACCGTCCTTGCCTGCTAGCTTGCAGCCTGCAGTAGCCCGCAGCTCCCACCTGGCGGCTGCCGCTGTGCCAGCTGCTCAACAGTGCCTGGGGCAGCACTGCAGGCGGCTGAGGGCCCTGGGCCGGCTGGGGACCAGGGGTGTCTGCCCTGTCACTGCTGTCCTGGTGCTCAGAGCTTTCTCTCACACAGGAGCACTGCCACTGAGAGCTGAGTACCTTGGTCAGTGTGTTTGAAGTGACCAACAATGTGCCTTTTGAGCTGGGCTTAGATGGGACTCCAGTGGTGTTCTGGCATTTTATTTCTGCCTAGAGGTGAATGTTGCTTTCTGCAAATACAGGCATGAAATAGTTACAGGCAGACTGCACCAGGGCTGCCATTTCATTAGGACTCAAGAACAGTCATACTGGGCCAGGCCAAAGGGCTCTTTGGCCCAGTACACTGTTCTGGCTGTGGCCAGTAGTGGATACTTAGAAAACAGAACTATCATAAAGTGATCCTTCTCCTGTGTRTTCCCTCAGCTTCTGGTAATGAACAGTTATGGACTGTTGAGCTTGACATTATACTTTTGGTCTCAGAACTGTTTTGAACAAGATGTTCCAKTGTTTCATTGTGTATACTTTTAGGAGAGATGGAAAAGACAGCCTTTTGCTAACTCCATGCTCTGCTTTTCTCTTTAGACTGTATATGATGAGTGGTTCATTACGCTTTACAATTTGGTATATACCTCCCTCCCGGTGCTAGGAATGAGCCTCTTTGATCAGGTATTGTTTCTATCACTATTTGGATTTTTTTATAGGGGTGCTTTGGACTGGTTCCATGAAGCAAAAGCAGCTGACTCTTTGGCTAGCTATTGTGGTAGCCCCTGAAGTAGTTTCTTGCCAGTGACAACCAGGAGCACAAAAAAAGGATGCACAAGGGAGGAGATTGTTTATTGTCTTGAACTGGACAGTGGGTTTCAGTGTGTGGTGGGACTTTTGGGTTAGCCTGTTGACTACAGTAAAACCTGCTATTGCAACACTCCCCTGACGTAGTCATGTCCTATTAGCTCTGTTCCCTAAAGCCTGACTAGTACCTTTTTAATGACCATACAGAACAGTGAATGAACTAGACACCTGAAGATSTCCTAAGCCAGGCTTTCTTTGTTCAGCCTTTTTAATGGAGCTCTTCTTGCAGTAATTTTACATATGCATTTCTACCTCATATGCTATTATTGTTCAGCAATACATAGAAGCAATAAAGCTGTTCCTACATGCCTTTTACAAGTGAGTAGGCACCTGCTGCTTACACAGTGGTTCACAGTGTGCAGCTCTTTTAAGGAATCTAAGTCAGAGGGCCTTGCCTATGTGTGGACCCAGTGGAGGTATTTCCTATCCATTAGCTTCCAGGAACCTTTCAGGACAGAAGGACATGCAGCCTGCTTAAGAAGAAATGTGCCTTCATTTTTTGCAGCACTTGTCATTTTTTCCAGCACGAGAAAGATGAAATTCAATATGTAAAATGTGCCTAGGTGACCTTGGGATGTGGCATGCTAGTTGGCACAAATGAGTGAATTGTGTGCAAAGCCTTTTCTCGTGGAAATGTGCATTCTCAGGGGCGTGGCAACATTAAGTGGTCTTGTGAGGTCAGTTGGGTGGGTGCCAGCAAAAGGCTCTAATCATCTCCTCTTTACTTTCAGGATGTGGATGATCGCTGGAGCATGCTGTGTCCTCAGCTCTATGTGCCTGGCCAGCAAAACCTCTATTTTAACAAAATAGTGTTTGTCAAATGCATGTTGCACGGGATCTACAGTTCCCTCATTCTCTTCTTCATCCCTTATGGGGCCATGTATAATACAATGAGAAGCGATGGGAAAGCCATTGCWGACTACCAATCCTTTGCGCTGATGGCCCAGACCAGCCTACTGATTGTGGTGTCTGTACAGGTAAAGCATCCCTGGTAATGCTTTTAGGAATTAGTTATTGTTTTATGAAGGCAGCATCTGGATGGGCCACTTGAAATCCTGATAGCATTCTGTTTGCTGCTTCATCTTGCAGTCTTTCAAAAAATGTCTCTTGACACCAGATTATTCTCCTCAGTTCAACAGAACAACGAATTTGTGTGTCATGAAGGATCAGGGCCACAGGAAGACAGAACCTCTGCCTTGGGAAGTTTACAGTCATAGTAAACAAAGCAGTTATGGCTGGGAGAAGAGAAGGACTCATATCAGTTTTTCAGGATGAGTTTAAAGCACAGGATTGTCTGTCCACTATCAGGCAGTCATTTATAAGGTCTCCATTGTGGTGCTGCTTCTGCAGCCTGGTTCRATGTGTGATGCAGATGCTAGAGCTGCACTGGCTGGAAGAAGTGGCTGAGATTAGGATGGTGAAAAATTCAGATGATACTGGCAGGATGAGAGAAACTTCTCAAAAGAAAAACTAATCTGTCTCACCTCTCTAGATAATGATTTCTGCTGTCTGAGGTGTTATAGGCTCCTTCTAATTTTAGATAGCTAGATCTCAGCATGGGGTAAGGACATAAGCAATGGCCGCTTCGAACCTAGTATCCTGTCTCAAGTACTGCACCACCAGTGAATGCTCTGGAAAAGGGCAAGAACAAGGCAAATGTAGTAATGCTTGCTTTGAATGTTCTTCCAGGATCCTATGATCTGTGGCTTGGGTATTTCTTGAGCCCTGAATCGTGTCTGTGTATCTGATAGTACATACTGTTTCTAATAAGGGTTCATGGGAGAAGCCGGGAGCTTCTCTCTTAGTTATTATACAGCGATTTTGGAACAGGAAAGTACAGATGGCATAACAAATAACCGTCTCGAGGGGTGAGGGGGGTACAGATTGGTGGGCAAGATTTCTAGCTGCATTCAGCATAGATATGCTAAATAATTAATGCACTGACAGCAGCTGTATTGCTCCATTCTTTTAGATTGGCTTGGACACTGCTTACTGGACAGTTGTGAACCAGTTCTTCATCTGGGGCAGCCTTTCTGTTTACTTTGCCATCACCTTCACCATGTATAGTGATGGCATGTACCTGATCTTCACAGCCTCATTCCCATTTGTTGGTAAGCCCTGTGACAAATCTCAATTGCATTCAAAATGGGCAAACTGCTGGGCTTAACTCTGTCATGTATTTCTAGTATGTGCATAGGAAGAGCTCTCAAAAAGGCAATAACATGCTACAGAACATATTTATTGCCATTTCTACAAGAAATACCGTGGTATTTCTGCAGGCTGCTGGGAATGCTTATTTTGAATCCCACCCATCCATGTGGACATGTGTCCCATGTTCATTTCCTTGCAAAACCATGCACATTCAAACAGCCACAGGAATGATCCTTTAAATAAGTCCACAGAAGTGGATGGAAAACTTTCTGATAGCTCTTTGCTATTCTATTTCCAGATGTCCAATCCTTACAAATATTTAGGAGCATTTTGTTTGCAGAAGTATGTGTGTTCTCTTCTAAATAAGTTAATGTGTTGGTGTGGGAAGGCATAGAAATCCAGCAACCTTACTCTACGTAAAATCTTTCTGAACACATGCAAAAGGTGAAGAATAATATAAAAATGAATCTCTCTCCTGAGACTGTGAGCAGGAGGAAGACAAAAGTTTAGCAAAGTAATTTAGCCATTTTAAATAGCTCTGTCCATCTATATCCAGTACTGATAGAGCTTTGTTATGAAACTCTATTTCTAAAATCCCAAAGTTTGTTGTTTCAAATCTCAAGTTGGTGAATAATCAATGCCTTTCTTTTGGGATTTGTTAAGCCATTTGTTCTGCCCATCTGCAGTACCAAGGTGCTTGGCCATTTTAGAAATATCTGAGATGCAGGTCAGTTGTAAGGTATTTTCCATGTTGGTGGCCAGATCCACTGTAGAGATGGCTTTTAATATCAGAAGTTCTGAGTGAGAGAAGGCAGAGTGTCTGTTCAGTTTCCAGAGACAGCTGGTAACCTACTTACCAGGGACATCTATATATGCTGCTCTGTTGATACTACCTAGGCCAAAATACCCATAATGTTGAGTACCACTTACTAAGGTCTCACTGTGAGACCATTTTTAATGAAAGTTTTTCAAGTCTGGACTCGGTTAACCTGGTTACTTTAATTTCAGCAGAGTTGTAATACAGCAGGATTTGGCTAACTGAAGAGAAGACATTCAGCAACTTTACTGCCAACAAAAGCATCATTAAATGCTGTAATGAGGCTTTTGCAGACTGTTTGTTCTATCCTACATTCCTTCAGTTTTTGGAGGAGCCAACAGTGAGCACTTTGGTTTCAAAGAATGTGTCAGTGTCATGTTACCACATGGCAGCTGCTCTGCCAGTATACCCGTTAGGCTACTCCCTCTGTGCAGACACCCAGAGCAATGCATGCTCCTTTCATAAAGGACTGTGATCCTACCATCTAYTGGACACTCAAGAGTTAGCAACTCATATGCTTCAGGAAACAGTACTGGCAAATAAGGAAATAGTATTCTTCCTTTTTAACTGGAGTCCTGGCAAAAGGCTAGCGGGCTGGATTGCAGCTGAAGGAGGTTTCTTGAACGTTTACCTATCAACCTGTTGCAGTGGTTTGACTCTTCGTAATGGGACAAGGCATTCACTCTGACATCTCTGTCTCCCTGAGTAGTTGCTGCAGTTCAGCCTGAATGCTGTTTTCTTCTTTGCTCATCTAAGACAGTTATGATGATGGTGTTACTGTCCTCTCTGCAGCAAGCTGATTTCACTGTTGGATRAAAGGATCTACTTTATATTCTGATCTGTTTGCTAAGTGCTGTGGGATCTCAGAGAATGGAAGACTCAAGGTGAATAAGGTGAGAGGTGCTGCTGTCATGGTTTTAATGATGCTCTTGTTTTTCAGGTACAGCTCGAAACACCCTCAGCCAACCAAGTGCGTGGCTAGCAATCTTCCTCAGCGTCACCCTCTGTGTGCTGCCTATAGTTGGCTATCGACTGAAGGCTCAGTTAAAGCCCACTGAGACTGATAAAGTAAGGAGATATGCTCATAAACCAGAAACCCTTCTCACTGCCACCTAAGCCTACTGCAGGGCCTTATTGCAGGGGCCTGGCATTGCTTAGTGTATGTCCCCGGAGGTGCAAGTGCTGCCATCCTTCTGTCTTCTAGTCCCTTAAAAGGAGGATTGAGCGTGTGTTTTGGCACAGTTCAAACCATCTGCAGCTGGGAGCAGTGCTGAGATTATTTAGACATGGATTAAATTGCACTGGAGTGAGGAAGCACCACTATTTTTAGGTGCAGGGTTTCAGGGTGTGGCTCAGTGGCAAAGCAGGGACATATTTCACAGTCAGCAGTGACACCTTGCTGCCAWACAGTTTTTAGCCTGGCAGACTGCACTTCTTCACCCTCCAGCCATGCATACATGTCTGCTGGTGATTTTTTGGCTTGAGAATTTACTTCCTTTACAGCCAATGGTTATATTCCCCTTCTGAAACAAGCTGCCCCCCATGCCCAAAAATATGAAGATGAGGCCATTAGGGMAAGGAGAGGCTGAGAAAGATGGAAGGGTCAGAAAGTGCCCAGCTCACTACAGCCAAGGAACTCCTGAACAAGATCAGCATAAATACAGATCCCCGGGCTGTCTTTCAAACAGGGATATCTGCTAAATGTTGCTGCCACCTGGTGCTTCCTTCCTCTTCCTACACTAAGCTGTGAGACACCAGTATCCCTGAGCAAAGTCTCAAGGGATGGCACTTGGTCCTCAGTGGCTGCTTTAATCATCCTTGGGATGTCTGTAAGTCCTGTTCCAGGACTGTTGAGGATGAGTGAAGGGGATTCCCAGCCCTGGCAGAGGGGGTAGGTGGGTGCTAGAGAAGATTGCTTGGTTGGAAGGTCCTCAGCACACTGTTAGAGGAGGAAGTTCAGATTGTTCAAAATACACAGAAGTGGGCTGGATTTACTTTTCAGCTTAGTAGAACACTTTGACACAAATGTGACCCAGAATCCCAGTCTTAATGCTTTGGGTTGGCCTCTCTCTCTAATGCCAAATCACTTAACTTTTCTACCTCCTTCAGAATTTGTCTGGGAAGTGAATTGTCACAGGAGAGGAGCGTTTAGGTTTCTTGCTAGAGAAATCCCCAACCTGAAAAGAACTAAACACAGGCCTGATGGCCAGAGAGCCCAAGTACCTGCAGCTGCCATTGTCCCAAACAGGCAGGACAGAGGTTGAGCATCTCTGGATCCTGCTGAGCCACTGGCACTCTCCCTTTTCCCAAGAAATATGAGAATCTATTGATCACCAGTCTCATCATAAAAAGCCTTTATATATTGGAAATCCCCTTTAGTAGTCTGTTTTCTAGATTAAGTAAGCCAATTTTTCAATCTTCATTTATAGATCATGCTTTCTGGACTTCTTTGACTTTCATATGTTCAYTTTTTTGACTGAAGTGCCTGAAAGAGCTTCAGCAATACCCTAATTGAGGCCTCACAGTGCTGTGAGGAGTAACAAATGGATATCATTCTCTCCCATGTCTTATAGATGACATTCCCAATAATGCCTTTTGGAGTAAGATATGCTTTTCCTTTTGCCAAAGTGCTACCCTAGTGCTGCAAGTTCAGTTCCTGCTCTGCAGCCCTTTCCACCATCCTCCTGTTTTGTCARTCATTTTTGGCTTTGGACCCATGCTTTTGTTTCCCCTTCTGAGCTCCTCTTTTGCTGTGCTCATGAATAACGATGCATTTCCCACTTGTTCAGTCTTATTTTCTGATTTCAGATCCTACTCAAGATCAAAGAAGCCAAGAAGAGGCCACCTCCACCCTCACCCAAGAGGCGTCTGCGTCGGACCAGTACCCGCCGCTCTGGCTATGCCTTCTCCCATCAGCATGGCTTTGGAGCACTCATAATGTCTGGAAGAAACATGCGGCCAAAATCACCTTTTGCTACAACAGGAACATTCTCACCCAATAGTGACAAAAACAAACACAAAGGACTKTAAAAAACAAACAAACAAACCAACAAACAAAGAAAACCTAAAGGGCTGTCTGGAAAGGAGGCTGTGCTCCCTGCAAAACACCGAGCCAGTGGCTGCTCAGAGCTCTGCCCTGTGGGCTACCAAAGCAAGGACTTGGACCTTTCCTTTTACCCACTTGCAGTCTTCGACTGCAGCTTCTGTTCCAAAGATATGTGCTGCTCCTAGGGAAGTAAGGGAAGAGTGGGGAGAGCAGGATGAATTAAAGCTGTTTTGTATTCCAGAGGGCTTCCCTGGAACAAGAGAGAGAACATGCTGTGGGAGGCTTCTTCAGTCACCGAGGTTGTTTATGATGCCATTTTTTTCTCCCTTTAACTAAATACCTCAGAACAAAGTGAAGCCCAGGCTGAGGAACAGACAGAATTGGTGATGCCTTTTTCGTTCAYGTGCCTGCCTTTGTTTCTGTCATGAATCCATTCTGGGCCATATTCCTGGGTTGACAGTAYTGACCCCAGGTGTGCCTTAGGTCCAGCCATACAAACCCCAAATCCCCAATCTTTGTAATATGTGTAATTTTGTAGCCTTTTGACTATAATGTGCAAAAGCACTTCGGAAAGTATGAGTTGCAAATAACCTCCTTCCAAATTAATGGTTAATCCAGTTTCTCAGAAGATGGCCAGTGCCACAAGTGCAACCCTCTTCCTGCATCTGCAGTTTGGAGGTGCTGCAAGCTCAGAGAAATGCCTACTTGATCAAGGGACAAGGACTCAACATTCATCAGTTTGCCCTGTAYCTGCAATGCAAATCTGCTCTTGTTGTAAATGATCATTGTCAGAGCYGTCTCAGGTGTTGTAGCTGGGTACCAGCCATTTCTTTTAGACTTAAAATAGAAGGGCAAAAGAATTTCAGGCTCCTATATAGATCAAGCCATAAAATCTAGCACGGAGGAGCCCATACCTTAGCTAGGACTCAGCTGGGAACCTCCAACATCAGGTGGCTTTTCTCACCGTAACAGACTGAGACAACTTCTGTCTTCTGAGGCACATGCACATCTGACTTGATGGAAATTACACAAGAAATAGTGGAGGGACAGATGCTATTTCACTGCTGGTGTAGGGTGTCCTGCCCTTTACTCTGCTGGTGCTGTTGGTCAGTGCAACAGATGAAGTGTGATCTGGTGATCACACCTTCCCTGATGATCAGTGTGGTCAGGTTTCAGAGGAACTTAGTGAGGGCTCAGGGGCCTCGGCAGAGTTTCTCTGTGGTGGCTGGTATTTTATTCAGAAAGATTCATGTATCAATCATCAGTTCCAGAGAGCTGAAGGCTCCACCAAATCCTATCAATCTGACTGCCAGCAGAGGGACCTAAAATGCATAAACACAGCCAAAGACATAGTGATATTGAGAGACTGGGACTTGCTCACTGGTTTGTTACACAGTACTATAAAACTAGCACCAGTAGGATTATGAGGTGGAAAACCAAAATGAGAATCTGTCCTGCCAGTGCTGCTGAGCTGTCTAAATGGAGCTTTTTTTGTGCAGCCTTTGCTGGTATACTTTCTCAGCTCCTTTATAGAAGTTTTGAATTGGGATTTTTTGCACACTAACCATCTGATATTTATTGGGAGTTCTCTGCCTTGAGTCTCTGAGCTATCGGTGGAGGCAATGTGTCATGGCAACAATCCAGCCATGTCCCTACTTCATCTGGTCTGYGTATAGCACCTTACCTACTGCCTGTGGTCCTAGTTTCAGCAGTTACTGTATAATTTTTTTTAAGCTCTAATAAAAGGTTTCATCTGCCTGGATTTAACTCAGCACAGAAAAAGCGGTCTGTTGCACCTGCTGCTTTGAGAGGCTCATTGCAAACTGTAGTATTAAATTTCAGTATAGCCAGTGCAAATTAGACCTGGGCCTGGATCCAGATTTCAGCAGCCTGGAGCTGCTTGCTAGGGAAGGAGCAAATTCTAACCCAGTGATCTCCCCTGCAAGGATATATCTAAATAAAGGGAGAGCCTGCACCCTGACTGAGAAAACTCTACTGTGATAGTTACTGCTCTTCACCTCCCTCTAATTTACAAGTCACTTTGCAGAGACAATCATAGCTTTCTAGTTAGGATAATGCCTTTCACAGTCAGCCTCCATGGGGCTAGAAGAAAAAGGAGGATTTATGCAGGTGAGCAGACACCCCACAATACCCAGGTTGGCCTGTGGACTGACAAACCTGTCAAAGCTGTTCCAAGTATGTAAAGCAGTGGACTATAATGCTGAGCAGTAGAGGCAGACCTTTTCCTAACAGAGCAAGGAAACTCTGAGACTGTGTCACTCTTCTCACATGGTTTACATGCAAGGCACTTAGCTTGCCTTGTGGCTGAAGGGGACTTGCAAATGCTGCATAGGACATGTTGGTGAACTTGCTCCAGCTACAAATATTTCAATGGCTTGACAAGTTCAACATTTGAAACATATCAACTGGTAGTGATGTTCAAGCTACRTCACTCCTGATTTTTGTAAAATTATTTTTTAAAATAAAAAGCGACCATTGAGATGACTGATTCGTTGCCAGTCTGCTAATGATTAAAGGAGTTTATAACCAGACATGTGTATGTTGTTCCTGGATCTCCTGAAGTGAAAGCATAGGCTGTGGGAGGATGGATCTGGAATAATGGTTCTTTTAATTTGGTATCCTGATTTGGAAAACAATCAGGAAAGTAAGGAAGCTACAGTGGACAGCTCTGAATAGTGAGCCCCTAGGAACAGCCCTGTGAATTAATAGCTGGTTATTATGCCAAGAAGCTGGAATTCCCCACAATGAACTTCCTTTGTATCCTACAAGTGAGCTCTAGGTGTTCTTATCAATCAGCCATATAATGCTGTCCATTTTTTTGAGCTTCTGGTTTCAGTGGTCAAGGGTAACAGCAAATTCAAAGTTTGATTGTGCTTTATAGTAATGTTTTCTCAAAGATGTTTTACAGACAAACATTTTGTGAAAAATGGCTTGTGGGGGTAGGAGGAGTGAAGAGGGAGTGCCTGATTTCTATTCCCAGTGAAGCTAGCAGGTCACAGAAGCTCTTCCATGATTTCTTCACTTCCCTGAGCTATTCCCCTTCTGCACAATGAGGCAACAGCAGCACCCTGCTTTGCGTGAATGCAGAAGACGGAGTCGCTTCATAGCCATGCTCTGATGAAGGGACATGTCAACTGCAGTAACATAGTGAAGCAGCAGCAGGCCAGGGACACTCTCACCTCTGTTTCCCCATTTTGAATGCAGYTGGTGAAACTGGCAGTGGTGACAAGAGGCAAGGCTGCTGCCCAGCGTGCAGTGAGTTTGGGATAGGTGGTGCAAGTAGCCTGTGTGTCACTGGGCCACTGAGCAGGCTGGGGGAGTGTTGGTGCTGGTGCGTGGTAAGGGAGGTGGTTGTTGCCATGGTGGCAGTTAGAGGCGCCATCAAAGTCGGGAGTGGCAGTAGAGGAGGTTGTTAATGCGTGTGATGGCTTCAGGAGCTGTTGTTGCCATGGGAGACAGTTGTGGATGGTGATTGTGGATGGTGGTGGTGGATAAGAGGGTGATGGGTGTTGCGAGTGGCTGTTGGGGTGGCTGTTCCCAGGGGCAATGCCTGAGGGGGCAATTAGTTTGTGACAGCTGAAACAGCTCTTCCCAGGGAGGATGGCTGAGGGGGGCAGTTAGTGTGTGTGTGTGACTGCTGGGACAGCCGTTGTCTGAGGGAGCAGTTAGTGTGTGTGTTACTGTTGGGGCAGCTGTTGGCTGAGGGGGCAGTTAGTGTGAGAGTGACCATAGGGGTGGCTGTTGGCTGAGGGGAGAAGTTAGTGTGTGAGTGACCATTGGGATGGCTGTTGTCTGAGGGGGGCAGTTAGTGTGTGTGTGACCGTTGGGACGGCCGTTGGCTGAGGGGGCAGTTACTGTGTGTGTGACCGTTGGGACGGCCGTTGGCTGAGGGGGCAGTTAGTGTGTGTGTGACCGTTGGGGTAGCTGTTGGCTGAGGGGGCAGTTAGTGTGTGTGTGACTGTTGGGGTGGTCGTTGGCTGAGGGGGCAGTTAGTGTGGTTGTGACCACTGGGGCAGCCGTTGGCTGAGGGGGCAGTTAGTGTGTGTGTGACCGTTGGGGTGGCTGTTGGCTGAGGGGGCAGTTAGTGTG